>NC_050449.1:40898843-41218843 GCF_903995425.1 Onychomys torridus | reverse complement strand
TAAAGTGTTCAAAGAGATGTGGCACAGGATGTCCTTAATGATTTATTAGTGGCTCAGAGAAGAGATGGAAACAGACTGGCCAGTCACTTGTTCCAAGATATTCGATTCTTGTCAGGTTTTTCTAAAAGCATAAAAGTCATGTAACACACTTTTATATAGCATAAAGTGTGGTTTGATATAAAATACGCTTTTGTATACATCAACCCCCTTTTGCCCAGAAAACATTATTTAATGTCAAATTTTTAATTAAGGTTTATTTGTGGGAGAACAGACATCACACACAATATCTACTAAGATGAATGACCGCACACTCACGCGGTGATGTATTATTAAAGAACCTCATAGTTTCTTACATAAAACAGAATCCGAGGAAACATTTATGCACGGAACACAATGCAAGAGAACTGCTTGTTATGCATGTTCTACTTTCCTGAATAGCTGAAACTAGGATCATTTCATATTAGTGAGTAAAACAAAGCATCATGAGGTATCTCCATCAACCACTGAAGGTATTAACTAACCTTCAAGAGAAGGGAACCTTCCGGGAAGCACTGTAGTGAACATGACTATGCTGTTCTATAAGGAGATCCACAAGGGCATGCCAAAAGCCAAGCAAATGACCAGGCCAGAGCTTTAATTTGGTTAATGCACTTCTCATTCCTTACTGGGTCTCAGTCAAAACTTGGTATCCAATTTATGGATGCATTGTTTAATTACCTGTGCTTCACTTTTCAAAATGGGAAGAATTTAAGTTGTCCATCAATACCTCATGTAGGGGAGCAACCAGGATGGATGGAGTGAGTGATGCAGTCAGAACATGAAAGAGAGAGCTGTTGTATTTCAGTGGGTACAGAAAGTATCTCTGGCTAGTCAAACATATGGACGTAATAGTTATGATAATGACTTAAATGTTCTCATGTCTACGGATCAAGATTTTCAAACCTGAGAGCTGACTGCATTGTCTACATGGCAGGACTATTTATTTGCTCTAGATATACCTCAAACCCACTATAAGTATTTTTTTGGCCAAATTTGGGGAAATTTTCAGTCAGAAGTAAGCATTCATGATAACTAGAGTCTAAATAATTTTTGACAACATTCTTTTCCTTTGGAAAAAGTAAGTTGCAAATATAAAATGTCCCAGCTAGACAGAGCCTACAAACTAAAAACATTACTCAAAGGTCAAAGGACTTACTTACATTAGTAAGGAAGACCTCCCCCCCCAACAAAAAAAAGCAGTTACTTTGTTTCCAAAGAGAGATGAAAACATATAAACAACAGTAGGAGGTCATGGGAACACTTTAAATGGTGTTCCCATAGTTAGGCCAAGGATAAAATGCTCAGGCCCAATTGCTAAGACTGTTTTAATGCCAAGGTTGGCGTTGATCTATGCCATACAGGAGCAACTAGGTCCCTAGTATTCAAGGGATTTCTTGTCTTATGGCTGTTTATCAGTTTTTAAGTGTGTATACAGTAAGACTTTAAATTAATAAGGTTAGAACTGTCAAGGAAATGGAAGACAAAAACCTGAAATTAATATGCTTTGCACAAACTGCATTAAACAGTTATGTTCTGTCAAAGACCCTAGCACCCCCAATTACTCCTCAGACCTCTCCTTTGCATGACAGTTGACCTGTCACATTTATGTTTGGGCTTCAGAATTACTTCTAGGATTTTTTTTTTGTTTGTTTGAAATCCTCAACAGCAGTGTCCACTTTAATATCCTGAGTCCAAATGACTCAGTCCTAAATAAATTACCATAAAGGATGAAGATCCTCTGCCACTGAGTCTATACTAAGGCTATCCAAATAAAAGTCATAAGAATAAGATTTGCTAAATACACCATCATTGAAACAAGCCTACTTACCTAATCTTCCAAAGCGATTACTATAAAAGACAGAAACTTTATATATGTTTTTGACTTATTTACAGAAGGATAGGGTAAAGTAAAAGCCACAAACAAAGGTTTACTATTAATATGCTGGTATGAAGCATTCTATTATCAGTTGAAGAAATTCACCTCTGTGATCTGGAAGTAACTTTTGAGAAACATGTGACTGAAATTGAGCAGATAATGCTTCACATATTCAGAAACTAGAACCATAACTCATTCTAAAACTGCCCTTTTGTCTCACTAAATATATTCCCCAACATTCTAGTTAAGAAGCAAGCTGACTCAGTGAGCCAGCCCCCCATTGACCACAGAGCATGACTTCCCTATGAAGCCTTCTGCTGTGTCATCCACAGGGGTAGCTCTCTTGTAGCAAGAGGCAGCTGTCTTTCCTCAGTGTTTCATCAACAGGAGCTCCTTACTGTCTGTATTAACACAGTACAAATGCTACTATGTCATCCTGCAACTTTCTGAATAAAACTCACCCTTTCATTCTTCTATTCAGGCAATTAAGAGATACTTATCTGACACTGTTGGCTGTGAACATAGATGATGATTTTCCCCTCTCCACTTCAGACTGCTATATAGCCAGTACGCATTCAATTCAACTACATGTTCCATAAAAAGCAGAGATTTGCTTCCACAGCCTAGCAAGAAGCATTTAAGCAAGGCATAAACTATATTCACAATTGAGAATTTGATCAGAAATGCTCGGCAGAAAGCAATAATTTGGGTTTTGATTTTCTTTGATCTTCGTTATTCTTTCTTGCACCAGCCATAAATCATATCACTACCCATTCATTCTTCTAAGACATGGGAACATTTAAGTGAAGGTTCTGTTTATTCTTTCTCCAAACCAGTGACTAAATTTAAATAAAATGGTCTTGGGGTTAAGGGAACACCATTTCTTTTCAAGTTGTCAACCCTCTAAAAAAAGTTTCAGAAAGGAACTGCAAAGGAGGACTTGGCAGTGCATAATTTCAAACATACAGATCGGCCTCAGCCCAGTGGGTGTTTTCAATACATAACCAAGAATTCTGCCAAAGTGAAAAAAGAAAATACAAGAGTAGATGACGAGGGAAAGGCGCCACGAAATATTAGTGCTTTTAAAAAGTTTTGTCCTGAATTCTCTGGTTTTTAGCCAATTCAATTGTGAAAAGTTTTCAACTAGTCTGTTTTGGTTTTTTTTTTTTTTGTTTTTTTTTGTTTTTTTTTTCTTTGACTGTTTATCAATTATAAAACCAACTCCAATGAGTTGGTTAGCTGGCTGGCTCAAAACAAGGTCTCTTTACACAGCTTGAGGCCTTTCTGCACATGCACCACCATGACCAGCCGCTTTCAGCTCTTGTGAAGAATGTACACCTGAAAGTGTCAGATCAGGAATGCTAGCTTCTCAGGAAGCTGGGCAGTGAGCCATGCAACTAGAATAGACTTAGCGGCATCAGCTATGGCTCAGTCAGGTGTGACATGCATTCTGGATATAACCTCTGGCAGGGTGACTTGAGCAAGTCACTCAAACATTCTGACCCTGCACAGCCTCATCTGTAAATGAGAACTAAAATAGCATTTATCTTAGAGGCTGCTGCTAAAGGCGCCCTAAGTGAGCACTAATACTCACACGGCAAGGTGCTGGCTTCTCATCTCACTCTCAGGTGAACCTACAGAATATAATGTTTCAAAACTACACCAGCACAATAGTACAATGTTAACTTACTTTCTTCTCTCTCTCTCTCTCTCTCTCTCTCTCTCTCAATCTTCTTCTTCTTCTTCTTCTTCTTCTTCTTCTTCTTCTTCTTCTTCTTCATCATCATCATCATAAGAAAAAGGAGGACTGGAGAGATGGCTCAGAGGTTAAGAGCACTGACTGCTCTTCCAGAGGTCATGAGTTCAATTTCCAGCAACCACATGGTGGCTCACAACCATTTGTAATGAGATCTGGCGCCCTCTTCTGGCACACAGGCAGAACACTGTATACATAATAAATAAATAAATCTTAAAAAAAAAAAAAAAAAGAAAGAAAAAGGAATTCTCTTCTGTAAGAAGCTTGGGCTTCAAGGCAAGTTCCTTGGACCCACATGGGGTTGGACCCCTGTGGGTTGTACATGCTGATGGGTTTGCTGCTGGTGGTGGAGGTCATTATTATGTGGGACAAGAGTTAAAGAGAGGTAACCCAGTGGTGGCATGTGCCTTTAATTCTAGCACTTGGAAGGCAGAGCCAGGCGGATCTCTGTGAGTTCGAGACTAGCCTGGTCTACAAAGCAAGATCCAGGACAGGCACCAAAGCTACACAGAGAAACCCTGTCTCAAAAAACAAAACAAGAGGGGATAATAAACTGAAAACTAAAAACACAGACTTTGATGAATTCTACATTTGGTACCATCATTTTCCCTATTTTCTAAAATACGATTTTAAGTTTCTTCAAGGTTAAAAATATGGTAGAAGTGAGTCATTTATGTTTGGGGGCAGGCACAAAAAATAAAGGTAACTTATTAAAAAAACACAAAACCAAGACTACGCCCACAAAGGTTCATAGCTAATAAAAGAAATTCTCTATTTATATGGAAGCAGACACTATAAAATAACAAATTTTCACTTAAATTACATTGATGAAAATATTCCCAAAGCTTATATAGGTCCCAGCCCTCTTAAAGTGAATGTGACTATATAAGCCTGTGTGTGCTTGTGTGTGTGTGTGCTTGTGTGTGTGCGCGCGCGCGCTCACATTGTGGTCCAGACTGCTAAGGTTATCTGCTGCATAACTGTCCCTCCTAGGTAAGTGAGATAGGCTGAATTCACTAGATCCTAGAAAGAATAGGAAACAGTTGTTTTAATAAAAGGCTGGGGGTAGGGAGATGGTCTTGGATACCTTTCAGCTTCTGACCTAGAAACACACATGTTTAAATGGAGGAAAAGGGAAGAGAAATATTCGCAGGGAACACACACGTCTTCAGCATCTTATCACTTCACTATGTTGTGAGCAGCTTTCAGAATCATCTGATAGCAAAGAATTCTATTAGTTACATGCACTGTATGCTGGAAAAGAAACAACTGCCACTTTACATGGTTCAACCAATCCATGATCTAACAATCCTAGAAAGTAGGGAGAAGTACAATCCTATTTCCTGTTTTCTGTGACCATGTGGAACTGTGCCTGCACTACCTGGGGTTCCCAGCTTAAGAGTATAAGACTGAATGATCATGGCTGAACCTAAGGGAAGGTAAAATACACAAGAACTGCTGTAAACCATTCTACCCTGTGGAGGTATGCAAGAACTTACTCCTCCTATCCAGTGGTATTCTGGTACCCATCTCTCAGGCCCATCTGGAGCCCCAGCCCTTATTCTTCTAGCCTCTATCATTCAGCTTTTACATATGAGTTGGACTATGTGGCCTGGCTTATATCACTTAACACAGTGTCCTCCAGCCTTGTCCATGTTGCCACAGATCAAAGTAGTTCATTCTTTTTTATGAACCCACTACACTTTATCTATTCATTCATTGATGGGTGCGCCTTGCTGATCCTCTATATCTAGCCATTGAGAACAGTGTTACTGTAAACACAAACATGCACATATCTCAGAAATACTAATTTTATTTCCTTTGAAAATAAACCCAATAGTGGGATAGCTGGATTTATTTTTTGTTTTTTTTGAGGGAATACTTTTGTTTTTACAGCTAGGTGAATGAAACAACTTTAGCATTTTAGATCAATATACATAAAGCATACTTTTAAATTTCATTTTTAAAAAGCTAGATAAAATAATAAAATGGCCAGGAGTAATGAAAAGATTCTCTGCACACAGAAATGACAAAATTAGGGCGTCTTCAGTTTTAACTGTGAGAGAGGGATAAGGTTTATCTCCCTTGAATTACTTATTCATCAACTACTAATTTGTTTACCAACCACACATTGATTGAATGTCCCAACATGAACAGAACACATTCTCTTCCTGTAAGAAGCTCACAGTGAGCCACGGGAATCAGAAACAAAATTATAAAGCACTGGGCACTGCAGTGGCAGCCATGTGAGGTGCCAGAGTTAAGTGAGCCAAGAGAGAATGAGGGGAGGTTTGCCATCAGAGAAGCAATGCTCTGCTTCCTGACCCAAAGCCACTTGGCATTTCTAATTTTGGACGGCTCAATTCCATGTGCCCTAGACACTAAGCTTACTTGAAAGACATTGAAGACAGATTATTATTACTAGCTAGGTGTGCTTTCTCCTGTCACCTTTAGCGAGCAGTATGACACCTAGGTACTCCATGTGTTGATCGCCAGAGGGCAGGACATTCCATAACAGTGCGGCTGAAATTTACAGTCTTTATGAGTAGCCTCAATGTAGCTAACCTATAGGCATAAGGTTATTCAAACTCAGAAAACACTTTAAAACCATTCCTATCTTATGCAATATCAACACTAGAGCAACAAACTATGTGTAAGACCATTGAGAACACAGGGAGCATTGAGCTTGGCTTGGCACACATTAGACTTTCACTTCTTGTCCCTGCCCTGCCAAAAATGTAAGAAAACTATGGTGATTTTTGTCTGTAAAAAACTAAAGTTAAAGCTGGGCAGTGGTGGCACACACCTTTAATCCCAGCACTCGGGAGGCAGAGCCAGGTGGATCTCTGTGAGTTCGGGGCTACCCAGTGAGTTCCAGGAAAGGTGCAAAGCTACACAGAGAAACCCAGTCCTCGAAAAACCAAAAAAAAAAAAAAAAAAAAAAAAAAAAAAAAAAAGCACCAAACAAACCAACCAACCCACCAAAACTAAAGTTAATGGTTTGCTCATACTTATAAAGTAGGATGACAATAGTGATACTATCTAAATCCTTCCTTAAAAATAACATTTACTGCACAGCAAGAACTCTGATAAGCTTTTGTTTGTGAGAAAGTAGCAGAAGAGATTAAAGCCAATCTAAGTTCAGGCTTAAAGGTCTCACAGATCTGGACATATTTCATCCTCCAGTATCCAGGAGAAGGTGGGGAATAGGATTCCACTATGCAATGCATGCAGAAAATCAGACATGGCTTCTAAATCTAATCAAGGTATGGGGAAAATATGCTGTTGGTGATTTTTGAGCTCCTTGGAGGAAAGACAGTAGAAAAGCAGAAGGCAATAACATTGGTAACCATCTTTCATGTCACCACAAGAAATGTTTGTGAAGAAATATCATGAATGGAAACCTGATTTTGCATTAGTCAGTGACCATCTGTATATGCTATGTGAGAGTATTTGTAGGCAACACTAATTAAGCCTTCTGGGTTTTCCTGTATAGTGACTAGCATACCAGCAGTACATGTAATATCTTATCAAATGGGGGAGGGGGGGGAATCACAAATCTACCACCATTTCCCTATTCTACCATGCTTCCCAGAGATACAAAAGAGGAAGGAGTTGAAGCATTCAAATGTTCTACAACAAACATTTGCCTGACAGACATACACAGTAATTTCAAAGTGGAAAATGTGTGTATGCAAAGTACCCAGCCCTTGACATGAACTAGAAGAAGGTGAGCTAAATGTGCTGCCAGTTTCTATGATCATCTTTATAAACAGTTAGACTCAAGGGAACTAAAGCATTAACGGCAGCACAGGCAGCACCAGCTATCATTTAAAGCCTCACAGCAACTGTGGAACATTATCAAACAAAGATGGTAGGTGGCAAACTGGTTAGGGAAAGACTGAGGTTCAAGAGACGCCACTAAGTGCATCTCTGCTCCCATGCAGGCCCGTTCACACGGCTGATCTGTCATGTTTCTTTCTCCTTTCCCGCCTTCCTTGCATTGGATTAATCAGGTGACTAAGCTCTTTCCCACGTGAGCAGAAGAGGGTGTGCCTTTCTGAGCCTGGTGACTAAAAAGGCTGTTTCTTTTCTACCATCCCTTTCCCCCTTCAGGGAAGCCAATATGATGTGACGAGATGGCTCCCAAAGCTAAGACCCAAGATGGCAGAGCCTCCATGAACTGTGACTATTATATGGCTGGATGGAATTAAGGTAACCACAGATGTGGAACACCCAGGCTAGACTAGCATAGAAACAAGAGATAAAATCAACAGCTACTCAAATCACTACTTACTTCATGCTTTCTATCTCCACTATTAAAGTCCCCAAGAGCCACAGAGAGAGTTGACAGTGTCATAGATAGCTCTCTCAGTTGCCCGTCACCAGTGCCTGGTTCATCAGTGAGGTCCACCATGTGACCCCTCTTGGGCAATTGTCTTCCAGTACAGCCTCATACAAACACCAGCGTTGCTTTGGTAGACTGCAGACTTATAAACACAGGCAGGGCAACAGAAGGAGCCCTCCCTTGGGCTCTCCACTCTCCACTGTCGTGTGGTAAATTGTGTGTGAGGATTACGTGGGTGGACACTGGAGGGGAGGGGAGAAGAAGGGTGGAGAACCACTAAATAATTACCTTAATGAGCTCAGGTTCCTATTATACCTCAACATAGATACTTTTTCTTCTTATCCCCAGGGAATTATTCCTACTATGAATATAAAAGTTCCCTCACACACAAAATAATTGCCCCAGCCCTCCAACTTCAAAGGACATGCCTCAGTGTAATTAATGGAAGTGAGCAGTGCTGATTTCTAAGAAACACGGCAAGGCAGACAAATGAGCCCTCCCAGTGGTATCTACACTAGGGTCACACGCATGGCCGTGTGCAAGTGTTCCTTCTCCATTCATTTATAAAAAACCGACTTGAAGTGCTTCCAGGTACTATGCCGGGCGCCATAGACACAGTCATGAACAAAGTGCCCATCATCCTGGGGCTCCGAAGCCCTTACTGTGGGAATTCCCGGAGCCAGCTTGTCTGAGAGCCATTGCACCAATGCAAGACAAAGAGCAACGATAACACCCACCAAGCCGTCATCCACAGGACGTGCCAGAAGTGACGCTGGAGAGATGGTTCCATCTCATAGGCAAAGTGACCATACCCAAACAAATGGCTTCCAAAGCTAAATCAATTCTGACCGTGACATATTGGCATCCAGAACAAATGGTCACTTCGAGTGAGAACTTGTTTAGTAAATTAGGGGAGGGAGTTCATGAAATGTTGGAAATTCTAGCCAAGCCACTGGGATGTAAATCGTGAATGGATTCCGAGCTGACACGTTAAACAGTTTAATTTAGGTACAGCTCTCAGCGGTGTTGGGCATATTCGAGAGAAACAGATGCCTTGAATCATTTCAAAGTACATTCCTGTCAGAAATGTCCTTTGTGACACTGAAATCAATTTCCTACGCCTTTACTAACTGTTCTACCAAAAGAAAAAAGGAGGAAGGAGGAGGGGAAAAAAGACTCTTTTAATCAAATGTCTTCCCACTGAGGCAAAATTAAACCCAAACCTATTAAACAGCACAAATTTACGTTCAATTTTTATAATTAGTGTTGCTGTGACAGATAGGACCACAATAGGACCGAATGGAACATGATGCATTTATATCTTGGAGAACTACCAAAAAAGTCCTTGGTTTGTTCTGAGGGAATGTTCAAAGGGCAGTTCTGGAGGGAGCTACAGTCCATGGTCCATTCAGGTCCACCTAAGAATCTCAGCTACCTGCCTGAAGTCTGAGAGTGCTTACACCCCTCTGCTGTGTGTAAGATGTCTGTACAGCTGCTGTGAAATTTCAACCAAATACAGACCTCACATGCTAATTAAAAAATAAATAAATCAAAATGCCACCAAACAAGACAGGAATGAAAATACAGACTATAAATACTGCACTTGTACCATCTATCCTGAAGGGGGATAAAGTCCCGTGTCCTCTACCTGAGCAACATCAATTAAAAATACAACAGTATTTTCCTTTCCTATTGTGAGTTTTGACCCCACCGCAAAATCCCATACATCTGAATAAATACACACACACACACACACACACACACACACACACACACACGGACCTAGCATAAACAGCAACAAGCGTGCCCGTCAGCTGGGCTCATACCACAGTCAAGCTGGGCTTCCATCCCTCAGCAGGAGTTGCTAGCACCTTTATTTTATTGTCGGGTAAAATATACTTCCTGGAGGGGGTGGTGTACAAGGTGCATGCATACTTGTGTGTACCAGTGTGTGCAGGAGAGGAGGGCAGAGGAGGATTTAGGGTGTCCTGTTAAAGCATTCTCAGTTATATTCCCTTGAGACAAAGTCTCTCACTGAATCTGTAGCTAAGCTGGTGACCAGCAGGCCTCAGAGATCCTTTTGTGGCCCCCATAACCTATGATTACAGGTTACAATGCTCAGCTTTTTACACGTCTTCTAAGTGATTTGAATCCAGATCCTCATGGTCATACAGCAAGGCCTTTTATCCAGTGAGCCATCTCCCCAGCCCTACTAGTGTCTTTAACAAGGAGTGAAAAGGAGGCCATGGCAAGACAAAGTGGAAGAAATGCAACATGCTATTCTGACTTCCTAGTCAGCAAAAGTTAATGAGCTGCAGATCACGAACAACTCAGTGTAAAACCACAGTGTGTGCATGTTATGAAATTACTCCACAAAAGATTGCTTAAGCAAATTTACAATGAAAAACAACATCAAAACACCAAGGAGGTGGAATGAATATGAATACGAAGTGCACTTAAACACCTGACTTTAAAGGAGAGGAAAAAAAATCCTCAACCTTCAACAATAACATTTTCCAGAGAATAGGGTAAAGTAGGGTCAGCAGCCAGCCAGCCTTTCTTCAGTTATCACTATCGTGTTTGTACAGGAAGGTAAGCCCAAACGCAGAAAACTGATCTGCAACTGCCCCTGCAGCCATGAAGATGACATGCAAAAATCCGCCCGGGACACTCTTCAAGTGGCCGAAATGAATACCCAACACCTGGAGTCGAACAAGAAAGATTTCAGTGGGGCCTGTGGGTCTCTAAAGAGCAGTTTGAAACTGGCCTGTAAGCTAATAAGAGCAGTTATAAACTGTGAACAACCAATGCCCTACGAGGAGGCACATCTATCACCTTAACATGCCTAAAAAGTGGAGAGGGCTCATCCATGTGCTCCCAGTGGTTTCTATTAGAATGTTAATTGTTCAGACCAAAGAAAAGGAGACATAAGGAATGGCTTTTACCATCATGTGTTCAGTTTATTTTTGTTCTTCTGACCAGTTCCCAAGGGGCAGGAGGCTAATGACTGCTCTTCATCATCAACTGCAAAGGATATTTACATCCATCCTGTAACCATGACAGCTGTGTCACTAATTCCCTAACTGCCTCCACCACACGAACCAATCATCTGGCATGAAGCTACAAGATGGAGTGCCCTGCAGTCATTATTCACCAAGCACTTTCATTAACAAACTGCCCTTAATTACAGTGGTAATTGCAAAATTATTTCATAGCAGCAATTATTTTTCTCAGCCAATCCAGGCTATGTAAGTAGGACATTGCCTACGAAGATGGCATAAGGCCAAGCAATCTATGACCAAAGATATGTTTTAATTGTATGACCAACTTAGTTTCAAAATATTGCATCAGAGGGCTTTGAAATTATATTACACGGCCCATTATACAAAACACACAACTCACACACTGATAGAAAATAAAGCTAACCTTCCCTATTCTTTATATGAAAGCAAAATGCATTCATAACATTCACATTAAAGTACCCAAACCAATGCTATTGTCTTGCAAAGTAAAAATAATGAGTTTCTGGCTCTCAACCTATTCTCTGAGAACTGCTGAACAACCAACCCATCCATTAGAAGGATGGCTCCCTTCACCCGTTTCTTGTACTTAAAAGTCCTTTGTTCCTTCATGCCTTCATATTTATGCATTTCAATACTCAGCAATGAGAGAGTTCTGGTCTACCTACTTATAAGCCTCAGAAACAAAATCACAAGAAATTTCTAGAAATCACAACCAAACATTCCAAATTATAGGCAGAAAAACATCTGTACTTCATTGTTCATGTTTCAACTTGAAAATTCATAAAAATTTACCCTGAGATAAAACTAGAGCCACAAGGCCTTACTTGGGAGAACAGTGAGTTTTCAGTGAGGTACAGAGTACAAAGACATGTCGGATGGTGGTGGGTGATGTTGCTAGAAAAGTGGCTTAATTAAGATAAAGCTTTTAATACCATAGTAAGATGATAGCAAAGCAAGGATACTACTGGAGGAAGTCTGAGCGTTATCTGGTGGATAGTGAAGACCCCTGGAAGCAAGGGAAGGAGGCAGCTTCTGCTTAATAGTGAACACACAAAAAGGGACAGGATGGAGGATGATACCATGGACAGTCCTATGAGTAGAGCTGAGTTCAGTGATTGTCAAGTATAGAGATATAATAAGCACATACTCCAAGATGGCTCTGAGGTTCCCCATCTTGTAGGAGCATGCAAGTGTGGAGCGAGGATCTAAAACAAGGATCTGTAATACAGCTGAATGCTCCAGTTTTAAGTGTCTATACAACATTAACCTAGAGCTACTGTAGAAGTAGAAAGAAATAAGAATAATTAACATTTACTGCTTACTTATAACATGCAGGGCATTGTGCTAAACACATTAGATGCATTAACTCCAATGATAACCACAAACAACAGGATCCTGAATTAGATCTTGTTTTTATGACCATTTTTAGAGACAAGAAAGCTGAGGTACAATAAGATTAAATTGCCTAAAGTTTCTATGGCAGAGAATGCAAGCAGCCTAGGAAATATCTCTCCTTCCTTGCATCCCTGGAAACAGAGCCCCTCTCTTTCACCTGTCCCCAGTAAAGACAGCATTTCCCAGTTTTCTGACATCTGAATATGGACTTCTGTCCTCTGTGAGCATTCACATGTTTTACATATGTGCATAGACATGTACATGCATGCAGAGAAAAAAATCACTATGGGAGGGCTCCTTTAGAGACATGAAGAATTCCTAAATGACATAGTTACACAGTGAGTATCTAGCATGTTAATATCTGAACACAAACTACTGAGTCAAAATTCTTTGTTCTTGCACAAGAGTTCATCTGTTCAGGACAGATCAAGGCTAAAGTATAAATTTGTCCACTATTTGCTAAATCACAATTCTCCTCTAAGATAAAAATAATGTGAAGTAGATTGTTATTAAGAGGAAAGGTGATTATGGGGGATTAGCATAATACCATTTTTAGGAAAAAATTCCAGTATCACCCTAAAATTATCAGGCATGATTTTAAGTTAGCTACTGACGCCTCCAGCCCACATGTGTTAACAGAGCCACAGGAGCGGCAAAGCATCCATACATCGAGTGACTAGTCTAGCTCCTCTTGACTGTTTTAATTAAATGGAAACCCAGTTCTATAAAGAAATGAAATGTCAATGATTTTGCAATAAAGTCTGCTCCCATATAAAAATAATTTTAATTTCTCTCACCCAAGTTTTTAATAATTTGTAAGTTGAAATCAGTTATTGTTTTGTGTTCCCTCTGCAGAAAAATGTGTGTGCACGTATTTCCGCTGGTAAATACTTAGTAAAGGTTAACTGTCTTTTATTATGACAAAAATGCAAAATTTACTGTTTACACCTTCAGCTTTATCTTTAACACTTAAGTATCTTGCACTTGGTAGGAATCCAGAGAGAAAGGCTTCACTCAACTAAATATGAAAATTGAGTTGCTAAGCAAAATCTCTGGAAGGATGATGTAGGCATGTGCTCTGTGGTTGACTACACTCTTAAAAATCATAGAAAAGAGTTTCTTTATAGAATTTCAGGGGGATTTTTTCAACATAAAACATGAGCTTTAGCCAAAGAGAAATTACATGCTCTGATTAAAATATTATTTTTGAAGTTTATTATTTTAACTAGGATTCCAATATAGTCTCTGTAAGATGAGACAAATGGATTATTCCGTCTAAAGTAACTGTTGCTATATTCTAGAAGATCCACATAGTTCACGCTTTTAACAACATTACAGCCAGTAAGTGAATGTATTTCATTTTGATGATTTCATATATTGCATTAATGAGAAAAATCGAGGCATATTATTTTAGGATCTAAAATTTTGTGCAATTATAAGTTTTATGCCAGCTTTCAAGTAATTCAGTTTTTCAAAGATAGTAAAAGAAAAAGAATTTGAACTAGACAGATAGTATCTCCCTTAACAATGAAAGTCGTTCTACTTAACAATTTCCCTCCTGGAAGGCTGCATGATTAGTGGAAAGCACTGGTTCATTCCATATTCCGTTCACTTATGCATGTTTTAACAAACATCCTCTGGAGTAAACACTCGAGCAGTAAGCACACAGTACCTGGGGAAATGTCTACCATAGCACACTCCTTGGCCCTCAGTGGTGACTAAAAGTAAACATAACAGAACAATCTGACATAAAATCAGTGCTTCTCTATCTAGCTAATCTTCTCTCAGAACTTTAAAACATGCAAATCATATTCCAATGCATTCTTAATGCCTGCCCCAGATTACACAAAACAACACCAGGGCAATGAAAACCTTCATATACTTTATTTGCAAATATTGGAATGGATAAATGGTAACATGCTATAACCATACAGTTAGCACTTCCTCCTTCTAACACTACAGTTCAGTTCACTGCTAATTCTAGAACTTTCTTGAGTGTCCAGGTGCTCCACGATTTTCTGACGGCACCATTGTTATGTGTTCATCTTCCTAGCAGTTTTGTCACAGTGGTGTGACGCTCTGGGCACAGCAAACCATAGGGCTAGAACGCTGCTAAAGGGAACTAGAGGAAGGCAATCATCACCCACAAATGTACCATCTGCTGTGTCTTGCTGTTTAATTAAACTAAAACTGGTAGGTTCCTAATTCTCACAGCTCATAAAGACAAAGGTCACAACAGAGCATGGGTGCCACGTACCATCCATATAGTGTACCATTGCTCGAGTGTTCGGCCAACATCATTCAAAAGAATACAGAAAAGGACCCCCTTCTGTCCCACTGACGTCAAAGTACAGCATGATTCCATCAGGTTGACATCAGATCAATTGACAAGACAGCTGCCCCATCAAAATGACTGACTAGAAGGACAGAGGTTCGATTCCTAGCCATCATTCTTCACATCTTTTCCACAGCACTTGCCAAGAAATTCCTTGCACACTATAACAAGAATTCTTAGGAATTCATTCATTCATCCATCCATCCATTCTTCAGTTGCTTATCAAGCATTATGTGTAGCATTTTAGGGTGATATGAAGGTACATTAGATATAACTCAGACAAACACAGCTGCAAGTGACTTCATTGTCTATAGCTTTATTATACATAAGAGATGGTAATTCATACACCTGAAGTACACATATACAGTTCAAGGGTTTCTAGAATGTGTTAAAAATCTCTGAGTTTGCAGGGCCCTCTAACTGTCACCACTACCTAAGTTAGTAACATTGCCTTCATCCCCAAATAATTTCACATCCATGAGCAGTCATTCTCAGAACTCTTCCCTGTCTTGGCAAGCAGAGATTTACTTTCTGAATCTATTGCTTTTCTTTTCCTGGAAATTTCAAATAAGTAGAATGGGATGCTTACTTGGGCTTCTCTCATTTAGCATAACGTAGTATGTACCATGATGTACCATGATTTACCATGATGTAGATGTACTGTTATTAAAGACTATATAATATTCCATTGGGTGGATATGCCACATATTACTTATTTATTTGCCCAGTAATGTGCATTTGGATTGTTTTTGAGTTTTGTGATTATGAATAATGCTTCTGTACATATTCTAGCATGTTTCTATGGAGACACATTTTGATTCTTGGGTTTATTGTTAGGAGTGGAACTGCTGGATCTTTTGATAATGATTTTTAATACTTTGAAGAACTGTCAAGCTGTTTCCAAACTGGTTGCACCATGTTACATCACTATCAGCAATGTATTAAGTGGCAAATTCTTCCATACTGTTGCCTGCACTTATTATTATCTTTTGAAAAACTTCAGCCATCCTGGTGAATGGTGAAGTGTTATCTTACTACTGTTTTGATTGGCATTCCTCTAGTGATGATAACATCAAGCACATTTTGTGCATGTTCTGTGTATCATCTTAGGATATGCATTAAATACTTACTTTTAGAAGCCTGTATCAGTTGTTTGGTATAAATATATGAAATATTATATTCAAAATCTTTTGAGCTCCCATGTGTGGCCTTTCCCATCAAATAACTAACATGTTTTCTCATCTTCAAATTCATTTTGATGTTTAAATAGAAACACAAATGTCTAAAACCAGAAAACTATTGAAATTCGAAAGTATATTTTAACATGGGGGTCAGTGGGAAATTTTTCATTTGGCTAGACAGCTCTCTCTAGCCAATGGGCCATTCCACAAATCTAGAAGCCAACTAGTAAACATTTCTAAAGAAGACAAATGACTTAGAAAACACAGAATTATGGGAAATTCGAGAGGATGAAGTGACAGAAAAGCTAAACATAAATTCAGTTTGAAACAAGGATATTTAAGAAATGGTACAGAGGTAAACAGACAGGCTTAGAACTGACTTGAATTTCTGGTAGGAAATGTGGCTGATACCTGGGAGTTATTCCCCAAAACCCTGAAAGGCTTATGATGTCATCTGTCCAGAGGGTGGGGGTCAGGGTGAGGCTAGAAATATGAAGGTAGGCAGGTTCCATGACAGTGGCATCCACTATGGACAGAAGGGGAAAGCGCATGCTCGATCTGCCCTGAGCTACAGTGGGTCTGGGAGGCTGGCTGGGTGCTAGTGAGGGTCAGAGGAGGTAAGGCCACTTGAGAACCAGCAGGGTGCAGGCTGAGAGTTCAGGAACAGGTCTGGGTTAGAGGGCTGGTGGAAGAGGAGTATAGCAGTCATTCATTCAGCAAGGAGAAAGCCTACTGTCTTAACCCCTTTCAAGCCAAATCCTTCCAGCTTGAACAATGGAGAGCTTAATTCAGTGATACAGTTATGAAAGGCTGATGAATGAAAATAATTGATCCTCATTATCTCCTCAACACCTTTAATGCACCAGGAACAGCAATCACCTGTCTCCTTAGAAGTCTCTGAACTGAATCATGCATCTTAAACTTCCTTGACTGCAGAATTTTTTCTTTAAACTTCTTAACCTTTCTCTCCAAAGAAAACAAGTAGAAACAAACAAACAACAACAACAACAAAAATAAAATAAAATAATGGTCTGGATGCCACTCCGTCCACAAGAAACGAAGGAAGGTAAACAGTAAAGTCAGCAGCCCTTATAGGCTATCCACTCCGGCCCCTAATCTATAACTCTGCTCTCTCTTGCTGTAGTGTCCAAGGAAAAGGCTCATGACAGACCTTACCCAGCAATTATGGGTGAGGAATCTTCTGCCAAAAGAGCTAGTCCAGATGTAACCTTTCTTCCCACAGAACCTAGCATTGTCCCATGGCCAAGGAGAAGCTTGATAAATACTATATGCTGAATAAGTGATCAAATTTATAAAAACTAGATGTGAGGAATGACATGGGAGAAGCTGGGTGCTTCTGTGTGAAGCTGAGGTTACTGAGCTTCCTGTTTCCTGTAGATGGCGCCAAACTCCTTGAAGAAAGGGAGAAGCAAAGTGCAAGGCTGCTTGCTGAGTGTCTGTCTACCCTGATACCCTAGAGAGACCCTGATACCCTGCTTGTGAGTGGGCAGTCTCTCTTCCAAAGCAGTTCTTCTTCACTGTGTTGACAAGTCTCAGAGATGATTCACCTGTACTGTGTTATTTATGAGCCGCCCTTTCCCTCTGAGTGCCCAGCCTCGCATTACAGGATGACCAGCTCCACCACAGAGCTCAGCTGTGTTGTGTAAATGGAAGATTCTTTACAGTAGCTATTAAAAGGATTGGCAAAGGTAAAGAGCGTTTTAAAGCCATTAGGATCTCGTGTGTTAAGTTCTAGTGAAGAAATGTCACAAAGCTGCTATTTAAAGCCACCAGCCAGAAACTGGTATCCACGGGTAATCAGAAGTAAGTTGCTTCTGTACTCTCTTGATCTGCCAGGCAAAGGAGACTCAGAAGTATCAGTGGGCACCTCCCCCCACCCCCAGGAACACTGCTCAGATGTGCACTCCCTGGAGGTAGTGGTGGGGAGGTCCTGGGGGGGGTGGGGGTAGGGAGGATCAAAGAGGCATGGTCAAGCTAGCAATAAAAGATGATGATAGTACAGGGTGTGTCTCTGGGGCTCTACAGCCAAGCAGGAACTGGGTATTTCATTCCAGGTTTTCACTTGCATTCTTTAGATTGGATTTTTATAACAAACAAACAGTTTCTGCCAACCTCCTAAAATTTTTTAACAGCAGCCGCCAAAAGCCACTTCTATTCTGTACAATTATATAAGACCGAGCAGTGCACTGCTCTCATTTTTGAAGCTTTGTTTTAAGCTCGCTCATTAATCTTTCAGTCTTTTCCCATCTCTGCCTGACTATAACTGCCCTGAATTTATCCAAGGCTGCAGTATGCCAGGCTCACTGGTGTCTAAATCACCAGGAGCTGAATACACATTCTACTCAGGGGACTCTACATTTCCATCAGAAAGAACCAATCACAGCTTAGGAGAGGTAAACCTCTTTTTAATTGTATTCTATGATACTAACAGGCATTCATTACACATGGACCTTAAAACAAGATTTGCTCTTGGCTGCTCATAATTGTATTTCTACAGCAGTTTAAACCATTGGCACCTGCAACTGCTAGCAGGCCTAAGCTACGAATTTCTATTATCCCAGTTTCAAGGGTTACATTTAAAATAAAACTCAGAGGGGCAAAACATTACATATACACATATTTACACAAATTAAATACTATGCACAAGTCAATACCTTCTGCACACAAAACTACATTAAACTCAATTAGCCCTAAGCAATACCACAGGAAACAGGTTTCTAGTGAACCCAGGGCACTCTTCCCTGTACTACAGAATATAAAAGCAGCCAGACTACGGAGTTCTGCCGACATGTCAATAAAGGCTTTTAAGAAATCATTATCAATACTGATTTCCTAATTAATTAGCTTATATAAAATTAGCATAAACCAATCCAACTCAAGGAATTTATATACACATAACCCCTGACTTCTGAGCATACAGAGGTCAGCAGGAGTTTTTCCAGAAAAAAAAATATTTCTAACTCTGAGTCACAAAAGAGCCACCAAACTAAAGTACAATGTCCTTCTTGTTATGGTTTCCTTCTTGATTATGACCAAAATTAAATTATACAAATATTTCACTAAATATCTTCTCAAACCTTATAAATATTAATATGAACTCAATCTCCTATGTGCCCGGCATTTAAAACTCCATTTAAAAATCTTGGAAACTAATTTAAGATTTCTATCTAGAATACAAATTAGCCAGTCCTCCTCCTGGCTCTTTTGCTCAGCACCAGATCTGCACATTTAGTACCGAATGTCAGTTGGTAGCACTTAGCGACCATGAATATTAAAAGCACGCATGGCCTGCTAACATATTAGAGCACGGCAAGCGTTGAGCTTGTCATAAGCAGAGTTTGCAGTGAGCAAACTCTCGCCTCCACAACACCCAAGCCTTTTGTGAATTCCCCAGTTGTGCAAAGGGGACACAGAGGGTGGAATTTTACTGCTCAATAGGCAATCTGGGAGGACTGCTCAAAATTGAGTCTTTTCTAAAAACCCCACCACCATGTAATACGACTTGGCTATTTGTCTTCAAGTATTTACTTGAGGACTCTATCTGAACAATAATGTCAGCTGCTGCTCACTGAGTATGTGCTAAGCTAAGCAGTTTACATACACACGTTTTATATACATGATCTTATTTGCACACAACCTTTACACTACCTTGTGTCTATACTGTACGCATGAATACTTACCTTTACACATATACTACCACATCGAACTCTGCGCCTTGCAAGGGCATTATTCCTCTGGAGGTCAGTACTTATTTGAGCTAACAAACACATTTTAAAATGGTAAGAGGCCTCCCCCGCTTTTTCCTGCCAGCATTCTGATACCTGCTGTATACTCCTCATCCTATAGGGGATGAGGAGCCTAGCAATAATTATTTTTCATGTGCATGAGGAAAAAAGTCTTACATGTAAGTCTTGTTTCTGTAAGCACTTGTTCATCTAGAAGACTAAATAAAGGTGTGTTCTGATTAGAATACATGGGATTATTTTATTTTATTTTATTTTACTTTAAAAAATGGCACAGTGGGATCCCGTCTGAAGCACATGGGAAACCAACTGGGTTACCGTGTAAAACACACCTTCTTCATCCCCAACTGTCAGGCACAGAAGGCAGCAAAGGAGAGCTGGGACTGAGTTCAGGACCCAAGTTCAAAATGAACCACACCACTGCTTATTAGCCTCATGAGACCAGCCTTGCTGTCTTCATGTGTAGAATGAAGCAGAAAGGGGGAGGACCCACTGCACAGGTCACTGAGGAGATCAAACAAAAGAATGCTCACAGGATGCTGGACACGGAGTGTGCTCATAGATGCTGCTTGTTATCATTCTTTGGGTTGTCATATTTTATTAAAACATCTTGAACACGTCTCTTTGGGCTGCTCTGCAGCTCTTTAATTTGTCTCTCTATTAAGAACCGTCTTAAACTCAGCAAGTTGTTTTTTTTTTTTTTTAAAAAAAAACTCAATTTTCTACCATTTGCTCCACAGCTCTCCAAATCACACTAAATTATCCTCCTGTTTCCCTAGACTTGGAGAGATTCAGATTTTTTTTTCAAATGATATACTAAGCCCCCTTTTGAGCTGATTTTTCCAGCTGCTTAATCATTCCTATTGACCCCTGCTTCTAACCAGATTGGTCAAATCTCACTGATAGAAAGACACGTAGAATAACAATCGGAATTAACCTCTTAAAAGTCTAAAAATCAGGACTCAGTGAAATCCCTCCTACTTTATGCCTTTCCAGCATCACCTCCAAATTCCCTGCCACATCCTGTCTCAACATTTCCTTAGTGTCTTACATCACAACAGATGTTCTGTCCAGAAATCAAAACAATCTCTCTCCCCTCCCTCCCTCCCCCCCCCCCATAACTAGGAACAGTTACAACTGTTTACAAAATTATTGTTTGTGGATGAAATAGCATTTCCTGGTATACAGCTAGTTAAGTTTTCTAAGTCATCATTGATTCATTCGATGGATAGTTTAACATTAGTTTATCATGTGCCATGATAAGTAGGGATCATATGGCTTTGTAAAAACATACTTTATGTTCTAAACTCTGGCTCCTACCAATACTGTCTAAAAGGAATGTTGTGATTTTAAGGTCAATTAATTAAATATTATTTAGCTATGTAGGATTCATATCTTCAAATCTAGTCTCCTTTGGGGGAAGAATTCTAAGTGTACTTAAAAAGGCCCTATGAAAGTGTTCCATATATTTTGGGATCTGCTAATGAGATATAAACATGGGTCTGCAAATAATGAAGAGAAAGGAATGTGGAAGTATTCTGTTTCCCTACAGCTGGGTGGGATCTGGGTTTGTATTTGAGTCTGCTTTCTCTACTGAGTGCAATTCAATCCATTCAATCTATAACTTATATCAGTTACAGAAACTTTCACAATAACTTTCAAGCACTGTGTCTACTTGCAATAAAAACTCAAAAGATAACAAAGGGAGACTCACAATTTAGTCCATTTGCTTTCACTTACTGTCCCTGCCAGTTTCTAGTTTAAAGATATCATTGAAATATTTTTCACTGTTAAACTATAATTTGAAACTCTGCCCGGCATGGCGTGGGATTTGTTGTGGAATCATGTTTTAACTAAGCAAATAGGTGTTGCATTTGTTTATGCTGCAGAATATTACTTTAACTGTTTAAAGATGTGTTACTTATGTTTATGCTGCATTTGTTTAATTATGTAAAGATGTGTGACATTTGTTTCACCTTGCCTGCCTAAGGTACCTGGATTAGTCTAATAAAAAGCTGGATGGCCAATAGCTAGGCAGGAGAAAGGATAGGCAGGGCTGGCAGGGAGCGAGAATAAATAGGAGAGAGAAGAAAGAAGGGAAGAAGAGCAGAGGAGCGAGAGAAGGAGGAGGAAAGAATGAGGGGCGTGCCTGGGGCAAGAAGCCAGGCATATGCCAGCCAGACACTGAGAAGCAGGGAAAGTAAGAGATGCAGAAGAAAAAAGGTAATAAGTCCCAAGGCAAAAAGTAGATAAAGAGAAACAGGTTAATTTAAGTTAAAAGAGCTAGCCAGAAACATGTCTAAGCTAGGCTGAGCATTCAAAAATAATAGTAAGTCTCTGTATCATGATTTGGGAGCTGGTTGGTGGCCTGGTAGAGGGATTCATCTCTCAGTACTGAGTCATGGTCAATTCATCTTTCTTGGTCTGTCTTCCTTAATGACCTCAACCATCTCAGTGCTGGATCTGTGTCTCTTCAGTCTCCAGTATCCTGGGCATCTCTTCCTCGTGTTACAGGGACAGTTATTTAGTTACTGTAGTTTGTGTCTCAGGATACCCTTGTCAGTCCTCAGTGGATGAAATCTCCTTTAGATATCTGCAGGAGATTACAAGCCTGAGCTATTCTGTCCATTTCTTTGAATCAAGCCTGTTAAAAAGGACTGTGCTACATCTTCTCAATCTGGTCTTAAAGCTCTAGGATTCTTTTTTAATCATTCAGCTACAATACAGGATTTAGCTTCCCTTTTTTACATACTTGAGTTTGGCTTATTGACCTTGGTCTTCAGTGTGTACCACACTTGAAGACTACTTCCCAGCAACACTATTTGATTTAAAAGTTCAACAATGTTGTGAGTGAGCTAAGATTCTTAGGATGGGAGATGTAACTGGAAAGACTCTACCTCCCAACCCTACTCTTCCTTCCCACCGTCATGGAGTCATGGAGCTTGCCGTGCACTGGAGACTGATAAAGAGGCTCTTGCAGCTGTCCTAGTGTCTAAAGCAGGACCCAAGGCTGGCTATCAGCAGGCTCACATTCTAGTTCTCAACTTCAGAACAAGAAAGGTCACATACCAACCCAAGACCTGCTGGGGGCAAGGAATCAGAAAATGCTAACAGCTCTCTGGTGCACCCCATGCAGCAACTAAGACCATCAAAGACTGAGCAGGCTAGTCATTATTTCCCAACTCAACTGAAACCATCAGCAGCATTGGAGACAAAGGAGTTCCAGGCTAGGATATGGAGAGGTAGATTCCGTGCGTAGAGGCAGAAATAGAACTGTGGGGATAGGGTGCTGGATCAGAGGAGTGCAATCTGATTTCACCATCTAGAAGAATGAGACAATTCCTCTAGAAACCAGCATGGGCTCCATGCTGGGTAGTCACTGTGGTTACTTCTGGGGATTTGTTGCCTTTCACATAATTTCATGGGTATTTTAAGGAAAACACAGAAGACATTGTTCACAGCACTTCCTCTCAGTCTGCTACATTCTTGGAAGTCAGCAGTTCAATCTCAAATGAAACTTCTCACTAACATTATGTTCAGCTATTTGTGCTCTCCAACCAGTAAGTGATTTTAGGCAAAGGTTTTTGTAGCCTCTTCAACTAAACAAAAGAGCTTCCTGTACAGAGCCACACATTTCTGTTCAGAAAGCCCTGCAGGCAGATCTGTGAAGCTTGCCATCATAAGACTCATTTAATTTTAAATTAAATTAAGAGCCCAAAAGGTAAGCGCATTGTTCAGGTTATTCCAACTAATGTCCTAAACTTACAATTTCAATGATTCTCCATCCAACTGATGACTCCTACTGTAATAAAGAATTCATGAACCATGGAAACAACTGACAAAAATAAAATAAATAAATATCACTCACTGCTCGAGAGAAAAGCATTCATGCAGCCGACTCCCCAACACACAAAGGGTGACTGTCTGGCGGAAGTTTTTTATCAAGATTTTTATCAAGTCTGTAACTCTAGAGGGATAAAAATGGGCACTAAGGATGACTGTCAAAACACACTAAGTCGAGATGGTCCCAAACTTCTGAGGACTATCAGCTGATATGCACAAGTATTCACATAGGCAGAGCTCCTGGGATGCAGATGTAACTAAGATGACATACAAGCCTTCAGCTTAGCAAGGTTCCTTTCTCCCAGGTGAAGAGGGACAAATCTGACAAATTCCCTTATTCAACACATGTATTGATCCAATTGCCCTAGTTTGTGTGAAGTTTTCTAACAATGCTCGGTTGACATCAAAGCAGCAGGAATGAAAACAGCAGAGAAAGGACCCAGTTTGGAAACTCTCAAAGATCACTGTGCAAAGAGATGTGCAGGGCAAGCACATCCACTGTGGGATGCTGGGGGATCTCTGAAGGGGCTGACCAGCCCCATCCCTCCTTCATGTCCCCACACTGGAAAACAAGGGCAGTCCAAGGAATGAAAGGGGGAGGAAGTTTCTATAAAAACACGAGAAAGGGGCGGGTGTAGAAGACTGCTTCAAGAAGAGGCTAATAGAGTTTGAAAAGCTGAGAGTGGAGCAGATCTATTAGGTGTGGCATGTGTGTGCACTGCTGAAGTGGAATAAAGATGAAGGCCATTTGAGATGAGGGAGTCAGAGAACTGGGATGTAAGTGCTAGAAAATCCATTAAAGGGATCATGACACATCTTCGGGTTTTGCATGACTCATGGGCAGTGTGAGACTACTTGGAAGCAACCATGGCTCCATTTTCCTTGCTACAGAAGGGAAATGGGTGGTGGGAATACTTAAAACCTGATCTGGAAAGCTCCTCAAAGGCTCATGTATGAAAACATTCATTCCCAACATGTAGCTCTGTTGGAAGATGGAACCTTTATAGGTGGAGCCTGAGGGAAGAAGTTCAGGCAATAAGGCATGTCACTGAAGAGGACGTCAGCACTTCAACTCTTCCTTCAAGGCAAACTTCTGCCATCCCTCTCAGCCATGATGCTCTGTGCAAAGGAAAATGGTCAAGTGATGGTGACTGACACTTCTGAATTGTAAGCCAGATGAACTTTCTCCGCTTAAAGTGCATCTCCGCCATCGTGTCACAACAATGTAAGCTTGGTTGTCAGTTTCCAAAACTAAGCGTGAGGGCCATCACAGAGGTTCCACAAGGGACCACTCAATCCATCCTTCGCTTGCTGCTCTCACCAATTTGATGGCAGACCGTGGTTAAAGGGTAATTAAGTAAAAGCAAACAAGAAATAAAAATGGAAAGAGCTAAGGGTAAATAAGGAGGGCCACAGAAGGGGGAAAATACATACTTTTCAATGCAGAAATAGAAGGGGGGTAGCATTCCCCAGCCACTTAGGAATCTCTCTGTTCTCCCCTCATATCATCATTGCAGCCACAGCCCACCTGATGTGTGAGAGTCGCATCCCAGCGTTCTCTAGTTACTCTATGCACCCAAAGCAATGCCAGCTCAACTTCATGCTCCCAATGGCTTACTGGCCTGCTCTCTCTGGAAGTCCCCTCAGCTCTTCCCAACCAATACCACTACAACTGAATTCACAATCTTTCTTCTCGGCTGCTGTTCACATGGTCACTCACACCAGAAAGTCACCTGTCAAAACCTAGTTTGCCTTGTCTTTCTCTCTTTCCCCAACACCAACTGATGGGCAAATCCCAAGGATTCCAACTACTTTGCAAATCCATTCCTTCTCTTCTCTTCTGACCTCTTCTACCCTCAGGGCCTATCATCTTTACTCACACAATTTCCCAAATGGCTTCCTAACTGGTTCTGTTAGCTCCATCTACCAGCTTCTGTTAGCTCCATCTACCAGCTTCCATCTCTCCTAAACAGCAGCCACATCAACTCACTTCCTCAATGAAAACTTCCCATGGCTCTCAGGGCCTACTGGGATCTCCATACTGTGTCACAATATGTTAAGAAAAAGAAAGCCTGCCATGGGCTTCACAAAATCATTGGGAGGATCCAATAAAAATGTACGGAGAGGCACTTTCAAAACTATAAAACATTAGCCAGTGGTTCTTACCCTTTACGAGGTCACAGTCCTTCTGGAGTCTGATGAAGGTCTGGTACTTTATCAAAAGCATATATACACACCTTTATCTACAAGTAAAATCTGGCAGCCAGTTTCAGAGTATCTATGGATGCTCAAAGACACTCCAGATTGAGAACCCTTATTCTGACATGGGTCCACAGAATTACAGTATCATCTCAACAGCATTTCTAGCCTTACAAACAAGCAATCGGCTCTCCTGTGGGCAGTCTGATTATTCAAGCAGATGTCTAAATATTCATCAGCAGGGTCACTGGGCACATAGTGAAGATAGGCAGAAAATTAGTAGAGTAGTTAGCATACAGGCTCACAGTCATTTCATCTGAGCGCAGCTGTCCTGACGCACAACTGTTTGAAAAGAACAGGTTATTTTGAAAACAATCATATGAATTGAGTCAAAAAACTGGCCAGTAGGCCTTCATTCTGACTGAATGGAAATGCAGTGAAGCTCCTTCCTTTTCACGTAGCTCAATGATGCAAACAGACACACTGAAGCCATTCCATAGCATAAATGCTCATTATTCATGAGCCTGCTTCTTGCAGCTGCATCTCTCATGGCTTGGCTTAGCTTCATTTGTCTATAGGTCTTTCTACAGGTCTGTGTCCACCCACACTGCATGTTTCAGTTCTCAAGGAAGAAGGTGGGAGTGTGTTGATTCTGTGTAAGGCACATCCTATAGAATTGCAGACACATGGTCTTTAAAGACAATGCATTTCAAACTCTTCACTAGAAAATTAAATCCACATAATAAAGCACTTTGATAAAGTTGGTATCATTACCCAATGATTGACCATAAGCCAATCATAGGTAAGGAAACATCACTTAACCAAAGCACCACAAGTCTGGGTGTGTCAAACAGTAAAGGTACTAACATAGACTAGGGTCTTTGTAGTAGGAAACGCACACCCAGAACCTAAGACCTAATCGCTGGCCTGCAAACAACATGAGCCCTTTAACATAAGCATTTCATTAAGTGTTCTTACTTGCCTTTTGAAAATTAATATTTTGGTACATAGTACCTTAAGACATACCCCTTGGATGTCTGAGCCAATGTCTTTCTTTTTTTCTTGATAAATTTCCAGCAAGCAGTTTCAGAAATCGGCCCCAAGACTTCAAGCTGAGCTTTTCAAAAAATACCTGCACTTCCCTATTCTGTCAGCAGATGGCAATCTCATGCACTGGTAGGCTATAATAATAATCATAAATCTAATTGTACATTAGAGGTGTGGCTTACACATCTTGTGGTGTCAGAACCATCTTTTAATTTAAAGTTAATTGAGAACCCCAAAGAACTTTGTTTACTTTGGTTATGTATATAGACTGTCATCGCATTAGAAATCAAAACAAGAAATTGATTTTTGTTAATCCAATTAAGATGTAACAAATCCATTACATGCTATCAAAGGTATTTTAGCACAAATAACTAAAGTGTAGAACATTAGTGAAAGGAAGTTTTGGTAAGTCTCTTCAATGTTTGGTTTACTAGGAGACACCTCAGTTCTCAGGTTTGCTTCTTCGGTTGGATGTATATAAAATATAAAAACCACACAGCCTCACACAGCTATGTAAGTCCCTTGTGATGGTGATGGTCACTGACACTACCCTGAACTCAGCAAGTGTTAGCTTTCTGATGGATAGACAGGTGTAGTGCCTAAAGCCTTCCTTCCCATGCAATGAAGTCAGGGGGGCCACTGTTGCACTTCTGCCCAGGAATCTTTTACCTACTTATGAATTTTGGCATCACATGGTGGTCATTTATAAACTGGCCATTCACTGGGCTACACAGCTCTTCCCTAGGTCATCCCATTCCACTTCTCAGCATCAGGGCAATCACTTTCATTACTATGGCAACCAATCTCAGCAGCCATCTCCAGGTCTTAGGAACTCTACCAACTGTACAGTGGGGGTGGATGCAGCTTTTTAATAATTCTTGTTTTCCATTCAAAGCATGAATTTTGTTGCTGACAATACACACTGCCCATGAGTTACTTCAGTTTACAAACTGGAACTCATCAGCATCCTCCCCAGATAACTATATCTCCTATTGAGTTCTACCCTTCTTAAAATTGTTGTATTAATTAGGGGACATGAAGTGGGGGGATAGAAAGGATGGGGTAGATTTGGGAGGTGAATATAATCAAGATACATTGTATGAAATGCCCAAAGAATTAACAAAAACTTATATTAAATAAAAAATGAAGAGATGAGACTACAGAAATGTTCAAATAGATGTATGTATGTATGTATGTATGTATGTATGTATGTATGTATATATTCATAAAAAACAAAACAGAAAGTCGGGAAATACCAGATTTCTCTTCTAGCCTAATGTATATATTCACAATTTAATCCTTTTATAAAGATTACTAGACCTCACAGACAGAATCAGGAGCTCTGTCATTTCACAGTAGTGAAGCTAAAAATAAGTACGGTGTATTCTTCCAACTTCTTAGAGCAGTGCAGCATCAGTGAGAATTTACACGACATCTCAATACAGAAAAAAAGGAAAAGCGAGTTGAAGTTACTCTATCTGCTTGACGTGTACTCTGTCCCAGTTATCCCCAGTACCATTCATTAACTGCTCTCTAGATGTTTGAATGGCGAAAGGATTCACACACTCTCCATCTCATTTCTTTCATCCCCACACTTTCTGAAGGTGCCATCTTGTAGTGACATTGGCACCATTTTACAGAAAAGGAGGTCAAGGGTGGGGGATTATTTTGTCCACAAACAGAACCAGTAAGAAGCTAAATATAACAAGCATCTTTAACCTTGACTGACTCCGGAGGCGACTTTTCTAATTCCTTCCTCTTCTTAAGAGGTTCCCGAGGCCAGCAGCTCTGATTTGTAACTGCAGGTAGTTCCCGGATGTTCTCTCGTTTCTTAGCGTCCCAAGAAATGGAGGCTGTATAATCAGAACTAGGTGCTTGGATTTACAGACATGCTATGGACACTGTCTCACAGAAACATAAATTTACCTCTTACAACCACTAAGTTCCTAGCTTACCAACCTGTTGTCCAACTACCTCTGAGCATAAATCTATCTTTTCCAGCACACCCAGACTGCTTCTGTTTTCTCTGAAGATGCTAGTCACTCTTCCTTCACCCACTCCTCCTTTGTTTTGTGAGTACTAAGAGGCAGCCTTTGCCATGTCTACAGAGCCTCCATCTAAAACCAGTGGTCCCTGGGCTCTTCAGTACCTTTCCTTCCTAATGCCATTCAGCTCTTCTTATGCATAGCTTGTATCATCGCAACCAAAGTTATCCTGTCTTCATTTTTCATTCTCTTTGTAATTCTCACAATTTCTACCACCATCCTCTATATAAACTAGAGACCCACAAATGTTGTTGAATTACCACACCATAGAGTGGTGATAATGATGCCAGTGTGATAATAGTTTATTAAAAATCCACTTCTCGGGGAACTTAGATAAAAATGTTATGAGAGGGTCACACTGCTGCTTCTGCTCATAAATCACCTCCGAGATCACCAGGAAAAAACAATTACCAGCTCTGCAGTGAAGTGGAATTCCAGCTCTCCTTCTAGGAGATTGGGAAGCTAAGCACAAAACTGTGGCATACAGTCAGCCCGGAGAACAGTGTAATAGCTTGGGTTATAAAACACCAGTCTGCAAGACTGGCATTCCTCAGGAAGTGAATGAATGAATGAACTGGGACAAATCTCACACATCTACTAATGTCCAGGAAGAAAACAATGCCACCAGCGCCATAAATGCTAATGTGTGCAACAGTACTATGAGTTAGACACTACTGTAAGCACTTCATATGTTCCTTGAGTGATCACAAAAGCTTGACCAAGTAGTGACCATTACCCACTGTATTTTATAGATGAGAAAATGAAATGACAGAAGGGTCCGAGAAATTGGCCTAAGGTAAGTCACACAGCAGGGAAGCAGCACAGCTGCTCACAATATGACTGAAGCTCTCTAACCTCTGCCTGGCACTCATGCTTTGGTCTCCAGTTTTGGAGACACTGTCATTTGGAAAAAGACCAAAAGATCCACTACCATCTAGATCACACTGGTGCCTGCACTTACTGTCTCTCTAAAGACGACTCTAAGTCCTTGAGCCCAACATGTATCAAAGGATCACAATCACTCAAGCCTTTGGATGGCTCCCCTGACCAATGTAGAAGCCAGACTGTGGTCAAGCCATTGGCTCCTAGAGAGGAGCTCAGCACCCTAGCACAGGATGACTGCAGCACATACTGCTTCCTCTCCAGAAGCATTTCTCCTGGTATAAAAACATGAGGAAGTGGGAGATCTACAGGGTTTTATGTGTCACAAGACTCTACACCTTCTACTTTAAGGAGATTTGTTCCCAGTTTCCTTTAAGTATCTGAAGATGTTGTAATTTTAAAATGCAAACAAAGTGAATCAGTTTTCAAAGCACCTTTCTCATACTTGTTCCACAGAAGCCACTCTTACCCATTGCCTCTTCACTAATCTTACCATAGTATTCAAATTTTCATTTTTAGCATATGTCCCATTATTTAATGATGTATGGCCATACATGCAGCTATCTAATAACAGAATACAATAAATAAAGGGAAGGATCTTAACTCCAGAGTCTATCTTCCAGCTGGATGATGTTCAGCAAGCATCTTCACTAGTATTTAACAAATTTCCCTTCAATTGTGACAAAGTACATGTGTATTGAAGGTTTTACCACATCTCAGACATGAGCCCTCTGCAATCCACTACCTATCAAACCCAATTGAGCTTCATAATATTTTATTTAGAAAGAGGTAGTAGATAAAATATTGATTCTTCTGGGCATTCTAAATTGTATTCTTGTTTCCAATAAGATGCTGAAATACCTGGATCACATTTACAATCAGTCTCTTGCTGGGTGGTAGTGACACAGTACTCCCAGCACTGGGGAGGCAGAGGTAAAAGATCTGAATTCAAGGCCAGTCTGGTCTACAGAGTGAGTTACAGAACAGCCAAGGCTACACAGGAAACCTCTGTCTCAAAAAATAAACTACAAACAAACAAACACCACAAAAATCAAAACATAAAATCAGTCTCTTCGCAAAGTCTGCTCTTCCATCCCAGGCCAATACCTCCAGGCTATAAGTCAGGCTTCCTAATTATGGAGCCACCCTAAAATCCAGTGTTACAGCCTGCTTCTGGGACACTAGACAGCGCTATCTCTGGTTCCTCTCAAGACCCTCCAACAATGTCTTCTTCAATGACTTAAAAATGTTCTTGACAAAATGAGATAAAATTCAAATCTCCACATGCCTAAAATGTTCACTTAATGAAAACAAGACTGAGCAAGCTTACTGAGGTGGTTTTTGTTTTTATGGCATTTGCGTGACAGACGATCCATTGTTCATACGAAGACTCAAAATCTTCTGTGTCTATCCCTTTCAGGATCTTTTCTAGAAACATTCTGGAAAATAGCTATGATTGGTAATACTAAAAAAAACTTGTTTTGGTTTTTCGAGACAGGGTTTTTCTGTGTAGCTTTGCGCCTTTCCTAGAACTCACTCTGTAGACCAGGCTGGCCTCAAACTCACAGAGATCTGCCTGCTTCTGCCTCCCGAGTGCCGGGATTAAAGGTGTGCACCACCACTGCCCGGCAAGAAAACTTTTAATGATAGTGCTTGAGATGTTTTGGAGGGAGTTATAGAAAAAAGTTACACTGCAGTGCATGCAGTAATGAGATCCATTGCAAATAAAATGTCCCCAGTCTGTGATTCAAGTCACTGGACATACAAATCTACCTACACAAATGGAAGAAAATATTGATATATGCCCTATTGTATGTAGCATATTTCAAAAATACTACTAATGAGCCCCCAAGCTTACTCAAGGACTAGTGACATAGCATGGCTGGAAAGGAAGAACAAACAAACAAACAAACAAAAACCAAAAGCTCAGTTCTTACTACTTCAATTAGAAAAAGGAAATGCCTATAACTGCCAGCTCTCAAACTGCCAGCTGGGCCAATTTTGAATAACTTTCTTGTACTTACTTTATTCTGAGGGTGGCAAGTGTGGCTCAGCCAGTGGTAGGGGATTTGCCCAATAGGCATGCGGCCCTGTTTTCAATCTCTGCCACCACACATAAAGAAAGTTTTAACTCAGAAAAATAAACACTAAAGATACTAAATATGAAAGATTACATTTCTCTTAGGTAGGATATATGGTCAATTTATTCACTCAACAAATATCATTGCTTGCTTTTCTGTGGCCAGAACTTGGGTTACAATATTCTGCTTAAATTAAAGGACATCCTACTGTGCTATAATGAAGCAAAAATAAATAAAAGTTAGTAAATGATCAGTAATGACAACTAACTCACTTTAATTAATACGATTTGAAAGCTTTAAATAGGAGCTTCTCCACCTGCAGCAAATTAGAGTTCAGTGGGCTGGGAGACAAGGCTGGGGTAACCTCTGCAGAGTCCGCCTGCACGAGGACTACTAGAACCAGAAAGAAGTCTTTGTCTTCCAATCTTCAGTTCGAGTGAGGAAAGTTTACAAAGAAGCACTGTGCCTTCGCTCAGGAGATAAAACATTAAGCAAACTGTTGACCTAGATATAAGACATAAAATTATAAATTTGTCACAAGGAACCCTGACGGGAACAAGCAGCTTGAGAGGCTCACAGCACCAGGGACAAGTGTGCATTTAAAAATGGCATGTGGGAGAAAATAATAGAAAGATGCTTTCCCCGCTGTTTCCTTCTTCTTCTTTTTACAGCAAATAAGGAGCACAACATCTCCTTTGCATTGTGGAGTTCAAGTCTAACCCATGCTGAATGACTGTCAACTCTCATATATGTAATTGCAGTCTCTCAGCAGAGCTGAGAGTTCCCAATATGAACTTAGTGAATTGGGTTGCACATTATTATACAAACTGGATCAGAATACAATTTACTTCATTCTTGTCTACAGAAACGCTTTAACATCTAATCCAGTGTTATAAGCTGAACTTTCAAAAATTCCTTTAAAAAATGCATACCCGCTATACATGATTGCCTGTTATGCCATCTACAAAGAAAAAAATAAATTATGCTAGCTATTTGTCATAACTGTCACTGAAGAATAAGCCACAACTGAAAAGGTTTTAACTTACCTTAAGAATTGTGACTACATTAAAAGAGCTATGAAGGCAGTGCTCTGCCATCAGACTGTAACAAGAGATTAACTCTTTTTTAAAGAGAAATCAGATGGAAGCAATCAGAGAACCTAGGAAGCAATTCCATCCTGACAACTCAAGAGCTGCATGCGCACAGTGGCCCACATCTGGGCTAAGTAACACGCACCATAGCATCACCCTTCTAAGATGTACCAGGAAGTCTGAAAACTGACGATGGCCTGAAGGAGATGGAGGGAAGACAGATAGTCTGGGTGGAGGAACAGTGTGAACAGAGAGGACAAGTAAGCTCCTTGCCTGTCTCGAAGTCTCCAATGCCAAGGCCTGCCACATGCACTTAAGCCTCAAGGCCCTGGAGACAGAAAGAGCCATGGTGCAGGGCTCCCAGTGCTGAGAGCGCCTCCCCTAGCTGACCTATCGGAACTCCATGCACCACCAGACACCCACCCTGGCATCTCTCTCAAGAAACCTTTCTGATTTCACTCAGCCCCAATGTTTGTTTCCACAGCACTCTGTCCTTTTGGAGACATGACTCATGATACAGTCTTTATGTACGGTTGATTTTCTCATTCTGTGATGAAATACCTGACAAATGCCACTCCAGAAGGGGTGGCATATTTTGCCTACCACACAGCTTGAGGGAACAAAGGCCACCATTGCAAGAGGAGGCAAGACAGAGGGAGCATGGAGTGGCTGGTCTCTCTGTCAGGATGCAGGGAGAGGAGCAAATGTTATTCGGCCGGCTTCCTCTTTTTTATTTTCCTTGTATTCAGTTTGGGTCCCCAATCCATGGGATGATGATATCAATATTCAGGATCTATCTTCCCTCTTCAAGGTGTCTGCAAAATTCTCAAAAACACACCTAGGTGTCTCTTCTGTGAATCCACACCCAATCAGGTTAGCAATGAAAATTCCCCTCACACTTCATCATTGTTAATTTCAACTCTTAATTCTTGCACTAGAGAATATTCAGCCTTATGGAACCTTACTATGTCCAAGTTGGTAAGGGTATCAACTTTATGCTCAGTACAAGTTTATTATTTTTCAATATATAAAACTTGATGTAGTTTGGATATTTTTGAAAGTCAAAAGAAACAAAGCAATTCTACTTTAAGAATTTACCCTAAGGTAACAGATACACAAAGGTTTATGTACATGGATCTTCATTATGGCATCAGTCCAAATTACAATGATTATGACAGTAATAATGAAAACAATGATCTTATATGGTGTCCTTGTTTAAGTACCATGAAAGCAACTTTTCGACATTATCTCATGTTATTCCTGCTTCCAGCACCCATAGAGGTGCTTACCATCTTAAGCCCAGAGAAGAAGCTAAGGTTATGTCCAAGGTCAAATAACTAATGAGCAATGGGGCTGGGATTTAAACCCAAAGAAGTCTGACCCCAAAATTACACTCTTACATATATGTGCTTGCCATGTGCCAAACAGTTATTCTAAGTACTTTACATAGCCATCCTCATGCATCTGTCACAATAAATCTATGAGGCGAGTCATTATCATCCCATTTTGCAAATAGGAAACTGGGACACAAAGGTTAAGAAACTTACCAAAGATCTCATCGGTAAGAAGTGGTAGAGCCTGGATTTATTCCTCGGCAGTCTGGCTAATTTATATCATCCTTTTCCTATTTATAAGAGCAAATGACTAGAAATGACCTAAATATTCAGAGACAGGTTTAAATATATTTATGAATGTATGAACGCAGCGGCAAAATGTAAAGGGCAAAAGCTGGGTACTGTCAGCATCTCCACTTCTCCAAATGATTCTGTCAGATTATGCACATCATTTATCCTTTATTTCTATATATAAAGTTCAAGTCTGTATCATATATATTCTAGAAGATAGCACAGGCTAACAGAGAAAAGCACAAAGGAAGAAAATCACCAGACCTAAGTCTAAGACCCAATCCTGACATTTATTACCCGTGAGATGCTGAGTGAAACCTTAACTCCTCCATGTCCACTTTCTCCCTAGTGGTTCTTCTTACCACTACGCTTCCATTCATCTCAAGACATTGAGAGCAGACACTAAAATGTGGTAACTAATGTAGGTGTGTTTAGTAAGAGTATAAAAGCAGGAACTAGAGATATATCAGTGGTTAAAAACATGTGGGACTGTTGTAGAAGAACTAATTCAGTTCCTGGCATCCACGTCACAGTTCACAACCATCTGAAAAAGTAAAGTTCTAAAAGATCGGATGTTCTGGCCTGTGTGGGAGCCAGGCATGCACAGGATGCATATATATATACATGCAGACAAAACACTCATCACATAAAATAAAATATTTTAGAAGTTTAAGTTGGAAAAAAAAGGTATCAATATAATCTTGATAAGTTTAGAGAAACCTCTTAATACTTGCTGGCTTCTAAGCTCACCTGTCAAATTCACTTCTTGGTTTGTTTTCTGCAATCTGACTTAAGATGTGAAAACATCACACATTCAGGTTTGAGTACTGGAATGATCACATGGTTTCAGGCTGATTTCTATTTATTTACCTGCAGTACTCTGGTTCTTCATCCCCACTGTGAGAGTAAAATGATCAGCACTCTGCTGATCACTTCTAGTCCAAATCTCTGGCTCTTACCGTCACCACCAGTCTGTTGGGTGGACATTTATCTTTTCATTGTCATTCTGCTAAGTCAGGTCAGTCCTCCACCCATTCTGATTCTCCACATTCAGTCTGTCACTAATCCCTAAAACTTCCATGTGTTGCAGAGAGCCAGGAGTACCATCTACATAGAAGAGGGGCCACCATCCCCTATTATTTTCCCCACTACAGACATGACTAATGGATCACAGAACACCTTCCTTATCTCCCCTCTGAAAAGAACACAGACATAACTTTGTGATTCTTCTATCATACACTTCAGGGAGCACAGGACATGGACTTGAGAGTTGGATGTGAAGCAACACCTATGGTTTTCCCTATACTTGTATTGCTTAGTTGACGAAAACTATTTGTCACACTATTGGTCTACTACAACAGCCCTCCTCCTCCCTGACCACTCTGATACAAGTATTCCTCCAGTTCATTTTTCACATGGCCTCTGAAACACTCAGTCATCCTCAGTGACCTCCCCACAACCTGTCTATAGGGAAAAGAAGAATATACTCTCCTCTGTTAGCTGCTCCAGATAGTCTACAGACTGGTCTAAACGCTCCTTTCCAAGCCCGGCCACTAAAATTCTCCAGTATGAGAAGTTTTTTTTTTTAACATTTTGCAATTCTTTCATTAAACAAAGCGTTGAACAAAATCCTGGTTGAGGCACTGGCAAAACTAGCACCGTGCGCTCCAGAAGGCTTAGGCAGACAGCATAAGCTCCCCTGGTTTCCTCAGCGGGGCTGAGCCTCTTCCACAGAGCCCCCACAAAGGCCTGCTCCTGTGATGGCCAAAACACGAGAAGCTGTATCAAGACTCTTACTCAACATGAGATTATAAGTTCCTCTGCGACTACAACATAAACCACAGACAGAGCTAATCAAAAGAGCCCAAACACTGAAAACGTGATTCCAGCAATACACACAGACATACCCCTCCTCCTATATAAATTTAACATGATTTTCTTCCGCTCTGGAAATGTCAGAGCTCAGCGAGGGACAGGACAAGGTTAAGAGAATCTGACAGAAAGAATTGGATGGGGTTGAAAGCTGCAGTCCTACAAGTTTATCTACACAAGCAGCACAAGTTCTCCTGGCATATTCCCAGCTCAGCCCACTGCCCTCCAGCTGCATAATAGCAATAATTTTTTTAAACACCCTCATTCTGTCCGACCACATCTCATAATGTGTAAAGCCCAGCTGGATTGCGTGTAGGATTTTGTCAAGCTGTCTTTAATCTTTAGCTTGACTTCCACTCCTAACCACTTGGCTGGCAAGTACTTAACTTGCTGATGTTTACATGCTGCTTGTTCTATTAGTGGCCTTCCCAGAAGCATTTTGGGCTGACAGAGGCTAGTGGCAGGGGTCCCACTTGTCAGAGCCAAACTTCAGTGTTCCTTCCTCTACCAAAAACCCTCTTGCTTCTCCTTCCCAGTGTTCAAGAATTTCTTCACTCTATTCTTGTTGGTATTTCTAGTTGGCTTCTGGGACTCTGGTTTTAAAAGAAAAACATACATGTATCTAACTCATTCCCTGAAACTATAATAAACTGAAATCACCTTCTTTGTCGGGTTTTGGGAGTACCGATGCTTTTTAGTTCATGTGATGCCTAAGGATTTGCTGCAGCTCCACAGAAATCACACACCACCTTGTGGGCCCTTCTGTGTGAATCCTATTATCTCTAAAAGACCCTCTTCTCAGAGATCTTTAGTTTGCAGAACAAATTTCAGAGCAGGGAAAATAATGGATGCAATCATCTTCCAATGTCCACTCTCCGTTAAAGCTTCAGACAGACTTCTGATCCTACATTGACTCACCTTGCCACCAGTTACAAGGTTTGGCCTGTACTCAAAAGGTAATGCTGAGGAACTGACAAAGAATGCCAGTTGAGAATAGGCACACTAAGTCTCAAGGGCTTCAGGGACCCACTGAGGAAAGACACGCGAGCAGTCTTCTGTTGTGCACAGCAGGACTGGACAGTATTCTTTTTGGACCTCCATGGGTCCTTGGCTTTTAAATGAACAGAAGTTGCTGGTATGCTTGTGTGTGTGCTTGTGTGTGTGCTTGTGTGTGTGTGTGTGTGTGTGTGTGTGTGTGTGTGTGTGTGTCTGTCTGTCTGTCTGTCTGTCTGGTGAAAGGCACAAGAGCTATCTGCGGTTCTTTAGAATCCATTACACTGAAGAGTGCTTGCCTCAAGGTCCATCCCAGGGTTTTGTCTAGTTTGTTGTTAAACTGTTTCTCTTCAGCATCTTGACCGTTTTCAGCGACAATTGTTGGTAAACTGCTTAAAGTACTCCCTTCTGCCTGATTAGATTATGCACAGTCCTACTTTAAAAAGAACACAAAAACACAAAGAGATAGAACAAAAATGGAGACTATTATACAAAATCAGTACACAAACTTCCATTCCCAATGCAATACTAACAAAGATTGGAAAAAAAGATAAACAAAACACTCAGCATCGCCAATGTAACTCCCCAGGATAGACTGTTGCAAAGGTTCTGACTTCTTTTGCATTCCCAAGTCAAAGGCCAAGAATGGATCACAGTGAGGGTGAGGCTTCCAGAGCCAAGGACACATGCCTTGCTGTCGCTTGGCCTCCGGCTCTCCTCAATCACCATTATACTCACTCATTCAATAATTTGATGAGACTGACATAAAGCAGAGAGCAGGTGTGTGCAATATGTTGTTTTCATCTCCCCACTTGGAGTTATTAGCGCCTCCCATCACTCACTTTGGCAGGTCCATTTTAATATTAGCACCACAAACAAGCTGCATCCCTGAAAAAGGAGGCTATTTCCGACTTTGCTGGTGAACTATTACTTGGATAATAGGACATTTATTTCATGTCATTATAAAATTAAGCTTTACTTCTGGGTCTTTAAAAGGCTAATTGGGGGCTGGAGAGATAACTCAGTGGTTAATAGGACTGGCTTCTCTTCTAGAAGACCCAGGTTTGATTTCCAGCACCCACATGGTGGCTCACAACTATCTTTAGCTACAGTCCCAGGAGTTCCAACACACTCTTCTGACTTCCTAGGGCACTAGGCACACACATGATGCACAGATATACATGAAGGCAAAATACTGATACACATAAATAAATTTTAAAAGACTAATCATTCAATTTCTCTTTTCAAAAGATTTATTAATGTATTATTACCAGAATATAGATGTGCACCATGTGCATGTAGGTACCCACAGAGGCAAGAAGATGTTAAATTTCCTGGAACTGGGGTTAACAAGCAATTGTGAACTGTTGATGTGGGTTCTGGGAACTGGATCTGAGTCCTCTTCAAGACCAGCAAATGCTCCTAACTACGGATCACTCTCTCCAGCCTCTCAACTTCCCTTTTTCAAATATAAGAAGTCAAGAATCTCCTGAAAGGAAAATATGAAATGCATTTTTAACCATCTTCACAATTCCACTAGATTGCTTAGTTCAATGGAATATTTTCTCGGCTATATAAAAACATGGGTAGTAGTACTTAAAAAAATAATGTTACTCACATGAGAAAAGTTTTAACAGCCCACTTCAGTGCCATGCTATAACCGTTTCACATCTCAATTATGTGCTTCCAAAGGAGGCTTCTGAGTCACTCCCAGTGTAAACGTACATTAATGCTCAGCTTTACACAAATGTATGGTCTGCAGTCTGTTTCACGAAGAAAGGAAAACATTTGACCCAGTGGAGTGTGAAAAACTAGGGCAGTTACAGCAGCTCTGCCTCCTCAGGTCAGATCCTAAATATTGTGAGGGAGCCCATTGAGAGTGTATTGGGAAGGCCAGATTCTTCATTTGGGGAAGTTAATTACATATTATTAAATTCCACCTCTCGTGGGAAATCAGCTTGAACACACGGAGTGTGCTTGAGGACTTTTACCTGTTCAAGGTAAGTCAGCTATGGACTGAAGCTGTATGGACCGATGGTATTTTCTAGATGAACTTCCAGGATGACTGTTAGAAGTTTTCTAAGTTTGCTAATAAAGATGGTAAATTACTGAGCTGAAATCTGTCATTTGTTAATCAAATTTAATAGTAATTTCTTCCTGCAGACACATGCCGAAGACAAATTATCAATTTCTGTAAATCATAATTAGTTCAGAGGCAGAGTCCAATTCTCCAAAAGATTAGCTCTGCCTAGCGTAAATGAAAGGCACTCAGTTGCTGCACAGATTGGAGGAGACCTCAGTCCTCACTGAGGTCCTCCAGATCCTGGGTTATGACCACTTGAAAACTTGTGGTAATGATTCAAAATGTTTCTACTTTGTTATATGCACCAACGGCAATTTTCACTAAGTACACAAAGCAAGAAGAAACCGGGTGGGGGCGTGGCAGGAGCAGTGCTTGCTGGCTGTGTTTTCCCTGTATAGATGGCTTTGCTGCCTCTGAGACACGGACCCTTTCCAATCTTTAATTTTCTTTAAGAGTGGATAAGTGCCATGAGCAAAACTGCTCACCGCTGCTCTCAAGGTGCTTATTTAAAAAGAAATAAAACATGATTAATTTCAAGTGCTTTACAATTAAAAATATATGACAAGAGGGTCATCTGGGCAATTTAACTACACTGGGAAGGGTCACAGGCCTATGAAGTTAGGTACCTTGAGCTAGGCTTGGCGCATGTATTTATTGTCACTGGTAGCATATTAGATTATTAAAAGGGACATGCTAATGTGACATTTTACTATTTCAAAGGAAACTCAGTACTAAAATTAGAACATAAATCAGGCAGATATGCTTCCAGACATGCAATCAACTTTCTTCCACTCCTTTTCCTTTACGCATCAAGGAAGTTATATTCAATTTCATTTTGTATTTATTTGTTAACTGTATTGTCACTCCTTCCTGAGTTCAATGTGAGTAACAAAAATTTAGTTGTATTCCAATAACAACAGATTAAATTTAATGGAGATAAAGCAAGGCAATTAGGATGTCAGAAAAATATACTTTAAAAATCAAGACTAAAATATAAACCTATTAGTTTTTTTTAATATTCATCCAGATTACATTTCATGTGTAAGACTGTCTTCAATAAAGCTCTCTTTATTGCACAGTGTCTATACTTACAAAACAGCAAGACTTGTCTGGGGAAAGGAGCATGACAATCCAACTGATCTTTCCCCAAACAAAATGGCTAGTTTTGGGGTGGAGACGGCAGACAACATAAAGTAAACCCCTGTCATGAAATAATAATTAGCATTGTCAAAAGAACCTCCTGTGCTTCGGCTGACTAATGCACAATTCCAGTTAGAGCCCATATTTCAAGTCTGAAAGCCACCAAATGAAATTAGCACTTTCATTCCGAAGTCAGATTCTGTTGGTATTTTTGCCTGGAAGGGAAAGGGAACCATTTCATACTCTCACACTAATCCAAAATAGCAAAACCTCGTCATCCTACTTGCTTAAAGGGAAAGCTGTTTACGGGCCCTGACAGAGAAGATGATGGAGGTTCAGTTCCATAGCCTCTTCCTCCTCCCTCTCTTCCCAACTTCATTGCTTAGGGTGCAGCCATCAGCAGGGGATTAATGATGGGGATTTTGTTCTGTTTGGAGGTGTCTACAGAACAGAACTGTTGGCAGGCAGTTAAGGATAACAAGGTCAAAGCTACAGGCCTGATGCTACACACTGACCAATTAATTCTCAAGTGTTTTGTTGCCTTACATACACTTTGGCAAAAGAGTGAGTCAGGAAGTCCAGGAAAATGGTTCAGTGGATATTCATCATAAAAGGAGAGGGGAAAGGGTAGAGAAAGAGGGAAGAAAGATGTGGGATGAGAAAGAGCCCTGAGAAATCCAGAACATATCCTACCACTCTGTCTAAGAGGCTGTAATTGCTATGATTTATAAACAGCAGCATATTCAGGTCATATACATGCAAACATCAAACAGAAATACAGTGATTAAGAAAATAGCTAGCTAGCTGCTAATTTATTTTATATCAACTTTCAAAAAATTAACTACATCTATATAAAAATAAACAATGAATTAAACACTATATTTCATGCCTTAAAAGAACTCAGCACATTAGAAATTAGCATTTCCTTTGTTTTCAACTCACTGAATTTATATCATCTTTCAACCATGTTTAGCTAAAGCAAACAAAAACAAGAAAATCACATTATTCTTTCTAAGCCATATAAAAGTGATCTGGAAAGTCACGTTTAAAATCGCTATCATGGATTAGCTTAAGGCAATTATTTCACTCGCCGAATTCTTTTACAAGAAGTTTAAAAAAAAAAAAAATCAAGCTTCTTGCCTAACAAGAAAAATGAAATCCCATTAGTTGTGTCTCCAGTGTATATTAACATTCCTTTTGTTTAGAAAGGTTAATATCCCCCAAATAAAGGAGCATACAGAGCCTGTTAAAATAATTACATCATGACATTTTAGAAAGGTTGGCAGATAGACGTGGTTGCCAGCAAAGAAACAAACAAAAGTAAAAGCCAGTACTTTTTAAATTATCCATGATTTCACAAAATGGAAAGCTTTGGAAATTCCACCATGTTTGCAATTTCCTGCCAGCTTTAGTGTCTGGTCTCTGGCTTTGCTCATTCTCCGTCAGTATCTTGGTGTCATAGGAGGCTGTGTACCTTCATTCTCTAAACCAGATGACCTACTCTCGGAGGAAGAAACTACAGATCTGCCAGCAGGAGAGTTTCAGAACAGACTGGCATGAGGAACCAATGTTAAACCCAAGGATGCCATGGCCACTTGGACTCCCTCAAAGTATGGGCATGATGTTATTTTTCAAAACCTAGTCTTTCAGTCCAACAGGCCGATCTAAGGGCCCAGCCTCAGTGAGACAGGCCAGTGGGCAATTACAGTCCTCAGATTCTTCCCTCTAGGAGTTTAGGAAAACACTTCCCACTTTATGCAAACACAGTATGTACCTCTGACCCTGCTGCTTGAGGCAGAAAGAAGCAATTCTCCATACAAGTGAAACAAATTATCTTTCCAACCTGTGGATACAGCAAATAGGTTTTTTTGTTTTTTGTTTTTTTGTTTTTTAATAAAAAGTAGGCACAATAGGAATATAAAACTAACCAACTCTTCTTCTACACAGTGAGTGGAGATGGCCTTTGGAGTTCTGAAATAGGGCAGCCTGTTCCCTAACTGCTCCAGCAAAACCGTGAAACTAGCAAGAAACAGGAGAAAGATAATGGTCTCCACTGTCACTTCAACTGCAGAAAGCTTCCTCGGTTAATGACAGCTCCACCTCTGGACAGCAGCAGGTCAGGGGATCTAACTGAATAAGTATTTTAAGAGGCTTATTAATATTCCCTGAAGTCACAGAATACTTTATATCAGCAATTCCCAATAACTCTAATAACAAATCGTGTGTATGTCCTGCTGAAAAGGCCACTGCCTTAAGAGTTTAGAAAATGATCTAATAAAAACAAATTAAAAGCTCCCAAGTCACCATAACAAAGTATCCAAAAATCATATAAATCTACAAAAGGGAATTCAGTGGCCAGCTCACCTGACTGTCTCCTAACAAAACCATGAGGGGAAGTAGGGCCTAGCTCTCAGCAAAGGACTGTGAGGATGCACATCTCGTACAAATCAGTACCCTCTCTTAAGGAACAACCCCCATGCATTTCTAGATGAACCATTTACATGGAACAGCCTTCAGAAACAAGCCGTAACACAACCACATTGACATTTTTATTGAATTGGCCAGACTACAGAGTGCAGGATAAAGAGGGAAACGTCTTCTTTTCCCAGAATCCAGCTAGTCTCCAGGAAAGAAAAATGAGTGAACAAAGTAAATTTCTTTCTTTTCCCTACTCAAGGAATGTGTGTTTCTAAGAAAAATGGAAGAAGGGGGTGGTCATAGTGAGGATAGTGGATCCATAGCATTTTCTGTGTTGATTACTATTGGCTGTCATTTATCCGACTTAATCATGGCAACTGTGGTATGAAATAGATGCTGGCATTGGTCCCAAGTCAAAGGTGAGATAAAACACAGGACGGTTTCAGTTACCCAGTTGTCTTCAGCTAGATTTCAAGGTTGGGCAACACAAGACCATGGTCTGTTTTTAACAAATACCATGTTTAGAATGGCAAGGTCTGCTAGAAGTTTCTGTGTCAATGGGATACTTCAGATCTGCAGTTTTCAAGATAGTAGCCACACATATCTGAGTGTTTAGAGAGTAGCCAGAGCAACCAGGGAGAGGAAGGTTTGGGGTTTGTCTGTGGTGCTAGATTGAACACACCTCTATGCACGATAGGCAAGTGTTCTACCATATTACAAGCCCCTAAAGTTTTACATTTAAGTCGCCATATGCTGCTACCTAAATTAATTTTAGTTCTAGAACACAAACAATTTATTCAGCAAATAGAGGCAAGATTTGTTCCACATGTTACCCTTCTGGAAAATTTTATAACTAAGGGTTGACAAGTGAAAGTTCAGGAAATGCTTGAGGTCAACTCAAAATATGTGAGTGGATGGATAAAGTCATGCTCCTTCAAAGAACACTGTGCCATGACTATCAGAGCTTTGTGACGTATGAACCCATCTCACCTACATGACCCTGTGCTGGGGAACAGGCAGGATGGTAGCAGTAGCAGGTATTTTAAGTCATACATTTGAAGCAATCTTCAAGAAACCTTTCATACAGTGTATTCAACAAGTACTACTAGATATTTACTCCAGATTGTGGCAAGGATAAAGAGACATAGGTAAGAATACAGATTTTTAAAATGTGAAAATACATAACTCACAACACTATCCATTATACATAAGATTATGTCTAATATTGAATACATAGTCTATGTCCAGAAAGTGGTCAATAGATGAAGTTGACCAGACTAAGTGACTAATATTAAGATATCATTTTCAAAAATCTTAAATATAGAGAAACATATGGTTAAATTGCACTATCTTCCTTCACAGTCCTCCTTTTGAATTTATTTGATCCACTGAAGCTCCAAGTAAGGAATTTCTTTCTGAAGCTATTCTATACTCCTGACCCCTCTTAACACTACTCCAATAGGGCTTATCATTTTTCCTCTGGATCATGGTACTAGACTTTTCTGTTTCTTCGTCCACTATTACATTCCTTAAATCCACCTTGCAAAGGCTCTGGAAGCAACATTCCTAAAATTCATGTCTGATTTGAATGTGCTTTGGGCTGAAGTCCTTCAGCATGTTGTTCCTTCTACAGGACGAACACTCAAGTCCCTTGATGTGCCACAGCTAGGCAACAGTGACTTGCCTGGGGACATCTTTCTAGCCTCATCACTACAGTCTGTCTTCTGGAAAAAACAGGCTCCTCATAGTGCCGTGTCTCTATGTCTATAGACCTTAAATTTCCTATGGGGAGGAGTGAAGACTTGGGTGGGAATTCTTCAACATTAGCTAGTGTCCCACAGTCAGCAAAGTGACCAAAGGCTGCCTCAACTGGAATTTAAGCAGTGTGATCAGGAGAAATAAAAGCTCCATTTGCCAAAACAGAGGCAAATTGCATATGAACCGCTTCAAAATGACCAGGGAAAGAAATAAGGGGTGAATTAGGAAGAAATTCTAGGGGTGTAATGGTTCAAATTTTGGGCTGGTAAGATAGCTCAGCAGGTAAAGTCACCTGTCCAGAAAGCCTGCTGGCCTGTGGAAGACAGGAGCCAATGCCACATAATTATCCTTTGACCTGCACATGTCACACATGTTCTGCATATACTTACAATAATACATTTTTAAACTCTAGTTTAAAAAATTAGGTTAATACATTATTGAAATGGAAAAGGAAAATTTTTTTAAAGATTATATAGCTACCATTATCAATGATTACCTTAGGTATGGAAAATGGAACTTTCATCCCATTTGTTCAATGCCATCCAATTTTGTTCAAGACATTTTAGACACCTGCTAACTCCACTCCTCCCTAAGAAAGGACTCTTTTTTGTAGGGAGTTGTTTGTTTTGTTTTTCCAGACAGGGTTTCTCTGTGTAGCCCTGGCTGTGTACTGGAACTCACTTTGTAGAGCAGGCTGGCCTCGAACTCAGAGGTCCACCTGCCAGTTCCTCCCTTGTGCTGGGATTAAAGGTGTACACCACCACAGCATGGCCAGGAAAGGACTTTCAAACCATCTTGCTAGCAAAGACTAGGGGAACTAAAGGTTCATGGGGGAGGCCCCTGAGTATCAGATGTTGGACACATATTTTAGTGTTTTCTTGACCCTCTTGCTTCTTGGCGTCCTCTGCTACCAGTGTTAAGGTGAAAACAGACAGTTAAAATGAATGGTATGGTTGTTAATGGCCATATCAAGAACACTAAGGAAAGCAAAGAAGAGGACTTGCAGCTGGACATAAGCTAACCATGCTAGCCACTTAAGGGGACAGAGCTCTGGAAAACAATGAAACAGATCTCTGGCCTACTTCCATGAACTCTTATCAAGGAGCATCTGCAAGGCGCCTGTTGCCCTTTCCCCCAGTAAAATTGTCTGTCAACTTTATGACTGCTTGACCTTTATGTATATATTCCTGCATCTAATTGTAGCAGACTGAATTGTGAGTAAAGATGGCTTCTTAAAAAGTCTGCCTATTCCAGCAAAGAGACTACCCCTAACTACCATATACCCAAGGGTATAGACTCCATCCTCCTTCACTGTGGAAGGTGCTAATTTTCCACTTTGCTTTTTCTCACATGTTGAAATAAGCCTTCACTATTTGCTCACGTCCTTCAGGAGCATGGCAGCTCTGCTGCGGCTTCTGCTGCTACTGCTGCTGGGATAACAAGAGATGCAGCAAAAGGTATCACTCCTCAGCCACAACACCAGGAATAGGCAAAGCCTAGCTAGGGCAATCGCCAGTGCAACTTGCAGGGGTTTCCATATAGCTGAGCAGCTGGAGTCAGATGTGCTGTTCCTTCACTCTTCCAGGTTCAGTCCTGACTGCACTTGGCCCAAAAGAAGATTCCACTCCAGGTTTGGAGGCGGGAAGATGTCCGAGTTTGAGCTGGAACTCCTCACAGAGTTTAGCCTTTACCAGAGCCCTGCATTGGAACTTAGGGTCCTTCTGCTCTTTCTTGCATTGGAAAAGAAGACCGGAAAGTGGGTGAACGGGGACTGTGGAACACACAAAACAGTTTATGGCAAAACTGTCAACCAAAGTATGTACTTACTTTCTAGGTACAAAGCCACAATGAGTTTGTTTGCTTGCTTGTTTATTTTAAACCACAGGACAGAAAAGGCCTAATATTTAACACACAGTAAAGATATTATATATATTTCATATGGTTGCAATATCTAAAGTTATCCTAGAGGTAGGAGAGACTTTAAAATGTCAGGAAAGATAGTGAAGCTATTATGATAATCTAGTATGAAGTAAAGAGATTTTAAAAAATAGAGAGACAGCAATTGATTGAAATTATAGGGAAACTACAATTTACCAAGCACCTACTATATCCCAAGCACCATGCTATCTATTCTTTTATATATTCACATGATGTACTACATTAAGTCATCAAGGTTTGGGGGTGGAGCTTTGCGATACAGCATGTGTTTAGCATTCATGAGGCACTGGCTTCAAACCCCAGCACCACCAAAAAAATAAAAAATAAATAAAAAATAAAAAATTTCGGAAACTGAAGGACAAAGGAAATGTAGGTTTCTCAAGGTCACACTGCCAAAAAGGGACCAAAAGGGACATCAGTGTATGTCTATCCAGGGGACCAAGTGGATACTGAAATCTATACCTGTTTGGGGGACCAAGTGGACACTGAAGTCTATACCTGTTTAGGGGACCAAGTGGACACAGCAATCTCATTTGTCTAGGGGCCATGAGGACATAGTGGTTTATGTCTGTGTGAGAGCCAAGTGGACATAAAGGTCTACATCTTGCTAAGGGACCAAGTGGTTATAGTAGTTAGTACCTACAGGGGCCAAGTGGACACGATTGTCTATGCCTGTCTAGGGCACTAAGCCTCATAACCTGGAAAGGAAGTACACAAAAGCAGTGTGAGGGAGAGGAATCAAGGAATGGTAGGAGACTGCTAAGCTGGTCCCACAAATCAGGAGTTTTCTGAAGCACTGATCAAAACTAGAGACACAACTTCAGTTCAAGAGCCTAGACTTGAAGGGATTTGCAGCTGGTCAGGTAAGTACAACATAAGGGGATGTGAGCCTTAAAACAGCATGAGGAGGCTATGGGAAAATGCAAGTTTCTGGATTGTTTTTTAATCTGTCTAGAAACTATGGAAGGCTAAGAACTAGAAGCTATCAACAAAAATGAAATTAAAGAAAACCACCTCAGTCTCCAGAGTTTTGCTATATACCAGTAGAAAAAGACTCTCAACAAATTATAAGATATTCTGCATTCATTTATTCATTGTCTACGCACTCGGAGAATTACCCTAACCATCTGCAATGCACCCACTTGTGCTGGTTAAAAGGAGTTCTGTCCAAGACTGTTTGCCTTCTACTTGAACAAAACACACTTCCATATCTTAGAGAAGTTTAATTTGTTAGAATGACATTAATAAAAATTATCAACTTTCCAAACTCCAAACCTTCACAATTTTCAAGTCAGAACACAAAAGATAAGAAAATAATTAATCCAAAAGTCATCTCAAGAGAAATCAAAGCACAGGCAAACTACCTGCAAATCAAAACCTAAACCATTCAGTCCCACTTTCAATATTCCCCCGTGTCTCTCTCTGGGTCTCCCCCCATCCCTCCCTCTCTCTCTCTCTCTCTCTCTCTCTCTCTCTCTCTCTCTCTCTCTCTCTCTCTCTCACACACACACACACACACACACACACACACACACACACACACACACATTCAAAAACTGGGTTGGTCACTGAACTATTCTCTTAGACTTTCCACATTTTGCCCCTTTCTTCCTGAAACCCACTATTTATGACTTACACCAGATAAGAAATTCCTAGCACATTTTGTAAAATAAGGAAGGAGAGTAGGGCTGGGGAGATGGCTTACTGTACAAACCTGAGAACCTCAATTCAGATCTCTGAGTGGGTATAGTAGCACACCCGCAATCTTGGTGCTGGGGGGAGGGAACACTGAGGATCCCCAGAGCAATATGGCTAGTGAAACTAGCCAAACTTGGCAACCTTGGGGGCTGTCAGCAAATACCTTGTCTCAGCGAATGACATGAAAGGTGATGAAGGAGGACACCCATTGTTAACCACTGGCCTCCATACCCATACGCATGTTGATCTGCACATACATGAGAACAGACATACATATCAAACATATGGGGGGAAGAGAATGAGGCGATCAGGTCAGATAACTTGATCTATGAACATGAGATTGGGCAGAACTACCTAGCCAATATAAAAGCTTTAACAATTCTGGTGTACCTAATAGCTCCACAAGCTGAGTCACAGGAGAGACCCAGCTCCTGGCATTAATTAGGTACTCTCCAAAAATGTTCCTCCTGGGACTCCAGTACCTAATAAAGACACAGTGCACAGGGTGGTCTTGATGATTTTTTTGATTGAACAAATATGCAAATAGAGCAGTATCAACGGATGACAAATCTAATGAAATCAATGATATATTCTATTTCCATACAAAAGACTTTTTTTTAAAAGGGGGATCTGAAATGTTCTAAGCATTATTTTTTTTTATTAAATACCACTTACAGGAAAAATAACAGTCCATACAAACCCCAGTGTGACACCCACATAATCATGTATGAAAAATAATGGAGGAACCATGACAGACTAAGTCAGATGTACTATAATTATACACATACATGACAAAGTGATGTTTTAACATCTTCTTAAGAAAAAAACCAATTGCCTGGTGAAAACACCTGAAGTATTATTTTCAGAAATGTAAACATACTTTACATTCCATCCTTCTTCAAAGATAATGCTGAAAGCAGAAGGAGGCAGGAATACATTCCAACTGTGTGACAGTACAGCAATGCAAATATTTCATAATCCCTTTTTGAAAATTTAATATTGGCCTAAAAAAATCCACTCTTTTTGGGGGAACCCACACATATTACAACTGTGCACACAATTGAAGTACATTCTTTTCATACTCCTCCTGACACAAGAATTTCAAAAGTGACAAAGGAGAGGGAAAAAATGTCCTTCAGGGCTTCCACAAGGTTCTGCTAGATTTCTTGGCAGAAAGCCATGTTGTTTGAGGCTCCACCCTATCCTGTTTCCCATTCGGGTCCCAGGGCATATAAAGGGAGCCATACAAGAGGTGGCAACTTTGGGCTACAAGTCCTGGAAATGTAAATAAAAGGACAAGGATTTCCCTAAAGATGCTCAGCCCTGTGTACATTCACCCCTTCCTTCATGTTTACCGAAATTCCTCACATTGAAAGAAGGGTGCTTGCAACTGAGTCTTACATCCTTGCAGATTTCCCTGTCGTGCCTTACTAAAACTCCCTGTCAGGCAGACCATTAAGGAATGACAATGGCTCGGAGTGCAGAGGTTAAGATCATGGGCTTGAAGTCAGACAGTCCTGGTTTTGGCATTCCCTCCACTTATTAGCCAGTGGTCGAGGGCATGTCATTGACTATTCTGAGCTCTGTTTTCCTTTTCTGCTAAATGGAGATAATAAAATTGTCTTTTAGAAATGTGATGATTCATAAAATAACATAATTTTAGTATAGTATGTGGTTGGTGGCAAGTGCTGAGTAAATAGCAGCTGTCTGTGCTTGTTAAACTGCCTATCTGTCTCTTCGTTCAACCTATTTGCTGAATCCTTAGTAAGCACCTCTCACTGGCTGGTCACTGAGAACACAGAACAGAGGGGCTAGTCTTCTTGGACAATCTAGTCTAGTATGAGATAAACACTAAACAGTAAGTTGACTTTAACTGTTTAATGCTATGAAAGGTCATATTTTTAAAAGATTTATGTGGGAGGAATGATATGTACATATGTGCAAGTGCACGCAGAGGCCAGAAGAAGCAGTCAGAGTCCCTGGAGCTGGAGGTACAGGTGGTTGTGAGCCACCAGACATGGGTGCTAGGAAGCAAACTCTGGTCCTCTGCAAGAGAAGCAAACACTTTTAATGGTTGAACCATCCATCTCTCTAGCCACATGAAATTTAATTTTAACAGCTTTACTGAGGTATAATTGAGATGTATACACCAGCCATATACAATAAATAGATTAATAATTTCTAATATACATACATCACAAGCAAGATTATAAAAATAAATAGAACTTCCAAGAAATTCTAGGATCCATCTGGAATCCCACTGTCCCACACAAGCCCCACCAGTGAGAGCCAGATACAACTGTTCTACATTCTCCCTAGACTTTATATTGCCTTGTTAGAGAATTGGATACCAAAAGGAACCATATGCCACATAGTCTTTCATCTGGTTTATTCTATTCATATTAATAAGCTTTCATCAAGCTGGGCGGTGGTGGTGCACGCCTTTAATCCCAGCACTTGGGAGGCAGAGGCAGGCGGATCTCTGTGAGTTGGAGGCCAGCCTGGTCTACAAAAGTGAGTTCCAGGACATCCAGGGTGGTTACACAGAGAAACCCTGTCTCGAAACAACCAAAAATAAATAAGTGAATAAATAAGCATTCATCAATGTTACATCAATAATTTCAGAACACACAACAAAAACAATCATCTGACCATCCCATCATATACAAGCCCAGGCCTTTTATTTCAGATGCCATCTCTCCAGTCATACTTCTCCCTGTGAATTCCAGGGAATAGGAATAAATTTAAAGAAAGTTAACCATGCTTCCAAGAGTTCCCTTCACAAACACATCATGCTAAATACGATTTCTACATCAGTCACTGCTTCAAATCCCCATTGAGTACTTCACACCTACCACTATGTTTATTGTTAGAACATAAAGATAAATGCTTTGTGCTTCCCATATCAAATACACAAAATCAAGATGAGCAATGTGGAATGAATCGTCGCAACAGACTCTGGGCATAGTGGTCTCTCCTTCCTCCACCTCTCAAGACAAATGCATACATGTATGTGCATGTGTATGTGTGCAGTAATTTTTAGATACACTACAAAATGAGAGCTCTGTCTATGTGGCTTGTCACAAGATGGTAGGAATGTTTGAGATGCTCTGCAGATGTTCTAGGGCCTAAATATTGCTCCTATGGAGACTGGCTATTTCCAGTTGAGTGTCCAAGTATACTGCTCAGAGGTATGAGCTTCTGGTAGACAACCAGTACAGATGGTAAAGAGTGCTATTCACTGTACTGGATTAATAGGCAATTTCAGGGTATAAAAATTGAATAAAATTTTTTTCCTGGGGATAGAGAGATAGCTCACCAGTTACATGCAGGCGCTACTTTCCAGAGGACCCAGCAACCATACTGGGAGCTCATAATCCCCTGTAACTTCAGCTCCAGGGGATCCAACACCCTCTTCTGGCCTCTGGAAGAACACACATTCATGTGTGCACATAAGCCTACACATAGGAACCCACATATACACATAACTAAAAACAAATAAGCTTCCTTCATTTTAATATTAAATTTCTTACATTTCCAATTAAACACATCAGGATGAGACGTCATCTTTAAACGCCAGGTGCAACAGTTGGCATACAGTAGGGACCTCAATAAGAACAGAACAAGAGTGACATCCCTGATAGAGGGTCAGCCAAAGACCCAGCCATGAGATAACACAGGCGCACTGAAAGCAGCCAAGGAAGTCGTAGCTCAATGGCAGAGCTCATGTGTAGCATGCGCAGTGTCCTGGGTGGGGTTTAGTCCTACAAAAGAGGCATCGGGGGCGGCCGGGGGGGGGGGGGTGTCGTGTGTGACAAAACACACACACACACACACACACACACACACACACACACACACACACACGAGAGAAACAAATCCCCTCCTTCCTTACAATATAGCCTTCATTTCAATCAGTCGTTAACAAAATTGCACATAGCCCATTCATTAGTACTAAGGTAACTGAATACCTAACTGAATACCTAATATTCATTGTGTTCACCACATTCTAGGAACAGGACTCCTGAGAAGATGAATAAGATAAAGTAATCTTGGCCCCACCTTTGCTGAACCATCTAAATCTACTGAGTTTAAATGTGAAAAGTATACATGAAAACTGACATCAAGCATTGTCTACTGAGGTTAAGTTTGAGATTCATGGAAATAGCAGAATGTCACAGCCCATAGGCTCCACCTACTGTTCTTTACTTACCTCACAATAACCTGACATTTCAGTTTCTAAGTGTCCTTTACTCAAATATATTTTTGAGAGCCTTGAATAACAGTCACAGTGAAGGTTGCATCCATTCACTGTGCGCCTATTATCTGCCAGGCACTGCTGGGTCAAATTCTGCAGCCAACTGGCCAGAAGCATTAATCACATAGAAGAGGGTGTAAGTAAGCCTTTCTGTGGAAATAAAATAATATCCCTCTACTCTGACATTTGCTTAAGTCATGCACTCAAAAGCTGGCAGTGATATTACATTTGTTATTAAAGATTCTAAAAGCGGTCAACACATGTAAGTGTGAGTACAGTACGGATGAAGTCCCTGAAAGCACTAGGACTTTCTGCTGACTTTGTGGCTGCACAAGAACCAAAATCTCACAATGAAATCAGATTATGCTGCAGATGAGTCTCACGCTCTTGGGTGTACACAAAATGAAGCATTTCCCAAACCTGCTAACACTGCTTACGTGATGACTAATGGGAGTGGGACCTGTACATGTACAGCATCAGATGGGTGACTCCAGTGAGGGAGAGAACTAGCTGTACACACATACGTCCCAGGGGAAGCAGGAATTAAATGCTGACACCCAAAAGGCATGCCGGTTAAGTAACTGCAGCAGATGAAAATCTTTCTAAGCTGGATACATTTCCGGTTGAAAATTCTTTACATTCCGTGACTAAATCCTAAAGGCCACAGGCATCCTTTGCAATCTTCAATTGTGCTGATGGTACAGAAAGGGAGCTCGACTCATTTGGTCCAGTTGTCAGCACAACCCCTAGTCAGACTTTTGCTGCAGTCTTGAGGCAAAATAAAAGTGTCTGGGAGGCAATTCACACATTTTCAAAGGAAAACAGACAACTGTGACCTTGAGCCCTTTCTAAAGGTTGTCCAGCTTTAGAGTCTTAAAGGGGTCCTGCATCCGGTTCCAAAGACCCAACAAAAGTTTTTGTTTGTTTGTTCGGTGTGTGTATGTGTGTATGTCAGGGAGTGGGGAGGGGATATTTTAATTGAACAGCAAAGGGTTGTAACCTGATAGACACAGTTCCCATGACAATTACTACCATTATTTATTGAGTATAACAGTACTCGTAATTCTGAATGTATTCAGCTTAGATTTAACCTACACTTTACATTTTTGACTACAAATCCCTAAAACTGTAATGTCTACTTGAAACTGAGAATGTCCCACTTCATAATCTAACGTTCTGAAATAGAAAACAAACAAAGAGAAGAAGATGCATGGGGGAGGGGGGTCGTTGGAAGCAGGAGGCCAAGTAAGGAAAGAGAAAAAACGAACACCTTGAAAGACAAGCATTCCTCCAACATCCAACACTGACTCACCAAGAGTGCCTGGTGCTTGTCTGGGCGATGTCATTAACAGACTATGGCCTTTAAGCTAGAGCTACTGTCAGATTTGAGGACATGTAAGGCTGGGCACTTGCCTGTCAGAGAGAAGTGGGATTAAAGCTGTGCCCAGATAGCAGCTAATCTACCAGCCAGCCAGTCAGAACAATTAACTCACATGTACCTGTAACTACATACATTTGCAGTATGAATATACAGACTGATCTGAATTTTGTTTACATGGTCCCAAATGATGTCTACCAGCCAGCATACATGACCTGTGTATGATTCCTCACACTTCACGTTTGATTGAGAAGGAAGCAAGTCTAAAAACCAAATTTAACTTGGGGGAGGGGGGACAACACCTCATGTCTTCAAACTGTACAGTGGAGGGAAGCATATATGCATACCCCAAATCTCACAAGCGTGTAAAACCCCTTCCTTTAAATCACACACTCAAACCTTATCCTTGCATGTTCTCATACTCTGCTAATGGACCCTGGGTGTAGCTACTGTGTCTCATTTAAATACTAGAGTCGTATTATATTCAAAAACAAGTTCTAACAATGACTTGTAATAAACTGTTCACTGAGGTTAATGATGCCTATGCTTCTGGACTACTGATGAGACAGAACTGCCTAAGAAGGATTTGGTATAAAACACAAGGAAACCAAGCCCATGCACCTTCAATCCCCCTTGCCCTGTCTTGTACCACTAAGAATTAATTAGATTAGCCATTTAGAATGCTCATTCTCCAAAGAATGGACCTTGATACCAGAAAACTGACACTTTTATATTTTACCTTTTAAACTTGATAGGATTTCCTGTTCCCTATCTTATCTCCCAATGAAATGACTAATAAGTGCAATTCCCACAACCTCAAGAGTATTGCAACTTAGTCAACAAAATAGCATTAATTAATGTATCAACCTGTGCTTTGGTTGGTAGGACATTTACTTAAAACTGTTTTTAGAAAGAAGCCTGCAGAATTAACAATGTAAACACATTATTAGACAGCTGATTTTTCTCTATATAATATAGAGCTTATCTGAATTATATGGTCTTTTATATCTAGACACATTTTGGCAGAGACAGATGGCATAAGCCTCCATTTAACAATGAAGGATTAAAGGCAAAGGAACAGAGGCAAGTTACTACTTAATCCTTTTTCACAAATAAGTACCATAAAGCTGTGAGGTCATTGACTATTTCATGTCTATAATCTTGAAGAAAGTGATTCTCACTCACTAATGTGTACCAGCAGCATCATTACATACACATATGCACTTCAGATATTAATTCTAGTGCACATCTACCCAGAAAATGTGCACAGTGGGTCTTTATTCAACACCCAAACTCCCACTATAAGACAAGTAACAGGCGCTTGAGAAGAGCTATTGAAATTTGTTCAAGTGTCTGAACTTTGGGTTTATCTCACTCATTGATTTCAAGTCCCTACAAACAGAAAAATCACAGAGACTCACCCAGTCCACATAAATCTTCCATTAAGGATCAATTGTACAAGCCAAGGGGCTCAGACTCTTTAACCTCTTGTCACTGTGCTCAAAATTCTTTTGACCCCATAGAGTAAACTGGCACGACATCCAAGATCAGCAGGATGTGGCATAGTTGGTGCCAACACACCGAAAGCATTCAAGCACCAGTGACCTTAAATGGAGGTCATTATTACCATCTCCTACTGTTTTTTGTGACACTTGGCTGCTGTTCTCTGAATGTCAGGAACCTGTAAATTCTTCTGAATAACTTGGACTTTGGGGCCAAGGTTGCTTAGGGGTTCTCCAAGTAATGTCTTGTCGTCAACATGAAGGAAAACCGCTCCTTCTCACAAGAAATCTGTTAAGAAGGATTCAGAAGCCCTGGACAATGATAGATTTGTTTGTTTGCCAAGTCTGGTTGAGGGTAATTTTCCTTTTTAAGCAGCAATCTGGATGACTAAGTTAAGAATAATGGAAAGAACAAGATGAATGCATGCAAAAGCACAAGAGAGGAGCTTTAAGATAAACAGAAATTTGTTTCCTTCCATTCAAGGTCCACTGATCATTGCATCAGTTCAACTAGGAAGGCTGAAGAATGTGTTCACTCCCAAAGGAAAAGGCTGGTCCAGTGCTCTCATTAGGACCAGAACCAAATGACCCTGGGACAGCATTTCATCATTTTAAACACATCTGGGACCCTGCTTAATAAAATTTAAGATATGTCCTTTGTTCTGACAAGTTCATCTCAGTCTCAAAAACTATAGCTCTTCAATTGCTTACCTTGTAAAACTTGTTTCCAAGGCCAACTTATCCTTTCACACATGTTCCTAACATTTCATTTACATTCCATCCTTCAGTCTCTTTAATACCCCAAATCCTCCCAATTAACATTTTCTTGTATTCTTTTACACACATATACATACACCCTTTGAGTAAACATTTACTTAAATCACTCCTTCTCATTATTCAGAAGGGAAATACCTATACTTGGTTTGGTAGAAGCACACATGTACTATGATAACAGATGGTGACATTTTTGAAAGGTCCCTAAACATTTTCTAGAATAGGGGAAAACAGAGCAAGTGATGTGTGCATAGCTGTAATTGCAGCACTTACAGGCTGGAGTCAATACTGCAAGTTTGAGGCTAGCCTGAGCTACATGGCAACAATAAAACCTAACAAAGAAAGAACAAGGTCCAACAAGCCAGGTGGCACCCACCTGTAACCTCAGCATTTAGAAGTAGAGGCAGAGGAACCAAGAGTTCAAGGCCACCATCAGCTACCCGAGATCCCATTAAAGGTCACAAAGCTTCAAAAACCTAAAAGGCTAACAGGAAGCAGAGGCCTGGAGCCCCAGCACTTGGGAGGCTAAGGGAAAAGGATCACCTGCTGACTGAGGCCAGCATGAGCTACACACATTAGACCCTGTCTGAAAATAAGAATAATGGGCCTTTATTTAGTTGGTTTAATAGGGCCAGGCACACTCTGGTAACTTTACACTTAGATGCCTGTCTAAAGTGGCTGACAATCTCGGCTGTCCATTTTCCAATTTCAACTCACATTTTGCTCTCTACTCTTGAAAAGTTTAAACAGCATCACAATCAATTAATAAAGAACTTACATAATAAACAAAGTAGTATAATAGATCAATGTCAGCATGTACCAAATTAAATAATAGTTTCATTAGTATTTACTCAACTACCTCTGGCTTTTTATTTGAAAAAGAAAACAGGGAACAATGGTGAAAATTAAATTTTTATCAGTTTTCAGCTGAAGCTATTTATAAATGTTTACAGGGAAAGTAACAATCTTAGCTCAACAATGCTTTCCATTCTCTCTGCAAAGCCTACTAAAAGATGTTTGGGGTACTCTACATGAATATCCATCTAGTGGACTATCAGGTTAGCCCACCAGCTGAATCACAAGCTGACAAGTTCCTTGGGTTTATTCTCAAAATTGTTTATGCCAGTTAAGTTTATTAATGAACTTTCAATTTTTTATTACCATATAAATCTCCTTACTTGTTACAGGTTTATTTTTAAATTACTGATATTATTTTGTTTTAATGTATGCATATCAGATGTGCCTAAAAAAAAAATCACCCATTTCTTTTAGGTTTTCTACTGGAGTGCAGTTTTTAATACTTTTGACATTTTATTTGTGTGTGTGCATTTGTGTGTCATGGCATCCAGGTGGAGGTCAAAGGACAACTTATAGGTGTCAGTTCTCTCCACATATCATGTGGGCAATGGGCACTGGACTTAGATTGTCAGTGTGCTTAGCAAGCACTTTATCTGCTGAGCCATCTCTATAGTTTATGTGCTTTCAATTTTGAAATTAAATATTATGCAAACAAGTGACACCAAATAAGTTGGTGAAACTGTTTTTAAAATGTTATTTGTCTGTGTCAAAATTAAGCAGACCATTTGAAGGACTTCATAGAGATGCATTATAAAAACTGTATTGAATCAAGTATAGTGAGCTAACTGAAAAGGGCTGGGAGAAAGTTGGTAAAGGTCTAGAAGGATTCTGCACTTAGACAATTTCACAGAATCTTTAACTCACTAAGTAAGAGAGATGGACATAGTTCATTGGTAAAGCTCTTGCTTAACTTAGCAGTTATTATATTCTATTCCCAGCATCACTGTACCCACGTGCACATGAATACACATAATGATTATTTATACAAACATGGATAAATAGAGGAAAATCATAAAAGATTTAGCATTGTGAGTATGGCTTATGCAAAAAAAACATTGTAAGGCATTCTTATTAGGCCTCGATTTAAAACCAAATATTAGTAAATAAAAAGAGACATGTATATAGACAGATATAGGCACAGATATTAAAATCAAAAGTAGAAAGTATGTATTTATAATTTGTTTTACCATTTTTTGACAAAGAGACTACTGACAAAAACCAAACTGGATAAAACTTCTATAATAATATTTTTATTTTAGAAGAGGTTCTGTCCAGTTCAGGCCAGGCTAGAACTCACTACATAGCTCAAGCTACTTTCAAACTTATGATTTTCCTGGCTCAGCATCCCAAGTACTGGGATTACAGGTGTAAGCTACTGCTCCCAACTTACATTAATTTTCTTTTTTTGGGGGTTGGAGGGACAGGTTTCGAGATGGAGTTTCTCTGTGTAGCTTTGCACCTTTCCTGAAACACACTATGTAGCCCAGGCTGGCCTCAAATTCACAGAGATCCGCCTGGCTCTGCCTCCCGAGTGCTGGAATTGCCTACATTAACCTTTTAATTGTCCCATAAATAACCTAAGGAGTTCTGAGGACAGCAAAAGAAAACTCATTTCTTTTGCCTCCAAATTTGTGAAGCTTTCATAAACATCAAGTAATAAAATGCAAAAATGCCTACAATACTAATCTTGCTTGAAATTTTCAGGGACAGTAGCAGCTCGGAATTCAGTCTCCCTAAAAAAGGAAGATTTTACCAAGTGCCCCACAAGAGTCAGAGTGAACACTGATGTGTCTGCCTGTTGCTCTGGCATTTGTGAGAGCATGGAGTAGGTTATAGGAATGAGGGCTGCTGCCATTAAACTGCCAGGATTAATCTACCAGTGTGTGGTAATATTTTCATCCAGATTAATGGCTCCTTGTTCCTGAGACCCATTTATTTCTGTCACTGGGGTCGCATGTTATCATGCAGCCCTCCACAGACAGCACTAGCATTTTCTGTGCACTGATCACACAATGCAGGCACACTGGAGTCATCAGAAGCAAACATCAGATCGCGGTACGACACAAACACAGGCCAACAGAAAAGACTTGCTGAGCAAATTGTCTGTGTCAGGGCCTAAAGTCAGGAACCTACTTAAATATTTACTTTTAATTCCTTTGGCTAAGATTCAGAGATGCAAAACCACAAAATACATGGTTTTTTAGTGTCAGATGTCCAGAGCAACAAGCAGTGCAATCTACAGGCAATACATCTGTCCAGAACTGTGTTCGGTGGCAGTGAGAGCCATCTTCCGGTACCAGGAGTTCATACCCGCCCCACTCCCCCTGTCTCAAGGAGTCTCCTAAATGAAGGTGGTTTTCGCTCTTCTGCTATTCAGTACAGCAGGTGAGGAAAGAAGCCCCCCTGTTACTGAGTGTGAAATACAAGGAGCTGCACCAGAGAAGAGATACAGCACCAATGACAGTCTCGTGTCCAAATTTCTCAGAACATTATTTCTTCCAAATGTCAGATATTTACCAGAAGAAACCAATAAAATTTTTAAAAAACTGAAAATAACCAGTTTTTAAGGTACCAAATGCTTTTCTACATATTTAATTACAATATAATTACATCACTTCGTCCTTCCCTTTCCTCCCTCCAGACCCATGTATGTTCTCTCTCTCCAAGCCCTCCCTCTCTCCTAGCCTATAGTCTCTTTTTCCTTTGATTATTACATATATTCATGTATTTCGAAGTTATTATAAACCAATGACAAAAGATAAAAACAAAACTAAATTACCTTTACTCCTAAAACTATCTGTCTCCATTATTTCACTAGGAATTAAAATTGGTCTAAAAATAGGCTGAGCACTTTTCGGGGGTTTCCACTGTGCTAAATACTAGTGTCCAGGGTTTCTACAGTCTGATGGATGAACGTCGGGCTACTTCAGGCCTATGGTGAATCACACGACATTACCCATGCATGCTGAAGAAGACAGGTCTAATAATGTCTGGAAGGATTCCCGGGGTTTATCTTGGGTGTGGCATTCTAGGATTGCTAAAGATGGGGAAAAGAAGATGTGCTGAGCGACAATGCATTCTGTCTTATCCAGTGCCCACAGAAGCCAGTGCCTGTGCAGAGCGGTTCATCTCTATTTCCTTGAGTTAGTCTGGAAGTACAGACCTATAAATCACATCAAGGATTCTCTTGAACATGATCTTTTTAACTGGTCACTTTTCCTTCTTTTCTAATTATAAAAATAATGCATATTCATTAGAAAAATGAAACACAAAAGAATAAGGGATCAAGGAGAAGCCACGTGTGTCCCACGGCTCAGAGTCAGCCTCTGCCAACTACTCCACTGCTTCTACTCCAACCTCTACTGAATTTTCCTGTACCCACCGAGCATGTAGAGTCATACCATTTTATATATTTCAATTTCATTTTATATATTTATATTCACCTATCTGAACACTTTCTGTGGTTTAAAACCTTTTAATCAGTGCTCCTCTGCAAACCTTAACAAATTCTTTGGGGAGTGGGGATTCAGTCATCCCCAGAAGTAAACAGTATATGTGTCCAAATTTAAGTTGTCTTTGAATATCAGAGAATCTACAATTGTCCGTATGAAATGATCCCCTCAAAATGGCTTCCATTTTTCCCCTCAAACTTTAAATTTATTTGCTTTATTTCCTGGAGGTAGGGTGGGGGTGGTTAACATACATGCCACAGTGCCCACGTGGAGGTCAGAGAACAACGTGTGGCTTCTCTCCTTCTGCCATGTGGATTCTGGGGCATTGGACTCAGGTTGTCAGCATCAAGCTCCTTCATTCACTTTTGCCCTGAGGTTGGTCTTTTTCCCTACTTCTTTATACTGACTCTTGAGACAGAGATGGAGTTAAGTGACTCTGTGTTTTATTTCTTTTATTTACTTACAAGCCACGATCAAATTCACATGGAACATTATGGAGCATATTTAATTTAGAAAGCCACTCTGTTTCTTCTTTCTCACATTCATTAGGAACTCTCCAGGCACAAAAGTGCCTTTATTGTCACAGGAGCCACTTTTCCTTGTGATACTTTCCTGAGCAAATCATTTTCTCATCCAGGCTGTCTGCTGTATAGTACTTTTTAAAATTCATGAATGACACATTTACCATAAGCACCAATTCACTTAAGTAGCAGGCCAGTTTATTGCACGTCCTGCAGACACATAATTGGGATCTCTATTCTTTCCAGCAAAGACACCGTGTTGTTGTTTTATCTGTTCTTACAAAGGCTTATTTATGATAATGCCCAACATACGAAGTTGTGAGAGAATGTCAAAATCACTAAATTTGTGTTAAATTTTTCTCCCTCTTTATCTGATTTTGCTGAGTAGCTTCTTTAAGCATCATAAGCAAGCATTCACGGAGGCCATTTTGATGTTCAAAATGAAGTAATTGAAAGATTACCCCCAATATTAGAGCCTTTGTGAAATCTCGATTCTATATATAATGGCTTCTTTTTTGAGGACTAATATCCCAGGGTGGAAAATCTTAATAAAAAGGTGCCTACACAATGAGAACACGTCAACACCCAACAGGAATTTTCCTTGTAGTGTGCTTTTGTTTATGATTTTGTTTCCCTTTCCATCTTTGGGTTAACATGACTAAAACCTACCAGAACAAACACATTTTAAAGTACATAAATCTGGATAATTCTATACTGTATCACATGCAAGAAATGTTCTGCAATGTTAAGAAATCTTCTGTATTGTGCTGCCCAACATGCCAGCCACCAAGCACCTGAGCACTTACTTACAAGGTGGCCAATTCCCCTAAGGAACTCAATTTTCAGCTAGCACTACACTGAAACGGTCACAGTGATCAGTGCAATCCCATTTGGTAGCTGACTAAGATAGAATAAGATCTTGTGTCTTTGCAAACCCAGGACCTGAGAGCAATGAGATTTTTTTTTTTTTTAATATTTAGGTGGTAAAAATTTGTTTGAGATTCCAAACAAGGGAGGCCCCTGCTCCTTAAGAAAGGTAGTAGGAGGTCACTGGAAGCAGCAGATTACACTGTGAACCAGAAAATTAAAATTCTATCAAAACCTAACCTCTCTGCCAAACTGTGGCTGTCTGGGTTGGGGAGTCGGCTTAAGGTGAAGAGCACCAGCTCCCTGCCAGAGGAATGGGTGTGATTCCCAGTACCCATATGGTAGCTCACAACTGTCTGCAACTCAGTTCTTGGGGTTCTGCTGCTCTCCAGCCTCTGCAGGTACTTGTAATATATACATTGCACACATATGTACACAGGCAAAACACTCATACACTCATAAAAATACATTACAGTATCTTTTTAAAAACTGCTACTATAAGAGAGGGAACTCTTAAAAAAAAATCAAGCCTATCTCTCTGAAGGACCTGCCACCTCAACCTTTGTGTACACATGAGGCACATCCCAGAGACTAGTGCTTATTTCTAAACCTCACAGATGTGTAACAAGCAACTGAGCAAATTAAATAAAAAATTTTGCAAAAACTTCAGGGCATACTGTCACCCCAACTCTGAAACAAAAGAATACTACTTATAAGGATACACTATCAACAAAAGAAGCAAACCCACCCGCCTCGGTCACATGACATTCTTTCCCCATGACTATCCGATGGACTTCCCTTGTCTACCTCATTGCCTGAGAAGAGAAGGCAGCATCACATCTGATCAGGGTTCTGACTCTAACAGGAAGTGACTGGAGAGGCACAGTCAAGCTCAAGCTGCACTGAATAATTCTAAACCATGGCCACAGCAAGAAGACACACCACTTTCTCCATCTGCTTCCGTTTTGTCCAGCAACAAACCTATCACTTAAGACTTAGATGTTAGGATGCCACTTGTCCTGTCTGAAGCATCCTACAAGCACAGGTCTTCCTGCTGGCCTCCTGGCCCTCATCTCCTATAAGGTGCTCCTGATTCAGGCAGACACTTGGCTGTCATTAATCCAGTGGAACTAAGTAAGTTCTCGGCACCTCAAACAGAATGATAAGAATAAAGAGTCTCTCTTTGGACAAGTACAGGTAGGGTTCTGGTCTACTGATCCAGGAAAGTATTTCTTCTAGTTCTCAGCCTACATGTCCTAAAGAGGAAAAATTCAGGTTTACAAAGTGATGGATGCCAACCAAAGCTTGTGGCAGCTATTGTGGATGTTTGTATACCCTCAAACTCTTAGACTGAAGTCCTCACCAATGTGATGGTACTTGGAACAGGACCTTTGAAAATAAACTGAGTAAGATAAGGTCCTAGGGGTAGAACTCTCATAGGAATTAGTGTCCTAATAAGATGTACCAGACAGTCCGCTTCATCTCCCCACCTGAGTGTACCTGTGCCCAAAGAAGAGGCCATATTATTAGAAAGCAATATGATGGCTGCCCACTAACTAAGGAAATGGGTCTCAAAATGGAGCAGAACTTTCCAGCACTCTGATCTTTCATGTCTCAGCCTCTAAGAAAGAAATAAAAATAGGCTTCTGTTGTTTAAGCTAAACAGCCTATAGTATTTGGTCACAGCATTTCAAGCAGACCAATATAATTGGACCCACAACTTGGGATTTGTCTTTATTCAATTTGATTTCTACATATGAACTTCTAAAGGGAATACCAGAAGCACCAACAGTGAATGCCTAATGTCAACAGAATCTGGCTCTTAAACAATTCAGCATGAATCACTAGCAATTAAACCTATATTTAAAATTACTAAAAACTTCACTTCCCAATTGGATATTAAGTATATGGACCAAATACAAGCTGCCACCAAAAACAATTTTAAAAGAAAAAGTAAATGAAGCATGACATATAACCAATAAACCCACCAAAGAAAGGTTGAAGAATGCCTTCAGAAAAGAGGAAAAACACACTGGACACAAATGGGTCTAGAGAAGACTAAAGTATACCGGAAATGTGATTTATATAGTACACATAGAAGAACTGTTACTTCTTTCAGATGCTTATTGAATAAATAGTTGAATATATAATAATAATGAATTGTATGGTCGCTACTATGTATACAAATAAAATGTAGAAGAGAAGTAGCACAGAGGCTGAGGAAAAAAGCCAGCACGCAGATGTAAGTCACTACACTGCACACTCATGTGCGGACAAACCTAGTAAGCTGAAGATGTGTATCACACGTTCTCCAAGAATTATTGCAGAATATCCATCAGAGGAGATAAACTGGCATCCTAAACTGTACTCGGCACAAGAGGTGGCAAAGGGGTGGAAGAGAGAACAAACAACACTGGAGTCAGTGAAAAACAAAGATGATTTAATTGGCCTAATCACACATTAAAAGTCAATGGTCTAAATATCCTTAAAAAGGCAGAGACTGTCAAACTGAACAAGGCGAAAAGCAAGACCCAATGATACGCTTACTACAAGGAAGCCACATGAAATACAAAAACAAGTAGGTTAAAATAGAAACCTGGGAAGAGATGCACCCACACTACAATGTGGGACAAATGCTTCCCTCAAGCATGCAGTCTCATACCTGCAGTCCCTCACATGGAAACCACTGCCAATGGAGTCCCATGCTACTGATTAAAAGGAACCTAGGAAATGTCCTTTTGAAGTTTATAACCTATAAAATTACCATTGAAGGTATAATTCATTGTTACAAACATCCCTTAGTAGAATCATATAATGTATTCTTCGCAGAATTCAGTGCCAAGAAAATGTCTGTATTCCATGTGAATTCATGTGCTTTCCTTAATCAGATAAGCATTGCCCAAGCCAAAGTTTTCCTTTTATGTCTTGGCTAACCAAAAGAAAACTCAAAGCTAAATTCAGTGCCAAAAATCTAAGAATAAATCCACCCAGGCACTGAGCAGGATTCTCATTCTCTTCTTTAATTGGTTTTTGACCTTTTCTAAAATTATTTTACTTGTACTGTAATATTGGACACTATTTTGAACTGCTTTTTTTTTCCCAAAGAGTTGGGCTTTATAACAGAAAGAATCAGACACGAGCACTTGCTTCAGTGCTTAGACGATGTGTGGCCGACATCACCCAAGTTGCATAATTGCTCTCTAGTCCCATGTTACACCATACACCAAAAATGACAGTGGTTACCCTGTCTCGCTCTCAGGGATGATGGCAAAATGTGAGAGTCTGCAAATTTACCAAATAACAAAGCTAAGCAAATATTAAATGAAGTTAAAGAATTATCAGAAACAATGTGATGATATTCTTTAACTAAAACTTAATTTTCTGATGTGCTCATTCCAGGCTCTCCTTTCCTCTGTGAACAACACTAAGTCAAGTAAAGGCCTGGTGAAACAAGGACGATCTGTAGTCTGTTCTGAGGAAGAAGCAATAGAGGACAAGCTAGCGTCAGATATTCCAACTCTGAATGCAGAACAGAGAACAAGGAAAGCAGTGCCACTCTCAGAGGAGTGGGGAATAAAAGAAGGCGTGACCCCAACCAGGCCTGGCATCGCAGAGGTATTAAAGATGGGCCCCAAAGGCGTGTGAATCCAGGTATGCACTTGTTATTCCTTTGATTGTCAATTAACATTTCTGCATAGGAGGAAAGAAAGGGAACAAGGGTACAAGGACATAAATTTCTCTGATATTTAATCAAATGCAGAGTTGCCCTTGAGCAAATCTACTGCAGTACCAGGCATTCTGCTCAAAGCAAGGAAGACTCTCTGGCCTCGGGCAGAACTTTAGTTGCAAGGATCACCTGTCTTTTAGCACTCAAGTGGTCAAAACGAACTGCGGCCTGCAGTACCGAAATGACTGTTGTCTTCTCTGTTAGGTATGTAGTTAGTAGGGAGCTAAACAGAAACACAATACAGATGGGACATAGATGGTTCAACAAGGATACGGTCAATCAAGGGGGATGACTCTTAGAGGAAAGTGGAAGCTTCGACGTTCAGAAACAAGAATTAGTTTTTTTAAAAAAAGGCTTGTGGTTCCTATCCCTTGTGGAGCATCCATGCAACTTGTTAAAATTTCAAAGTCAAAACCTCCCAAGAAACTACACCAGTGCGTGCGTGCGTGCGTGTGTGTGTGTGGGGGGGGTGGTGTGTGTAAACTGTCAGTACGGGGTCAGGATTCTGTATAAACAAATGAAAATACAAATGCAGAGTTGTAAGTGAACTCATATGGACTTGAATTTGAATTGTAAGAGTCAAGACAAGTCCTTACTCATCTAAACTTCAACACAACAGTGGTATGCTTCCTAGCTCTGCACAATAAAAAGATGCACAATGACCCCCCATCTCTAACAGCAATAGGCATCCCCTGGTACCAGATAATGACTTCTAAATAACACTTCCCATAGAAAAAAAATGAGTTCATAAGAGAAATAGCTGATTCCAGGACCAAATCAAGATTAAAACAAAAGACACTTCATAAGACAGGCAATATCAGAGAACAAGGCTGTAAACACAACCTTGGAAGCCATGCTGAAAAGTCTGAGAAATTAATGTGAAGAGGTACCCACAGCCAAGGTTAGGATGATATGAGCATCGATATGGATAAAAGTAGCAATGAGTTGAAGCATAGGAATGTTTAAAACTCTGCATTTAGAACACAGAAGCCTTCTCTGTTAGCTGGTAATCACCCACAGGTTACAAATATTTGGAGGGAAAAAATGTATGTGTACTGAACATATATAGATTTTTTTTCATGTCATTATTCCATAAACACAATGTAACAATTATTCTCATAACACTTGTATTGAGTATTATAATGGTTTAAAGTATACAGAAGGGTCAAAAATAGGGTATATTCAAACACTTTAACAGAAGGGATCTAGGCACCTTGGGTTTTCATTGATGGATGCTGGTACCAATTCCAAGTAGTTATTGGGGGGGGAGAACACATTCTACTAAAACAAAGTAAAACACAGACTTCATGATTTCATCTGATGGGTTGCAGAGAACCAACTAATATTGAAAACCAGTAACTCAACATGTAGAATCACTTCTGTTGCATTTAGTATACAGACCACATTTTAAGTCACATAGCCAGCGCTGTTGTCCTTTATGAAAAGTGATGGTACGATCATCATCATTTTCTTTCTTTCTTTCTTTTGTTGTTTGTTTGTTTGTTTGTTTTTCCGAGACAGGGTTGCTCTGTGTAGCTTTGGAACCTATTTTGGAACTCACTCTGTGGCTGAGGCTGGACTTGAACTCACAGAGATCCATCTGCCTCTGCCTCCTGAGTGCTGGGATTAAAGGCCACCATCGCCCAGCGATCATCACCATTTTCAGTCCCAACTAAAACAATGACTCTAAGCAATGACCTTCAAACAGCAACTTACACCATCCATGCAGAATGTACCAGCATTATGCTACGTGTGGAATATTCTCACCCTTCACATACCCATTTCCCAAAAACTAAAATGAAAATTAAATCTGAATCTTATACAATTTTCATTTGCAGAAGATCAAGACATATAGAAATATGCTAAACAGCTTTGCAAGGTTACACAGTCAGGCTGCATGTAACACTGTGGGACAGTTCCAGTTTCTTAAACAAACACATTTCAAGAGGGAAAGGGGGGATGGTGTGGAAATAATAAGTTAAAGAGACTTGACATTCTTATCAGTAGTTAAAATTCATGGACTTTATTTGGCTCTTCATTCAATCAAGGAAAAACATGTTTTCAGAACAAGAACTTTAAGATAACTATAAAAAATTTACATGTTGGCTGGATGTTGTTGGCATGAATGGAAATTATGTTTATTTAGGTATGAAAATAGAACTGTGGTCACCTTCTAATAAGAGTCTGTCTTTTAGAGATATATACTGAAATTTTTATAGATGAGATGATATAAAGTCTACAGTTTTCTGTGAAATGACCTGTGGTAGGTGAATGGGTGATATTATAGATGAAATAACATTGGGCGTGAGTTAGTAATTGTTGAAGTTGAGTGATGGGAACATGAGGGTTCAATATACAAGTCCCTCTGCTTTTGTATGTTTGACATTTTCCCCAATAAGAAATTTTCAAATGTCAGCAGCAAAAACAAACAAAAAACACACAACTATAGCATTAAAGTTCAAGTCTGGGTTATCTTTGGAAAGGAAAGAAAAGCAGTAATTTTAAGAGGCCAAGAGGGAGAATTCTAGAGTGAGGGCAAAGTTCTATTTCTTGATTTGAGTAATGGTCACTTGCATGTTTACTTTGTGGTATTTTTCTTATTGAGATATATGTTTATATATCATCTGCTTTTTGGTGTTATGCTTCAATCAAAATTGCTCCCTGAGTATGAAGAAATCTAGACTACAACTCAGCAACAAAGATGAGAATTTATTCAACAAGATGGGAGTCTTTAACACTTTATAATGTAGAATATTCACATCAGAAATGTATGGACTTTGAGCAAGAGAAAGAATGTTATAAAAATTGTATTTTTTAACCTTATAGGAGGTAAAATGGGAAATGGTGCCCCAAACCAAATCGTGATATTAAATGTAGAGGCTGGGGAATAGTAATAACAATTGTAAATACTTATGAAGCATCTATCATGTGCTAGTTGGGTTAACAGATGGTTTACAAATTCCTTTAACTGGTCTTTTAATTGGCTTCTTTCTCTCTCCTTTCCTCTCTGCCTCCCCACCTCCGCCCCTATAAATTTTCAGAGAGGGTCTCACTATGTCTTCTTGGCTGGGCTAGAACTCACTATTTAAACTAGGTTGGTTTGAACTTACAGAGATCATCCTGCCTCTGCATCCTAAGTGCTAGGATAAAAAACATGAACCATGATATCTTCCACGCCTAGTTTTTCTTTTCTGACTCTTCCTTAAAGTATTGCACTAATATACATATTAGGTATTGATATATAGTATAAAGATGAAATTACTTGGATTTTTAATAAATTCAATGAAAAATGCAAAAAAATTCAAGTTATTTTGAACACAGCAAAGTGAACTGAAAGGCTGTATCTCTCATCATCATGAAACAAACCTTTGAAACATCTTGAAACCTAGAAATTGTAAGCTAGTACACTGAGTGTCATCTTTTGGTGCTTAGTTTGAAGCCTTTCAAGCAGAATGGTAACAGTCTTACCAACTCAGTAGTGTGAAGACATCACAAGCTAGCACTTGTAGCTGAGCACCTGGCACATGATACTCTGTCACTAGTAATATCCCAACTTTATAAGTATCCTTGCACAATGCCTTCCTTGTTAACATTTCTAAATATTCCTCTAAAGGAGATACGAGGAAAATCACAAAATTAGAGGGTTCTCAAAAAGTAGTATACAAAACATGAGGGTTCTCAAAAAATGAGAATTTCAATACGGAGAGAGAAAAAAATTAAAGAAGCATTTGGCCATAGCACATTTGGGTGGCTGAGAATTTAAAGACCAAGAAATAACAATTCAAATCAAAACACAAATGCTGTAATTCTGTAATTTCAAGTTGCTGTTTCTAAAGTGAAAATTTACATGCCAAGGCAAATTTAGAGGAAAATTTTCAGTGTCCATAAACCACTAGTTAAAAACCAAGTCATGTGGTATAAAACCCATGGGAAAGCCACCTGAACCAGACAGCCATGAAATGCTCAGCAAGTTTGACCAAATGGACAACCATTTCCTGCAATAGGAAGAGACCACAGGATCCCAGTGGGGGAATTCCTGAGGATACATTGATGTCTCTGGCCTTCCCTGGAGAATGCAGTTCTTTCAGAGCCCAGAGGACTTTTAAGGTATGTGGTATATTTTGACAACAGCATGTTTTAAGTCATTTGTCATCAGCAAACTTTAGACAAGGTTAATGAAAGTTCTGTCACTTTAATGTCTAGCCGGCTTTAAATTACAAATGTCATGCGCCATGACTAAAGAAAGGGCACTAGAATAATACCGTAAACCATCATCTCCAGGGACACACAGGTAATTGCATAGCTCATTAAAAAACTGTTTTAATTATTAATTGACCGTGTCAGAGTTGTCCTTTGAAGTCAATTTCAATTTTTTTTTTTTCCTTGCAAGCATTATGATTTCAAGCTGACCTACAGAACTTTGTGTACCACCAAAAACACTATGCCTGGAAGAAAGCTCTTCAATGCTTGGGAGGATTTCCAAGCCATTTGCAAACAGGATGCTATTTGGGAAGAAGAAAATGAGAGATCATTTCCAGGGAGGTAGTCTGGTTCTCAAAGTGAGAAACCACAAAACAACTAATAAAGGAATGAACAAAATTACCCAGGGCTAAAATATTCCCTTCCATGATGATGAAAAACAAACACTAAGACTGCAAGAAAATGTGGTGCCATCTAATTGGAACTCAGCTAAAGTTACATATTTGATAAATCCTCTATTTAATGAATAAATGATTCAACAAATAAACTGGCTGTAATCATTGAAGCTGAAAGTCAGCATTCAGACTGGGCAGTCACAATAACTCAGACACCTAAATCTACCCTAGAGTTCCACTCTTCAGGAGATTAACATTAACCAGCATTCTCATGGTTTTAAAATGAAATTAGAAACTGTCTTACAAAGTACATTCACTTTGCAAAAGTGGTCAATGACAAGCCTAAATGAGAAAAGGCCAAACATCCATAATGTCAGATGACAGAGTTCCCACTGATTGATTAACAAATTGAACTTTCACTACTAACAAATCTCTCAAAATCTAGGCCTGATGAATTAATCCAGTTCTTGGTGAACACTTTCAAAAAGACACTGCCAACCTCAAGTATGAATGATTCATCATACTGTTAACATCTGATGTGCCATGTCTGGTAGTATGTCTGAAACAAGAGCCTCATACAGCACAGCCTAAACATCAGAGGACACATGTTTTAGGAGGCTGGGTGCAATAATAAAGCTGGCATTAGACTTCTTTCAACACAAACACTGACAGCAAGTCTGTGCACCAAGTGTTCAGGGCCAACAAGTCCTGATTCAAACCCAGGGTCAATTTATGGACTCCATTATTGCTAATGACCCTGTAGGGAGAGCCACACTGGAAAACTGACAACATCCTTGGGACTAACAGATCATCTCTCAGAATGTGAAAATGAGGTAAGTCCATTCCACCGCCTTGTCACACCTTGAGAATTAAACAGCAACTACCAACTGTTACTAGAAATTACTCTCACTGGACTCTGAACTCCTGATTCGCTTTGATCACATCAAGCAGAGATGGATAGATAATAAAGAGAAGCATGCATTGTGTCTGCACTTCCTGCATTAAGAGGAACTTGAACAAGCAAGGGGGGAAAACCAAATTACCCAAGGTATGTAAGTATAAGAGCATACATACAGTTCAGAAAATTCTAGTACAGTAAGTGGGGGTGGGGCTCTCTAAAACAGGGGTCAGCAGAATAAGACTCACAGTCCAAAGCCAACAAAACCGCCTGCTTTTGGACAGCCCATGAGCTAAAGATAGTTTCCAATTCTGAACAGTTGAGAAATAAAATAATATATCACAACACATGGAAATTCTATGTCATTCAAATCTCAATGTCTATAAATAAAGTTTTATTGGAACCCAGCCATGCTGATTCGTTTACATATTGTCTACAGCAGCTTTCACACCACAACAGCAGAGTTGAAGAGCTGTGAAAAAGACCGTATGGCCCATAAAGCCTAACATATTTACTATCCTGCCCTTTATAGAAGAAGTGTGCCAATCTGTGGTGAGATGACACCTAATTTCTGAACCTTCCGATGGCACATTCAGTGAGCTATCTCCATCTCCCTTCCTTCAAGCAATGCTGCTACTTAATAATTCAAAGACTTCCCCCAAAGAGGAGATTTTTGTAATAAATGATAAGTATCTTTAGCTGGAGGGTACAGCATGAGCATTTCCAAATTGATGGCAAAGTTCTGTCCCTTGTATACACATGTAAGTGCAATGCAATGTGCAATATTCTAATTCAATTGAAGAAGGACTGCACAAGCCATGTTTCGATTAGCCAGATCTTATTTGATTTAGCAGAAGTAATGAATGCTGAATCAGGTTAGGGTTGCTAAGCCTATCTGGCTTTGGCAATATACTGAAATTAGGATAATAAAACTCAAGTTATGTAATATTGAAGACATTTAAAAGGAAAACGTGTTTATCTTCAATTAAAATGCCCACAATACTGACAATTAATTTATTATTCCTTCTTACAGAAAGGTTAGGTTGAGGAAAACAGCACACCAAAAAAAAAAGAACATGGGAATAGTGATGCTACATTTTAGAGGACCTAAAATAGCCAGGTCTTTCTGTGATACTAACATTTCACACATTTGGGAGAAGCAGGGCAACAGGCAAAATGAAGACTCAAAATATTCTCTAGCTGACAAAATGCTGCACTAGATTTTTTGGCACCAATAAAGCTGAACTGTCCCTTGCAGCAAGAAGGGAGGCTGTGTGTAGGCACTATATTATTATTTACTTGCTGGCAGTGCTGGGGGACTAGGTGGTCACCACCTCTATCAACTTCACCTTTTGAGACTAATAATGTGATTATGACTCATTTCATTCTCCAGGTTTTATGAGGTTATTGACATAAACAAACAAGATATCAACTCCACTGTGAAACTATTTTGGTATATCATAAAATACAGTATACTTAGTAATATTTATTTAAGATGCCAATTAATTTTACAATGAAAAAATTAAAAAGTGTAGCCCCTTCCTCCCCTTGCAATACAGGCTATATATCAAAATCCAACAGATCTGTAGTAGGCGAGTAGGATGGGAAAGGCCTACAGGAAGTATGCCTGTGACAATGCTGGGTTTCAACAACGATTCTTGGGGTTCTATAGCTCCTTCCTATTCAAAACCGAAGTAGCCAAGCAGCCTTATACTCAAAAAGAAAGACAGGCAGTTTGCCTAGTTCCCCATTTCCCATGATTTGGAAGATGTATAGTAAATTAGACAATTAAGTCAGACAGGAAACCAAGAAGAATCTAATCATGGGAAGGGGAAGTATAAAAGGATCTGTTGGCAGCTAAAGAGAAGTTAACTCAAAGCTGAGCTTCTGTGGCTGCAGTGTTCAACTCCAGCAAGTCACATCCCTCGCGTCAGTCCTGATTATTCTCTTAAAAGTGCTACTGTGTGCGATCCTCAAAATATTACACCATCCATCAGCGTAAGTGGGCCCATTAAACAATCTCAGGACATGCCATCCAGCTGAGTGAAACACAAGCCTAAAGATTATATGAAATAGGAACCAAATGATTTAAGGGCAAGAGATTTTCTAAATTTATCTTTAGGCAAACAATATTTTTAAAAACTTTATTTCCTACCACTGTAATAACTAAGTTGACGGAAGTATTGCGCCCCTTACAACATACCAGCACTTGGGAGGTGGAGGCAGGAGGATCAGTAGTTCAAGATCAACCTTGGCTACATAGAGTTCAAGCCCACTCTGGGCTCACAAGACTGTCTTAAGAAGGAAGAGGAGAATGATGATGACTAAGAAACTAATCTGAAAAGATTACAGTTTGGTGGCGGGGGTGGGGGAGTGGGGTGGGGTAGGGCGAGGTGCAGGCAATTTAAAAGGATACGGTGAGACTCCATAGTTAGACATATTTTTTTTTTTAAAAAAAAGACTGCAACAAGGGTCACTGAATCCATTTAGCATAAGATTGTGACTTGAATCATATCCACACATGGTAAAATACTACCTTCAAAGTTTAACATAATTAAAACTGCATTTAATGGCTCAGTAAATGAGTTTGCTGTGCAAGCATGAGGACCTGAGTTCAAATCCCTAAGATTGATATAAAAAACCCAATATGGCCTCTTGTGCCTATAACACCAGTGGTTAATGAGGTTTGCTGACTTCTGGCCTATCTCCAGGTTGAGACACTGCCTCAAGACAAGAATGTAGAGAGTGATACAGCAGGACACTAACATCTTCCTCTGGCCTCCAAGCACTCATGGGAATAGTAATCAATATACAGATGTACGTGTGTACACACACACACACACACACACACACACGCTTAGTAATTGCTGGAAACTCTATGAAACTTTTCAAAACTCAAAACTGAACCATACAGCTCCCAGAAGTGCTGAGAGGCTCCCTTTCATCCAAGACTTCCAAAGAGGTGGCAACACTTTCAGAACGGTGAGAAATGCAATTCCAGAGGCAAATCACAAACTATAAATACCACTCGCAGTGGCTCTCCTCCAATCACTGAGAACTAACATCAGTGGAGAAGACTGCTATGGGAATGCACACGGTTAATTCGCTAATTACTAGAAACCAACAGCATGTACCAAAGACAGCACAGACCGAACTCGGAGGATGCAGCTTCTCGTCTCAGCTCTAATTGTCACTAAGCTATCTATTTGACCTTGAAAAGGTCACTCAACTGTTAAGTGCTTCTGCTTTTTTCTTTCCCTTGGTGTTGTCTTAACACAGGGTTTCATTGTGTAGTCCACACTGCCCTGGAACTTCTCATGTAACCCAGGATGGCCTCAAACTTATAGTGATCCTCCCACCTCAGCTTCCCCAGAGCAGAGATGAGCAACCACAACTATCTTGCACTTGTATTTTCTTATGTGAAATTGAGGGGCATCTTCCTCACTAGTGTTACAAAGATTAAAGGAAAAACATAAGCTACTGCAAACAGGGCTGGACAATGGACCACACAGTGAGTTGTACCCCTTTTCCTCCCACAATCACACCAACGGTCATCAGACTTGACAATGTGCAAAAGCACGCTAGGACAGTGTTTCTCAAGTGTGATACATGTGAAGGGATTTTAAATGGCACATAAATAAGCTTCATAAATTTTAATAATTGGGACTTTAATCTCAAAACATATAAAAAGATACGGCCCAACAAATCTGTGATTTCGTGGCCAACCCTGATTTAGATAAAGTTGAGTAGAAAAAAATAAATAAGTAAACTTAAAAGGGAAATAGTCTGTAAATGATACTGGCAGCGGAAAGATGTTCTGAGAATATGGAAGGCAGAAGACAGGGTGCCTGCCCTCAAAAAGCTTGCAGCCCAAGCATGTAGTTAGAGTTTTCCTGCCTGGCCCATAGTCAGGACAAATCTCTCTCACCTGCCAGGCCCAGAGACGCTCAGAACCAACCAAGTAAACACATAGAAACTTACATTGTTTAGAAACTGTATGGCCGAGGCAGGCTTCTTGTTATCTACTTCTTCTATCTTAAATTAACCCATTTCTATTAATCTATACTTTGCCACGTGGCTCGTGACTTACCATTACCTTACATCCTCCTAGTCATGGTGGTGGCTGGCAGTATCTCTCTTGCCCCAGCCTCCACTTCCCAGAATTCTCTCCTCCTTGTCCCGCCTACCCTATCCTTCCTGCCTGGCTACTGGCCAATCAGCACTTTATTTATTTTAACCAATCAGAGCAACACATCTGATATACAGAACATCCCACAGCACAAGCACTGTATGGATCAAGAATAATTAAAGAAGGGAAACAGATCAAGTTCCAAAGGTTATGTGTCAGTCCAGAAATACAGTGTCACGTCCCATCCCTTTTGGCTCTTCCAACACGTATCACATGTAAAAGCTCTTTAAAAATAAATGAGTTTAACAACTGTCCTGCTGAGTGTGTCATAAGCTGATTTGGAAGTCCTTGTACAGTAGCATGTTAGGGATTTGTATGTTAAATCTTTCTTTGAATTATCCAGGAAATCATTATTTTCTCACCTTCGTTTTCTTTATGGGAAACTGAGAAAAACAAAGGTTTCTGCTGGTTTAACAGCCAAATCACTCAAGACTCTTGGAGCAAGACACGGAACAATCTACTTAAAACTAGAAGATCCAGGACAGCTAAATGGCTTTAGATTGCATTGAGTACCATCCTGAGAGACCTTGCATGTGACAGGAATAAGCTGAATTTGCATTTGAAAATAGAGCAGAGCAAAGCAACACTCCCTTTCAAGGGAGATTGGTAGCAAAATAGAAAAGGAAGAAAAAGACTTTGTATGTATTCCCTGGGAAAAACACAGGTGCCTTAAAGAAGCCCACAAGAGGCAGGTCTGTCTTCACAACCTGACGCATCTTAAGACAAAACAGGCCTCTCATCACCTCAGAATCCATGCAGTACACTAACTTTTGCTTCTTTAATCTCCCTCAGAGTGGCCTCGTGTGATTCCCTCAACACACTTTAGCAGTACACCTGTCTCGTGTCAACATTCGTCTATACATAGTACAAGTTTAAAAGTAAACAGCAAAAAGCTACAGCAAAAAAATAATCGAAGCCACATGGAAAGGCTCCAATGCTCAGCAAGCAAAGGGCAGAGAGGTTGGGGCAAGGGGGTTTGAAGGACAGACAATTCGAAAGAAAAACTATCAGAGTAAGAAAAGGGGGATGCAGTGACATACATCTCTGGAATACAGTGGACCACGCTTCTATATGTGATGTGAGAGCATGTTAATGGCAATTTGGGGTTCCTGTGTTAGCAAATAGGCAAGAAGAATATAGCTTCAAGACCATATTCCAAGATCACTCTGTCATATCGATATCCATTTTGATCATGGCTACTGCATCGATTTCCTTAGAAGCTTTGCTTCTCAGCTGCCTCTGGACCACACTTGGAGAAAAGCTCACCTGCATAAGGCTAAGTAGAGATCTGGAAGAACCAAGGCATTAACTGTATATCCCACCATTAGTGTAGAAAATGCACAGGGTGTATAAGACATCTATAAAGATAGGACTGGGGTTTAATGGCATCTCTCAGAGTTTCTCAGATGGGAATGTTTGAAATATTAAAGAAATCCTACTTTCTTGAAAGGCAGTTTACTCTAGGCTGTGGACTTTTATCCTGGCTCTGGTTTTTCTTTTACTTGTTTGTATACTGTCTTTAATTACACTTCAGACCACTAGACAAGAGCAAGGCCATGAAACAAAAGGAGCATGCACAAAGCTCAGGAGACCCCATATTCCCTAAATGGACTGGGGGACGGATCTACAAACCGAGCAACAGATCTGCATGGAGAAACACAAACCCCAGGGTCATTGCCACTAAACCAGCAGACCAGCACAATGAACGGAGCCGTCGATATGGCTATTCTACCTTGACTTTTGAATGTCAAAAATAATATGGACAGAATTGACTAAGCAGTCTCCAAGGTACTGCCTTTAAAATTTTTAACTTTATGGCCATTAAATATTGAACAGATAATTGGATTTATCCCCTTCAGTGCTTTATGGATGTACAAAGTACCTACCTTCTCCTGTTTTATTCAAATTAATGGCGCTCTTTTAAAGTGCCTGCCCTGAGTACATACTATAGCAGGCTCATGACAAGGTGGTTTCTTCCTCTGCTTACCAACTCTTTCCTCTCTTTGCCATGAGGGGGCAAAAACACACTGCAACCCCAAGTGACAGTTAAGGGCAAATTCACTGAGGGTTGCTCTTAAACCTGGAATCACTCTCCCTCACCCCCGACACCTTGCTCCTAAACTCTAGTTCACAGTGTGATCTGGCAGTCTATTAGCTTATCACAGAAAACCACAATCAGAATCCATTTATCCTGCTGCTAATTACAACATTTAGAAATGCTCTTTACAACTGGGTAGCTTATTGCTGCATTTTAAAATTGTGTCTGGAGAACACAGGCATGCCTGTACACCTCTAGAGGATTAGCCAAGTGCAAGCTGGGGCTGTGTGTTGGACAGGGAGAAAATACAGCCATGGAAAGGCTGTGCAATCCACACTGGTGATAAGGTATTTCCGTCAAGTGTGACTAACACCTACAAACGTACAATCTGAAAATAACTCTGCTGGAGGTGCTCGTGGAAAGGGGTTAATGGAAATAATGTTTTCATTTGGAACAATATAAATCCACAACTGGCATTTCATTGGCCCATGACCTCCCCTTCCCCAATCCCTGTTCAAGTCATTTGCTAGTGTAATTGAAACCTTCTTTGAGAGTCTTTAGATTTCATTTCATGTTTTGGGGACAACGCAGCTAAAAGACATTTACCATCCATCTTTCTTAACATTCCTAATCTAAATAGAAGACTCAAATCCAAGACTGTGCTTTTGATGGATCGCTCACCTCCCTGTACAGTAGAGCTTAAAAAGGTCCTATTACTGCGCTCAGAACCCTCACAGAAAACACACATTCATACTCATTTTCCTTTCTACCACCTAACTGAACGGCATATATTCATTTCTTTAAATATGCTTTGAAAGGAAAGGAATTTCAACTAAAAAATTTTTTTACAAAAGAATAGGGAGAAACAAATGGTACATTAAATGCAGGTGGGAAAAGGGGATCACAACATGACAGGCTAAAAATACTGGATTGTGTAAAAAGGATTTGCTGCTCCTGAATTAAACACGGAAGATTTGTCTCTGAGCTTTTCTTGTGTGTGAGGCCTCTTAAATCAGGTCTCTGTCTCTCTCACAGCTGAACTAGGCAGTGGAGACACGGGCTGACTAGCCAATGTCATCAACATGACCCTCCTAAGGAAAGCACTTCTAAGGATCATCTCAATAATTCTCTTATATGTTTTCAAAAATGTTTTATATTGAATATTTGCCTTGGAATGCATACACAGTCTATTTTGGGATAGGAAAATGTGAAAAATCAAAGAAAAATAGACACCTTGGGCATATACACAGCGAGTGGTTAACTTCATTAAAAAATATACAATTAGATGGAAAACTCACAAGTACACATAAATAAAGGATTAATTTTACATGCATTTGGCCCAGACCATTTAATCAGCTGCTCCAAGATGGCTTCCTTTTCATATGCATGCCTGATTTCTTTGGTTTGTAAGAGGCACAACAGACAAGCAACAAATCATAAGCAAAACTGGCAGGTAGACTCCTCCTTACTAACTCTATAGTCTCTTTGTTATACAAACCCCCTATTTCTGTCTCTTTAGTTAGACTGCCTATAAAAGAAGAATAAAACTGGGCATACTCAGTTTAAGACTACATGCATTACCTCTAATGAAATTTCCTGCTAGAATGAAAAAGGCAATTGAGAAGTTTGTTACTGCCTTTGATTCTGCAAATCCAGATCTTTCCTGGAACACCACTACAGGTGAATTGTTTGGCAGGCCATTAAGGCATTCAGGACTAACTTCTGTGATGCCATCATTCCCTAAACCTCAACTCTAATTTGAACAAGAAGCAGATGTAACCATATCACATGGGCAATGGTCACAAACTCCAAATATAAGAAAGAAAATATAGGAATCCCATCATAACCCAAAGTCATATTATGTGAGTGAAGGTATATCTTGGCCTTTTATATGAAATATATTCTATGCCTTAGTATTTAAAAAGATGTAATCAAGAGCTTGATTCTTGAAAAGAGCAAATACTCATATCTATCATTCAAAGATGTCTGCAAAGTTAAACAATAGGGGTAGGAAATAATGAAAGCCAGAGGCAAAAATCTAAGGCTGCCTGCAATAATCAGGTGTTGTCTTTCAGGTCCTAAGAAGTGCACCAAGGGAAGAAAGAAAGGGGAAGGAGAAGAGAAAGAGAAGAGAGATCTAGTAGAAGGGAAGAAGGTAATGATTTTAACTCTGAGAATGAATCATCCCTTTTAACAAATGATCAAGTCCCAGCAGTAATGTGTGTTCAGGATTTTTTCATCTAAAATGGTCTCTTCTACATTTTCATCATATAAATACAGACTGGGGAAAGCATGTGACTCATCTACATATACAAAGAACAAAACTAATAAATCAGAATTGGGGAACAATAACAACCCCAAATTGAAAACAAGAGGAAGTAAATGAACACAAATGTGCTTTAAATTAATAACTAGGGAGAAGAAAGAGAAAGAAGCAAAGTTAGGATTTAGCACTGTACTCTGTATTCTCATTCAAGGAAGGCATACAGGAAATATACCACAGGCTTTTAAATGCTGGCTTTCTGTTGTGACATGGGTAAAGCAATTCTGAGCCTCTCGTTATGTGATGCAGGGCTGACTCAGTATGTAAGGAGCTGGGGATTTCACTGAGGAAGACAGAGTAGCACCCTGAAGAGGGGCTACAGTGACTTGGCAGTGAACAGCAGTTACTGCTATTGTAAGAGACCCAAGTTCAGGCTCCAGTACTCAAGGCCAGCAGCTGACAAATGCCTTTAACTCCAGCTCCAAGAGATCCAACATCCCCTTCTGAACCTGCATTCACATGCAAATACACACACACACACACACACACACACACACACACACACACACACACAGTTAAAAAATAATAAAAATAAATCTTAAAAACTTAAAAAAAAGAATCCCTGTAAAGATAGTTTGGACTAGAAATACTAACGTGGATTTATGATTTCTAAAATGTATGTGTGTGGGTGTGTGCGCGCACACACCCACACACACACACACACACACAAGTATATTATTTTTTCTGACTCCTAAAAAAGCCTACATGGGCACCCCCAGTTAGTAATACCTAGTACCTCAATAATGTTCTAATACTATTGTCCTTTAAAAGGAACCAGAATTCTTAGGGAATGTTTCATTGCAAAGTTACAGCAGACAGGGCACAAGATGAGCTTAAAACATTTCATGCCAAGAAAAAAAAAAATTATACTTCCAAAAAAGGCAGGAGCAGGTCAAAAAGGAAATAAAAACAAAGGTAAATGGGTTCTACTGCTTCAGTCTAGAGGAATCTGACTACCTAAATAATTTTAGCAGCATTAAATACAAATTATTAAAAATGAGGCCTACCTACACATGGTGGCACATGCTTGTTCTTCCATCATTTAGGAGGCTGAGGCAGGAAGATACCCTGGACAAATAGTGAGGCATTGTCTCAAAAAAGAAAAAGGGAAATGTGTGTGTGTATGTGTGTGTCTCTGTGTGTGTGTCTGTCTGTGTGTGCGTGTATGTGACTGTGTGTGTGTGTGTCTGTCTGTCTGTCTGTCTGTGTGCATGCATGTGTATCCTATATGCCAATACAAGTGAGGCCAGTATGTCCTCAATACCAAAGAATGGTCGCTATTGCTTAATAAATGCCTACATTACAGTTGCAAAACCACTATAGGAAAGACAAGTTCAAACAACGGCCATTGATAAATGTTATAACTAAAGAGAAAATTTTAATGGAATGATATATTTACATGTGTTTACTCACCAGTTGTGAGAAAATATATTCAATACACAGTGAGAAATCATATGATACCTTGACCATGTACACAAAATAGTATCACCAACACAGTGCACAAGAGCACTTGTATCTCTTGGCACAATACTTACAGAAAGATACGCACCCCCCCCCCCCACCCCAAGCATTACTGTGACTGGGAATACAGACTTGATCTGTTCAGACCACACCATCAGATAAACCCAAATGAGGATTTTCTGCGTGAGAGGAGTGAGGAGTTGACTCTATTTTTATGACAAAATCATGTATGATGAACAAACTCAACTGTTCTCCATTAAAGGAAACTGTGAGGACAAACAACCGCTTTCAGCCTGTTATTCCAGACTAGATCGTATGCTGTACAGGACATTATTAGATCAAGTGGCCAACCTGATGTATAGATAGAAAAGTAGGAAAATCCAACACTTCTATATTTAAGTGCCTAAAGCTTATCATTTTGTTGTAATTGAATGAGGAAATGCTGCTCTTTGGAAATATACTTCAAAGCATTTGGTGGCAAGGGAGCTTGATTTGTGTAACTTATTTTCAAGTGGTTCCTAGGTGGGGGATGGGGGTGGGGGTTGAACAGGGAAAGGTGACTAGGCAGAGTGGGAGGGAGAGGCTGTAAGAGGAACAAAGCACTCGACAGAGATGCCTGTGAGAAGCCAATGGAATACCAACATTCTTTGTAGTATTGCTACTGCTGCAACTTTCCCCTATATATAAACACTGCTTCTAACATCAACTTTTGTTTTGTGTTTAATGTCACCTCCCACTGGGCCTAGAGACTCTGAAATAGCATTCATAGTATTACCAACCTCAACCTTGTTTCTGTGACCACTGCATATGTGTGCAGCAAAATGACACTTGTCACAGTACTGTTAATGAGAACAAAGTCTCATGTATTTTTTAACTAACAAAATAGTTACCTCGAATGTCTCATGTGACCTCAACAAAACAACAAACAATCTTTAAATGTGTTTGGAAAAAATGATCACAATTGCTAACAATATACAGTCAAGGTGGAAAAAAAATGGTATTAGGACACATGGCATTTGCAATAAGACCATGATTAATAGCAAAAAAACCTAGAAAGAAATTCAGGAAAATATCAACACTGGCCACCCCCTCAGGAAATGGTTTGTGAGCTCTTATCCTTTCTTTCTGTACTCTAAACATACAATGTTACCAACTCAAAGTAAATAGGAAGAAGCTCCTCCTCACTAAATAAACAGCTGTACTGTGACTGTCCAGCTGTCTACTCTAAGCTACTTGGGAGTCCCAAGGATGGGAAACAAAGCATAGAAAGAAGCCACAGTAGGAAACTGACTTCACCTCAGGGATCATTCAAGATGTGGACTGCACATGAAGAGGCCACTGGCACCTCCCTCCTCCTCATTCTCTCCTTTGTTTTTGACTTCCCCAGGGATGTCAGGGAAATACACTGCATTTGCACACCTGTACTCTCTCGACTCCAACCCCTCTCACTCCCCCCCAATCACCCCATCTCTTCTTCTCCTATAATTAGTTCCTTATATTTTATACCACCACCCCACACACATCTTCTGAATACAACTAGCATTTCCCCTATTTACATGTGCTTGGGGCTAAACACATAGGACTGGGGTGATCTCCTAAATAAACAAAACAAACTAATAATAAAAATCCTGGTTTTCCCCCTTCAGCAACCACAGATTGCTTGTAACTCTTTCACCTTATGAAATTTCCTACTCCCATGTTGGCATGTCAGCTGGTGTGGCCTTCCTAGTCCTAATCACACTGCTAAAGAGTTCATGTGTGCCACATCCCTGTCCTGTCCAGAAGGTACTACCACACAGTGGTCATCCCAGTACTGGGGCTCTTGAAATCTAGGCTCTCTGGGGACAATAAGATCCTCATTGCTTGTCCCTCCATCACAGGAGTCTGAGGGAGGGGAGCAGGGTACTTACAAAGGAGCAGGCTAAGGTATTACTTGTAAGGTTCTGCACACTCCTGCTCAGATGTCCAAGACTATACATTCAAATTGAAATTTTTTCAGTCAGCCCCAGCTGGGAGACATGGTGCTCTTCAGGTCAACCTTACTAAAAGAAGCCCAGGGTACATTCTACAGAGAGTTCATTCACTGTGACATTCAGTGAGAGGGCAGGCAGGGCAAGAGAACAAAAAGAGAAAGGTAGGGATCTGGTGGAAAGAGAGAGGACAAAGGGAGAATCACTCATTAAAGTAGGTGGTAACTGGCAGATGGAAGTGTTTGGTTCGCAGAAAAGAAAACTGAACAGGACCCCACTTCAGTGCCCAAAGTACCAGGCACCATGTGTGACAGAACATGGGGAAGTTTATAGACTAAATCACGATTACAGTTCAATTCCTGCTGAAGACACAGACATACTTCTGCAAGCACTTAATTCTATTTATTTCCTAATGTAGTCTGGTTTGAGTAATCTTCAACTTCAACCGAATCTCATAAACTCAGCCAACGAAATAATTAAAATTCTTTTGCCAACTTGATTTGGATGAAACAGTCAAATGCTTCATTTAAAACTTATGTGAGGCACATTCATAAGAATATACTAATTTCTCATTCAGATTTCAAATTGAATCCCTTTAATGGCTACCGATAGCAAAGCAATAGGAATGCATAGAACAGTCATACAATTGACAATTACCCAAAGTTCCTGTCAGGTTTTATGAATCAACAATTGTCTCCAAACTTGTAAAGGAAACCAATGTGCACTAGTGTCTAAAAATCATACAACCTGTCTGCATTATGCTATGAAAAAATTAGTACAATTAGACATACAATTTAGAGAATTCATCAATTTGAATGAACAAAAATAAAGAGAACTTCTCTATGCTCCCGTGTTCCTTTGGATGGCAACACAACTCTGAGACTGTGTAGTTTACTGCTGTTTCTTCTGTGTATTCATGTTCTTTATCAGCAAAATGGTTACAATGGTCTTTCAGACTTGAGTGATGAATGGCAAAGCAACTCAGCTCCATTCTGAAACATGAATGGCCTTGGAACACAGCACCATAAACCAACTGCAATGGTTATGCCAGAAAAGAAACAGCCGCTAACATTAGCAACTTCTAAAATGAAGCAGGCTTCAATGGAAGAAATAAAAGGTGAAAAGGGAGGGGACAGATGGGGAAATCCAGACATTTGCACATCCATTAACAAAAAATGAAACATCCCTCATCACTACTCTTGCTTTCCCTGGAAGAATGGTGTCATTAGGACAAGGCAGACACATGATTTTGACAAGTGATGAGGACATCACATTCCTGTTTTATGTTTCCATTCTCCACTCCTAACCCATATCCCCACAACTTCCTTTACAGCTATGCACATTCTGACCGAAAGAGCCAGAGTCCCCTCCCTGCTGTAGCAGCGACGAGGCCATGTGAACACAGGAAGTTCCACTGAGCTTGTGGTCAAGAAGACTGCTAGGAAACCCTGCAGCAAGGTAAACGGTGTCCGGGAATTAGCTCATCTACAGGAGAAACCCAAGTAACACAGAACAAAATCGGATTTTTAAAATCAAGAGAACTAACTAGTGCAGAGTGGGACTGCCAGGGGAGCAAATGTTTCTACACTAGCAAAAACAACCCATGGAATCTTCTAATCTCAGTCTCATCATGGCCACTGCTGACTGTTTACTTTTCCCCTGGTTCCCCAATCCCTCTTATTCCATTTTATTTTTCCACAGTTCTTGTTGCCCATAAATACTATTTATTTAGTTCATCCTTTTATTATGTCATTTGTTCATTCCTCACCTCCTCTCAACCACAGAAGTTCTTCAGGAGGAGAAAGAGTTTGTGAATATACCCCAATGCCAGGCACATAATAGATACTCAATAAATGTTTGTTAAATGACTAGACCATTTACTAAGCTAAAGATTATTCTTCTAATTGAAGCAGGAAAGGCAAAAATTAGGGACAGAAATTTTTAAATCATAATAGAATAAACAACAAATATTATATTCTCTCTCAAAAGCCTATTTACAGTACATGAACACACACACACACACACACACACACACACACACACAGAGAGAGAGAGAGAGAGAGAGAGAGAGAGAGAGAATAAATTCTTAAACATTGATTCATAAATCAGTACAGTACCTAAGCAGTCATAAGAAGAGCAAATGGTTAATAAATATTTAAGGAAAATAACTTCTCTAATAATACATTCAATAAAAACCACAAATTAAAATAAAATTCTATTTTACCTAGTACATTTATCATACACATACTTTTTAAAAAATGAAAATTTCCAAACGTAACAACAGCAGAGAACAGTTAATCCCAGCTAGAAATAAAATTAAAACAACCATCCTAGCCCCACCAGGAAGGTACAAGTAGAAAGATCAGAGTCATCATTGGCTACACAGTGAGTTGGAGTCAGCCTAACAACAGCAAAACATTCTACACAAAGTCACTTGCAACCAAATAGGAATCTAAAACAAAATAAACGGCCTTATCCCTAACCCAAATATGTGAATAGTGAAGCCATACTCTCAAAAATCTTTGAACTATGGACAAACATAAAATACAAAGATGTTCATCATAGCATTCTTTATAGGAACACAATTTAGGGGGCAAATTACAGGTTTAAAAAATAAAGAAGTAGTACAATCAATATACATCAGGAAATTAATTATATACCCTTCAGATGTATACCTAGAGCATTATTGAAGAGATGGATAATTCTGACCACTACAATGTTAAATTTGTTAAAAGTGAAATCTGATTTCAGTCAACAACACATGGAAAGCAGAAATGTTCCTGCCATAGAAAAAGACAGTGCAGGTCTGCAAGGTAGAGGCAAAGGGCAATCAAGAACTCCGTCTTGGCTGGGCAATCCGGCACACACCTTTAATCCCAGCACTGTGGAGGCAGAGGCACGTGAATCTCTGTGAGTTCAAGGCCAGTCTGTTCTACATATCAAGTTCCAGGACAGCCAGTGCTGCATAGTGGCATCCATTTTTGTTTGTTTTTGTTTTTCTTTTCTAAATAGAAAAAGAATTCAAGGACATTCTTTCCTACATAAAGAGTTAAAGGTAGCATGGGCTATATAAGGCCATGTCTCAAAATACATATATACACACACACACACACACACACACACACACACACACACACACACGGTATATATATATATATATATATATATTTTACTTTGGAGCTATATATATCAGGCAGAAAAGAAATAGGATTACAGGTAAAATTTATATTCTAAAATCTATTTTTATGGATTCTGTTTTTATTAAAGCAACATGTTTATTTTTATATTCAGAAAAATTGAAGATTTCATAATTTAGGATAAAATATACTCTCAAGGTTGTCATCAGGAAGAAGAGGAACAAGATATTAGAAAATAAAGTCTTTTGGGGTAAACATTAGCTGCATCTGAAAAAATTAGACTTGTTCTAAGAAACAGAAAACTCCATTCCCCTTAAATTAAAAGTAACAGAAAATAAGACATAGCTCTCAACAGCTTCTCGGGGTCCTTTTCATGCAGAATCAAATTATTAAGATTTTCTTTTCAAATTCAATATAAAATCTGGCAGGCAATCTGCAGACAGGGAACCTTACTCGTTTAGTTCCTAAGCAACACATCCACTGAAGAAGACTGAAACTGGAAAGTGGAGTATGCACTGGGATTCCGGCTCAGTGGGGAAAGTGCCCCTAGCAAGCTCAAAGTCCAGAGCTCAACCCCTAGAACCTACATAGAAAAGCTGGGCATGGCAGTGTGTGTCTGGAACCCCAGCTCTGGGGAGAGAGAACAGGGGATCCTTGGGGCCTCACTGGTCAGTCAGCCCAGTTCTCCAGGCCAATGAAGATATCCTGTCTCAAAAATATGGTAGCATTCCTGAGGAAGGACACCAGTCTATTCCCTGGCGTCTACACACTCACACCTGAATAAGTATAAACACACAAAGCAAAAGGAAAGACTACAAAGCATTTATGGCATTAGCACCATCTTTACCTTAAATATAAACTAGAAATCAGTGATAATGGTCTTTTCAATGATCAGCCAGCAAAGGAGTAACCAATCACAGTGATAAATCATCCATGAAGACCGAACTTCATAGGAAGGGGATGAGGAAAGGAGGGAGAGGAGGCAGGGGGAGAACAAACGGCTTTATGGAGTGAGAAGAAAATCCCAGCAAGCTAAGGGATCTCTTTCCCACAGAGGTGGTCCTTCAGAGGGCTCTAAGCAAATGCAAACAACGCAGGATGATGGCAGTGCTCCCAGATCCAGATCTAGACTTAACATCTGCACATGCTCTTAGGAGGCTACAAGGCAGTGTCAACAGAAGCAAGAGCATCCTTTGCCATCATCTGACAATGCTGCTTTATGGAATTACCTCAGATCTCTGTCTAAATCAAATTTTCAGGGCTAGCCATAGATTTGGTAAAAGAGAATGTGAAGCAAAAGTAGGAAAATTCAAGCAAACCTATTACTTCTCTTTTAAGCTCAAATATATTTCTTAAGGCTAAACATCCGAAGCAAGACACTCAGATTCCAACACTTCTCTTTATAACCTTTGCTTTGTATCTAGCTCCAGAGGGAAAATTGTGTTTACAAGAACCATGAGACACGTGAAAAGCAATAACCAAGATAAATGAAAACTGGCTGCGCTAAGTTTTAGTCAGAACTTTTTGCAAAGGACTTGGTTTTATGAGATGAAGAAATCTACTTTTTCTCATCTCCTCTAGCGTTACACTTTGAAAAACAAAACATGATTAAACTATTCTCTTAATATCATCACATCATTTATAAAGAGCTTAAGGAAAACAATTTGCATGTACGCAGAGTGCAGAACAGAGAGATGTTGTGTGGTGTGATGCATGATATCAGAAAGCAAAGGTTCAGTTTCCAGTGTTGGCCAAGGCTCCAGCAGATTTCTATGCTTTTCCCTACCAGCCTGTGGGGTCTGTTGTTGTTGCATACCTGTTCATTGGTGTTTTGTTTTATAACTGTATTTTAAAATCTTCTAAAAATTTAGAGCCCCTTTTTTTAAAAGACAGTAGTGCATAAACATCAGAATTTAGGATCATCTCTTTTATATTCTAGAAGACAACAAAGTGCCATGTCAGAATCATTTGGTTATTTTCATGGTATGAACTCAAGAAAGAGGAAATGGGAGTTCTAGAGAGATTCTCCATAAAGTAAGGAGGGCCAGAGCCGATACAAAAACTCTGATTCACCCATGATATGTTAACTTGCCCTGAGTTCAGTTGGCAGGCATACCAACTCGAAACCATGCAGCTGGACAAAGGAATCTACACACTAGAGTCACCTGAAAATTATTCAAAAATCCAAAAGCCCAGACAAAGCACCTCCAAAACTATTAGATAATGATTTTTGGAATCAAATCAAGAATCAGTGTTTTTTTTTTAATGCCCCCCCCAAACATTTTCCTCATGTTGGAAACTTCCCAAAACAGTGAGCCCAGAGAATTAAAGGGGGAAGGAAAGAAGGAGAGAAGTAAATAATCACCAACCCAATGCATACATCTCTCCACTCTGTACAGAAAGTCATTTCCACACACACACACAGTGCAGTTTCTGAAGCTTGCTCAACAAAATGCTGAAAAGATCATTATAAAGGTACATGGCACAGTATGCTGACATGCACTTCTTTAAGAAGGATGCTGATTTGGGAGAGAGAACAGAGAAGAAGGGGTGTCTTATGACAAACCTAAAACAAGCTTATGCAGACTCCACGGTGACAAACTGGCAGCAACTAGAAAGAGATGTTTGAAGAATGTCAATTTGCTTAGCCTCCACTACCACAGTGCCTCTCTGAATAGGGCAAAGGTCATTAGAGTTCTGTATTGAGTTCAATGATGAAAAGAAGAGGGAGACAGTAGTAAACTTCCTATATCCTGTAATTTCAACTTTAATATAAAAACTTGGTGCAGCTAATTTTCTATTGCACGTACTATCTAAACACAGCCCAAATTTCTTCCTCACCACAGAGCATTTTCTTATCCTCAAGTTCTTCCTACACTACATGGTTTTGAAAATCACTTCTGGTCTATGCATCCCATTTGTATGGAGTATGACAGTCAAAGTGTTCACAGTGCACACAGCACCACCTGTGCACTTAGCTTAAATCTCCAGAAATCTTTTCTCCTTTGGAAGACTCAGATGATTTTTATGCCATCCAAATGGGAGAATGTCCCAGATCCGAGATGACAGAGCCCCTGAGAGACCATAATGTAAATGTGCTTACAAACACTAGAAAATGTGGCTTCCAAGCCACCTCTAGGTTTGGCAGAGCTCCCACAACCATGGGTGAACAGTGAGACAGTGACTATTAGGCCTGGTAGTCTAGGCAAAGCGTACAAGGCAGGCATTGTGTCCTTAGATTTGCAATCACATTAGGTTAAGACTAAACAAGTCCCCTCACAGGAAAAGGAGGTGAAGGAGTAGCCTATCAAATTCTATGTCACAGAAATGGATGTGCTTCATTATTATAGCATAGAACTAAACAAATTATGACAACATCACAAGACTTAAGGTCCAGCTATGGAACATATTTTCCTCAGTGTTGGCTTCTGTCACTTTCAGTCATTTCAACATTTATGATGGGCCAACCTTTGGCAAGGTATCACTTAGCTCAACATTTTGTGAAGAAGATACAAGGTAAAGGAAATACTGCACTGCAGAACAGATCTACTCAAAGTGACTTGATAGTTCTCTTCCATCCTACATCCTTTTCTGCCTCTATTATGCAGTGAAGTCACAATCCATCTGTGACAGAATAACTCCCCTGGCAACTGGCTGACATCATAAACACCAGATTAAGACTTGGCTGCAAGGCCAGAGGAGATGATGGGCTGGGAAGAAAGAGGCTATAATTCAAACAAATCTCTTCCATAACAGCAATGTGAATATTAAACATTACTGGCCAAGTAAATTGCTTTTTGTGTAAGTATTCTCTTTTTTAAAGTTTGCCCCAACGTGAAGTCTCTCTGTAAGTCAGAACCTTCACATTATTTTAATGTATTGCTCTGTATTTAATAATCTTACGCTTCAGACATTTAGTCTGTTACCATGGGAATGACAGTAGCACAAATACAGGATTATGGCTATCAAGCAAGAGAAAAGAAATTATGAATAAGCCTCGTTATGTTCAATAATTAGCAGCTACATGGAAAAAAACAAAACCATGAATTTAGGTTGCTGCCTTTATCTCAGTGTTTGAATACAACTCTGAGTGTGTTATTGCTTTACAATGAGATTCTAACCAACTGCCAAAAAGTCCTTCTCTAGCAGTTGTTCCTCGATAGTGCAATGTAAAAGCCCACCCTGTCCATCTTTCTTAGGTCTTTTCGCTGCAGAAGGCTGGTAACTAATGGGTACTACACAACATCCCAAAATGGATGCTGCTATCTTCAGCCAACATATTAGGGAGAGGAATTGTGACTACTCCTGGCCCCTCTACGTTGGAATAGCTTCCAAAGAGAGGCTGTTTCCCACAACAGAGGGTCTGGACATGGAGATGAAGAATGCCAACACTAAGCACAAGGCCCTTCCCCAACACAAGCAGGCTGAAGAAGGCTACCATCAGGAAAGCAAGGGCTTGGACACACCACCAAACGGACGGACATGAAGCACCAGGCAGGCCTTTCTTCTCAGATACTCAGTTTCATCATTGTTGAAGGAAAGGAACAGAATATAAAAGTTTAATTTGAATTAGCATAATCCATTTAGTGCAAGACTTTTTCCTTCAAAAGTAACAAGGTCACTGTACTCTGTGTTGTTTGCATAAATAGCTTTAAAAAAAAAGCTTTGTGCATTTATCATGCGAGAACTTTATTAGTAATTTCAGGGAAAACAGACAAAATGGTGGATAAAGATTCTGAGACAACTAGGCTGCTAGAGACTAGACTTAGAGAAGATGCAGGTCACATCACCAAGGCTTCCCTAAATATGTGCAGACAGAAGCACACTGCTGGACTCTGGGTTTCCTGTAGAATAGCCACCATCCTACAAAGAGCATTCCTCATTATCCCAGCTAAATCAGGCAGCAAGAACAAAATCATTACCACTATTAAACCAAGAAACATTCCACTAAGATCAACAGCTCCATGGTACTTACTGATGTCCCAAGTCCCCTCTCCCATGGGCTTTCTGCATTCTATGGCAATGGCACAAAACATCATTGGAGGGAAGTAATTTTAGAACATTCTATCCAAATTAACTGGTCTTGAATAGGCTCTGATTAAAATATAAAGGGCTTTTAAAATAATTTGAAATGATTCACTGGAACTAATTTGGAGATATTTTAATCTCTTAAACGTGCAATGAACTGTGGTCTCCCTTGGCCTCAGCCTCTCCTCAGGCCTTTGCCATTGGGTTGAAACACACAAGGTAAAATATGAGTGCCTATAATTCCCCAGCCTTTCACAGACTTGTGTCTTCCAACTCGGGCACAACTCACTTCCACTTTCAAAAACCAGGCTGTGCACTCATCTGCTTCCCAGTGAAAACTCATCATCTGTTTACAAGGCCAGACTGTTAGATGGTTCTGAATACAGCCATGTGACAAGTATTTAAAGAATCGCATGACATAAACAGTCTCAGCTTACATTCTTCACTTATTTGTATACATCCTTCTTTGACGAAACAAAGGCATACTTTTCACAACATACTGTTTAAAGACAGTCACCAATTCTTTAGAAGTTGCTTGAGAAACAACACCTCAGCCCACATGAACTGGGCTTTTCTACTGAGGATAGCAAGTTCAAGGACATGTTTGTTGCTTTAGAAGTGCCTCTTTAGACCCACTGCATATTCCTTTACAAAAGGAAAAACCCTCAGCGTCTGGTTTCCAAGATTCTCAGAATCTCAGACAAAGACCACTTGAGATACCAGGCACAGAGTCAGTCTCCATTTGCCCACACTGGAGACCTCACTGTTACTAGACATCTAGATAAAAGGATGGAGCTGGAAGAAAGAAGGAACTAGACCTGTGTTCTGGAACACTGAGACAAGCATAAATAGTCCCTGATTTAGTCCTCCTGGGATCAAGCAGATATCACTGAACCTACTTAAAAATGAGAAAACTGGGGGGAAAAGCTACACTACAGCCAACCTTCTATATAATTAATAGTGGGAAGCAGAGTTCCCACTAATCCGGCTCCAAAATCCAAGTTCCTGCTGCATCACCCTTGAGATCAGGCATTCTTGTGATCAGAGAGAGCCCTGTTTTTTTTAACACCTATGTCGACTCTCAGAGAACGTTCTTAAAAACAAACCAAAAAACATGTAAAGCAAATAATGGAAAGATGATTTGTAGGAAATTACCTAGTGTCTTTTTGCAAGGCAGCCCCTTGCCCACAGCAGCATGACACACATGAAGACTAGAACTTACTACTATGGCAGCAGAGGCAGGGATGGAGTCTTAAACATGCATCCGTTCTGACACTGTGGTAACCAAGCATTAGATTGTCACTTACCTAAAAGAAAGAGGAGAGAAAATACCATTATTATAAATGTAGACAGTGACTCCTTGCTGACTTTATACCTGCTGGAAACATTAAAAGACACCTTCATTTCATAGTCAGCACACCCTGATCCCAATGGCAGAAGAGCTGTTTTTTCCTTCCTCTCAATTTTGCATTCTCTGTTGCTAGGTATTTAAATTCCATTCTTTTTCTCACTTTAACCTGGAACAGCCTTTATCTTTTTGAGATGAAAGAACATTTTTTAAAAATTGATGAATCCTCTGTCCAGAAAATTACACAGACACCTCTTGCCATGTAAGTTCCATGGTTCACTGTCCTCCACCGTCTACCCACTGACCTTATGATGAACATCTGTCCGACAGGAGACCAGATGAGATTATCTTTGAATCTACAATACAATTCAAATTTGCATCAGAAACCCATATAAACCTTACATTCCTGAGCTGGGGAGATGGCACTGTCAGTAAAATACCTGATGCATAACCAGGAAGAACAAGGTTCATATCCCTGAAACCTACATAAAGAGCTAAGCATGACAGAGCATGACTAGAAGCCAGACTTGGAGAGGCAGGAGACAGAATTCCTGAAGCATGTTGGGTAGCCAGAATATCAGAATCCATGAGCTTCAGTGTCAGTGAAATACCCTGTCTCAAGAAATAAACGACCGAGAAAAAACAAAGGACTTGGGCTTCTATATACCTAGGCACATACACACATAGGCATACACATCAGCACACATGTACATATACCTGCCTGTGCATGCACACTACACACACACACAAAAAAAAAATTAATTCCTAAAAGTCTGTGGTATGTGTGCAAAGTCTTGCACATTACAAACAGAAAATAAACATTCTTTTTAAGCAGATGTGACATGGACACAAAATGTTGATCATATCAAACAGCTAGAAAGAGAGAGACAGAGAGAGAGGAAGGAAGGAAGGAAGGAAGGAAGGAAGGAAGGAAGGAAGGAAGGAGAGAGAGAGAAAGAAAGAGAGAGAGAGAGAGAGAGAGAGAGAGAGAGAGAGAGAGAAAGAAAGAAAGAAAGAAAGAAAGAAAGAAAGAAAGAAAGAAAGAAAGAAAGAAAGAAAGAAAACGTCTCTAGAAAGTGGAGGAGGAAAGCTAAGTATTTGGTCACCAACTAAATCCGTTAGTTTTAATATTCAAACTTGAAATACATTATAAATGAATTAAGAATTACCAGGAAAACCAGAGCAAGAAAAACTGTGGGGGGTTGGGGGTGGAGTTTGGGGAGTGAAAGACAGAGATTACAGTGGAATTGTGGCAAGCCTTAGCAGGCCAGTAAGATGCCTCAGAGGGTAAAAGCACTTGACAAAGAAACCTGACAATCCCTGGAAACCAGGATGGAGAGTGGGAACTGATTTAGAAAGTTTTCTGATGACTTGCACACATGTTCTGGCATACACATATATCAGAGATACATGCAATAAGTCATTTTTAAAGATTTATTTTCATTTTATGTGTATGAGTGTTCCTCTTCATGTAAATAAGTATACAACATACATGCCTAGTGCCCTGGGAGGTCAGCAGACAGCATCTGATCCTCTACAACTGGAGTTAGAGGTGGTTGTGAGTTGGGAACAGAACCCAGGTCCTCTGGCAGAGCAGTGAGTGCTCTTAATCACTGAGCCATCTCTCCATAAATTTTTTAAATCTTTTTTTAAAGGTTAAACCATAGTATCAAGTTGCTACTCCAAGTACAATAGTGTGGTTTAGTTGCATTCATCAAGTGATGTAGCATGGGACAAAATAAAGCTCAAAAGCTAACCATACATGAAAACTTGGTATAGGATGAGCAATATCTTACATCAATAAGGGAAAAGACAATGATTCTAAACAAATGAATGGAAAACTCCAAAGCCACTGGGGGTAAGTTAAGTTGCACTCATAGCTCACATTATGTAACAGAACTATTCAGATTGCCAGGGCATTGCTATGGCTTGTGTGTGTGTGTGTGTGTGTGTGTGTGTGTGTGTGTGTGTGTGTACATATCAAGCATTTGCCAAGATTCTCTGCATCATCTGTCACCAAGCAAATGCCAACTACAACAACAAAGTATCATTGCCCACCTTTAAAAATGGTTCAAATCCAAGACACTGACAGACAGCACCAAATGCTGTTAAGGTGTGAAGCAGCAAGACCTCAGCCATTGTCAGTGGGGAGGCAAAGCAGCCCCAACTGTGGTGGCTTCTTAGAAAACTAAACATACCTTCAGCCAGCAGTCAGGCTCATGTTTACCCAAAGGAGTTGGAAACTGTGTCCACACAGAAACCTACCCGCAGATGTGTACCACAGCTTTTTTTTTTTTTTTTTCAAAAAGCAAATGAGCTCTGGAGCCATGAAGGAAAACAACTGTAGATTTGTAAGTGAATGGAGACAATCCAAAATGGCTGTGTCTTATCATTCTGCAAAATAGTAGAAATTGGTGGTTGTTCTGGGTAGGAAGGGCAGCAGGAGGGATGAACTAGCAGAGGACACAGAAAGGCCTTCCAGGGCAGTGGACTCGCTCTATGGTGCCACAATAGTGAATAGTTACAAATTTGTGCAAACCACGCAAAGTCCAAGAGTGAACTCTGAAGTTAGTCATTAAAATTGAGTGATAATTAGGTATCGGTGTGGGCTTACCCATTTTAACAAATGCACAACAGGAAAAGGCTCTGTGTGTGCGCGCGCGCGTGTGTGTGTGTGTGTGTGTGTGTGTGTGTGTGTGTGTAAACACAAACTCTGTACTTTTCTCTTCATTTTACACAGTCTTCTAAAAATAAACCCCACCCCACCTCCCCACAGTCTATAAAACTCTTGAACAAAATGGGTTATTCTACTACAAACTGGGAGTGAGAAAACACAGTTAGCAACAAGAAAAGATTAACAACTTCATCTACATGATAATTCACAAAAATATGCCATCAGCTAAAGACAAATGGCATATTTACAAAAATAAATGCTTGCATCTTATCAAAGGGATAACATGCCTAACATACAAAGAGCTTCTTAAAAATAATGGGAAAGTGCTCCCACAGAAAACATAATGAATAAAAAGTGTGAGCAAGGAGGAATATGTAGACAAAAACTAAAAAGAAGCCTAAAGCATGGTTAACCAAGACTCAAAAAAATTTTTTTACTCAAATTGCTCACTTTTTTCACAAGGCAAATTTGCAAAACTAGAATGGACATAGTTGTGCAATAAAAAACCAGCATAGTCCATTTGTGAGACTGACTGAGAGCAACTCTGCACATTGCTGGCAGAGTAGGAACGGGAATGAAAAGCTCTAAAGGAAACCTGACAGACCCTAGTGGAGATGTAAAGGTAGATTTGTATATCAATATAAAAGAGATTAAATATGGGTTTCCCCATAACACCGAGAGAACTCCGGCTAATGAGTATAAAAAAGATAGATGAAAATAGGTCATTTGGCAAACACCACAGCCAAGAATGGATGCTCGCAGAGCAGATGGGAAAGAGATGGACACACAACTTGTGATAGTCAGTACTGGTTTGTCAAATTACTACATCTGGAACCAACTAAAATCCAACCAGGTGGGCATTCTGATAAGGGATTTTCTTGATTCCATCATTTGAGATGGGAAACCCCACCCTAAACCCGGGTCACAAGTCCACATAAAAGGACACAGGAGAGTGAAGCTTTTGTGTTTTGCTTTCTTGCTCACACTCTTGCTAGCAACTTCATCTATCCTGTTGCTTAATATAAGAATCTACTTCTTAAAGATCCCAATGTGGACTTAGAGCCAGTCCCTCTCTAGGAATCTAGAGAGGACTCTAGCACCAGATTGGGACTGCTAATACATTCATAGACTGAACAACTAGGACATTTTTATCAGGAGACACCCATTGTTGGACTACTTGGACCACACAGCCTGTAAGCCACTCTGATAAATCCCCTTTTAATACACCCACACACACACCTTATCAGTTCTATTTCTTGAGAGAACCCTAACTAATATACTACTAAAGCCAAGAGACTAAAAGAACCACAATCAACCAGAGAACCAACAGATACTACAGACCAAAGTCTTCATGGCACAGGAAGAAGGACATAGTCATGTTTACTTAAACAAATGCATAAGACATCTATTCATAAGGAGATATCAGGAAAAAAAAAAAAAAAACAAGTTGTAACACTCATCAAAGTATCTGGCTAGCTGTCTTTGATATCAAGCTGATAGAGACAAAGGACAGACTGAGAAAGGGTCACAGATTGGTAAGTGGGACAAGACAAAGTCAATTACAATGTGTCCTCCTAGCCCAGAGGAACACAGGTAATTAAGGGGACAATTGGTGAAATTAGAACAGAGAAAGTAGTGTTGAACCACTGTGGATCTCTGATTTTCATACTACCTCAGTAGCCATCTAAGACAACATCTAGACAACCGGGAGGATCAGTCTATGGTCATGTTTGGTATTATTTTAAAACCTTCTCTTGGTTAAGTCTAAAATCAGTTTTTAGAGTTAAATTGTTTTTTTCTTTTCTTTCTTCCTTAAAAAAAAAAAAAAACCCTGTTTTTTGTTTGTTTGTTTCTTTGTTTGTTGACACTGGGCCATACATAGTCTGACACTGGGACTACATAGTGCAGGCTAGTCTGGAAATCACTATAGACCAGGCTGGTTAAGATTCCAGGCCGAAGCCACCACATCTCTCTGGTGTGTTTTTCAAAATGTTTAAGTAGGAAAGAGAAAAAAGGAGGGAGAGGGGAACGAGTCTTTTCTTAGTGTAGACAACAGAAATCATAAGAGAGAGAGGAGAGAGAGAGACAGCAAGTGAGCCAGAGCCTTCCTATGTCATAAAAATGCCTCACAAGTTAACTCAAAGCAAGAGGTTAAAAACTCTGAAATTTTCTGAAGTCAAAGGCACAGAAAGGTCATTTTTATGACCTTGGGAGGAAGGGACGATTTTTGAAAAGAGGCACAAAAAATACAAATCATGAAAGAAAAGACTGAATTTGGCTTGCATTAAAATTAAAAATTTTTGTTCAACAAAAGATAGCATAAACAGAGTAAAAGACAATCCAACAAAAGATAGCATAAACAGAGTAAAAGACAATCCAGGGACTTGAAATGCATGTAAGTAACCAAAGATTAGTATTCGGAACATGAAGAGCTTCTGCACATCAAATGGAATCACAAACCAGTAAAACAGAAGAGGGATCTGATAAGGTAGTTGACGGAAGAGAAAATCCAAATGGCCAGAAAGTGTGCAATGAAACTAAGCCTCACAAGTCAGAGAGAGACCTACCAAAACAGGGGATATGTATTCACTATGATCAAATTAACAACCCAGGCAACACCAGTAATGGAGAAAGCAGGAAGCATTGCAAGTCTCACCCAGCGCCTAGGAGAGCAGCCACCATACCACAGCTGGCCACGTTATCCAAGAAAGCCAAGGGTACCCAAAGCATTTCTGGTACTGCTCACCAGAAATGCTTGCCCATTAAAAAGGAGCAGACACATAGGACCACATGTACCATGTTATCCTTTTCACTGAAGATGGGCTCAAAATCTGGAAATGACCTAGCAGCCCAAATAAATATGCCAAGATCACAAAATAGAAAAACATACTGCATGAAAATTAGAACTCATAACCTCATGCATCAAGATTAATGAATCACACAAATGAGTGAAAGCTGAAAAGCAAATATAAAAATAACAGCAGTATTTTTTAGTGCACATGAAGAATGCACTCCACATAAGCTACATCCATAGTCCAGATGAAGTATCTATAAAGTGGTTTAATATTTTGTTTAAAACACAAAAAAATTATACCTCCTGTACAGACATGCAAATGCAAACAAGGAAATGGCCAAGGGCTTGAAAGATGGCTCAGAGGCTGAGAGTGCTGGCTGCTCTTGCAGAGGACCCAAGTTCAGTTCCCAGCACCTACTTCAGGCAGTTCACAACCGCCTGTAACTCCACCTCCAGGGGCTCCTAAGCCTTCTGACAGGCATCCCCATTCATGTGTACATACCTACACAGACAGACAGACAGACACACAGACAGACACACACACACACACACACACACACACACATACACACACAATTAAAATAAACCTTTTCTTTAAGAAAATGATTAAAATAGACACAGGGTTGATGAGCACTGAGTTGAAGATTATGGGGCTAAGGCTAGACCTCAGTGGTAGGGAGCTTGCCTCGAATGTGGGAGGTCCTGCATTTGATCCCCAGTAACATAACACACAGTTTTACCTTAGGAAAGAGGATGAGGAATAGGCAAGTGAAAAGACAAATGTAGTGTTAGAACATGGCCAAGCTAGTAGTGCAGTAGTGCATTTCTCTATTGCTGTAGATAAGCCTCTCTACAAATCTGAACCACATTGCAGAAATGACCTGCATCAGAGACAGAGACAGTAGTCTGAACTAAACGACTCCTTAGCTGGATTTTAACTTGGTAGGGATTTCCTTTCTTTTAGTTTTCTTATCAAGATTTCCCCCTGAAATCATATTAACATATAAACATAGAGAGTATCTTTAGAGTCCCATATTCTAAAAATAGAACTTCCTTTTTCTTTCCTTAAAAACACTCAGATACTTCCTCCCTCATTATTCACACATCCAGTCACTTCCATAAGAATTTCTATTTAAGAAGAAATTTACTCAAATCCTACTTGAGTGTGCTAGACATCAGTTTATGTTGATGATGTTAAATTTTAAAGATACTTATTTTTAAAAACAAAACACAGGAATAACAAAACCTAGATAATTGACAGTACACTTATGGGATCCTAAACATAACCAAATAAAATCTAATTTACCATGATAAATATCAGTACAGACATTACTGTGCAAACTACATGTTGGGTGGTAGCTAATATGGAATGTCCCCTGTGGTTAAGGAACCACCTGTGGTTAAGGAACCACTGTAAAAACAATAATAATAAAGTCAAAATGGAATACTCTTGGGCATATATGTCAGAAAGGTATTATCTTCTACTACACAGAATTAGAACAGCTGTAGCTAACTGCTGACTTCACAGTAAACAAGTGCAATGATTACCCATCTGAAAGGTCAACAGTAGTAACCAGGGACATGCCACAAAGGTTTGAGTGTAGGCTACAAAGACCGCATTCACTGTCGTCCTCCCAAATGAAGTGTTAGTGGTCAACACTTGAGTGAATGAACAAGGTCAGAGACCTTAACCAAGTTTTGCTCATGTATCAATTCCAAAAGTATGAAAAAAAAAAAATAGTTCTCTGGCCAGATCTTAGAGTTTTTATTGCTGTGAAGAGACACCATGACTACAGTAACTCTTAGAAAAACATTTCATTGGGGTTCGCTTACAGTCCAGAGGTTTAGTCCATTGTCGCCATGACAGAAAGCATGACAGCACACTGGCAGACATGATGCTAGAGATGTAGCTGAGAGTTCTGGATTGGCTGGCAGCAGAAAGAAAGAGTGATCCATTAAGCCTGCCTTGAGCTCCTGAAACCTTAATGCCCACTTGCAGTGACACATCTCCTCCAACAAGGCCACATATCCTAATTCTTTCAAATAATGCCACTCTCTATAAGCTGGGGTAGGAGGGGGTGATTTCATTCAAACCACCAAAGGCTCCCTAACCTTGGCTCATGAGGTCTCTCAAACTGAAGAGTGTATACACTGAGTGTGGAAAGGGGGGAATGGAGACACCAGGCCCACAGGCAGCATGTCAACATAGAAAGAAACCTCATGACATGGCCCAACAGGCACCCAACACCAAGAGGGTTTCAAAGGTCCATCATGGATCCAGGAGAGCAACTAGTTTCAAATTGAACTCTGAAACGTACCGCTGTCATCTAAAAATGGCACATTAGTTGTTGTGTACTGAAGAGAAGACAGGTAAGCCAATGTAAATGCTGAATAAACCCATTAATTATCAAATTTCTAAAAAGTGTTTCCCATCCCTGTGGGCTCCAAAACTGAACAAGTTCCAGCTCCAAACAAATTGTAAAATAGACTCTTTGTAAAAAAATAAAACCTTTAGGAGGTGGTAATGTTGACATTGGCAACAGCTTAGGAAGAAGCCAGGCTGTTTCTTATTTTTACATGAGAATGGAAATAAAAGAATGATGTCTTCCTTTGAAAAACAAAATAAAAATATTCCCATGTATTAGCTTTCCTCTGGCTTTTAAAAAAAATGTCAATTTTAACTCCTCAAACAACAATTTTTCCTTCTGACACAATAGCTCACTTCTTCAGCCTACAGCTAGTTGGCTGACCCCATCAGTTGAAATCCCTGCACGATTCAAGATCTGGGACTGAAACCAAGAGGAATAAATCAATGAAGACCTGGTTTTCTATGCCACTGTGCAGGCCAGCACTCTTGGAAGATGTAGGGTGGCCAAAAGCTGTGGGGACATTCACAATCATGTTGGTAAGTGATCTAAAGTCACAGAACATAGGAAGGAGGTATCCAATGATGCTCCTGAGAAATGGTATTTAATCCTCCTTTTACTATGGTGTACTAAATGCCAAAGGTTCCAGGGTGCTCTTACTACTAGCATTTATTCATAACCAAATCTTCTCCAGGAAAATAGTTAAGTCATCCTTCTTCTGTGGAAGGGCTCCTGAACAGTTCAAACCCTGTGATAAAAGAAGCCAAGGAAACTGGGGGAAGGAAAAAATGTTGGCCAGAAAATACTTACTCCAACAGAAAAGTTACGTTTGATGTTGTTCCAAAAACAGAATATTGGCAGGAGATGCAAGATTTTGCGCTTTCTGTGGCTACTAAAATGAAATGATTTGAACCCTAACCCGGCAACGAGAAGCAAACTAAAAGCACACAAAATGGATAACGCCAAACCTAACTGCACAATGCCACACAGCATCAGTCCACAGAGGTCAATGCAGCAGCCTGGAGAGTACACACAGGGATGAACAATGAGCTTTAAATCCTCATCTAGTGGGAGTCATACAGGAACACACCTGTGCAGACTTCAATAGCTACATAGGAAGAATGAGGCTAGGTACCAACTTCATCAACAAGCCAAGAATATAATAAAGAAAAATTCAACTTCAATTTTTGCAAAAACACTGGTATTCTGACATTCAGAGAAGGTGAAACACCTCTCTGTAACATACAAAGGGATGTGAAATCCATGCAGCATACAGCCACTGAAGGAACTGCCAGGTAGAACAATCCCAAAACAAGATTCCTTAAGAAATCCCATTCCCTACTTACCCATTTTTGTTGTTTTTGTTTTGTTTTTAATTGTTAAATACTGGCACACTGAAGAGCAAAATTCTGGAAAACAATCTCCATTGATTCACTCAAGGGCTGACTCTAGTATACTTGAGCCAAGGGAAGCCCCAAAATAAAGGACACTATAATGATGGATTTTTAATAAAGCAATGGCCCAACTGAGTGAGTGGTCGAAACAACACGAAAGGTCCTGAAATCTGATCTGGTAGCAAAAAACAAAAAGTCAAAATAGTCTACAAAAGGCCTGTAGTTTCAAGAGGTATGTACTCATTTTTACTTTCAACACAGTCTTTTTCAGGGAATGTTTCCATATGCTTTTTTTTTTTAAGTCTCCCTTTCCACTCCCCAATACAGAACATTGGGGCGGGGATAAATTTCAAGCTGGCAAATGTCCAAATCCAACAGTTGCAGCTGTAGTAGCCGCCTTGTGTACAAAGCAATTCAGGAAGCTTTTAGAGGGCAGAGTGCACCAGACAGACGGGGTCTGTAAGCAAAGCATGGATGGTTCCCAGTGCATTCAGAACAGACAACACATCTGTTCCCAGGTCCCCCTTGGAAACATGCCGATTCGAATAGCAGTCAACTTCAGTGCTCGTGGTTTTGGAGGGAAGTATATCTACTTAAGCACTGCTATCAAAATTATATGCCAGTAGCTATGAGCCCGCGGCCCTTGGGCCATCTCAATATCCTAAACAGACACTGCAAATAGCACACGGCACATTTTGCACAGACTAGAATCAACTCCCACCAGGACTTCTTTGCTCATTAATGGTGCCGTGCACAAGTACGCACTTCTCTTAGACAACACCTGTATTCAGCCACAGAGTGGACTTTGACTACCCTTGTTTCTTCTCATATCCCTCCAGGAGTATACAATGGTACATCCTGGATGTTTTTCTCTCCTTGCCATAGTTTCAATTCAGAACTCTGTCCTAAGAAAGAAATACCGTCACGCCACAGACCTGGGAACATGGGGAAAGTAATAGAGTAATTTCTGGGAGGCAGAGTAGAGCAAGCCTGCTTACGGAGCTGCAGGTGAGCAATGGTGAGATGAGCTGAGACTCCAATGGCTACTGATGGCACCAATAAATAAATAACTAAATAAGTAAATGCAGAAAAGGTACTTCTAGGTATTTAAAGAGGAAAAGTAATCAAAGGCTTAAGAGTTAGAAGAGAACAAAGTGATTTAACAGATGAACATAGCAAGGAAATTAAAACTAAATACACAATTAAGCCATGTGCTTTTAAGTTGTTGTTCACACACTACACACTGTGGTTTCATACCCAACTTTCTTCTATGAACTCTCTGGGTGGGATGTTTCATATAGTTACAGCAAAGGACAATTGGAATCCGGTTGTTTCCATGACCATAAGAATGATTTTCTGAACTTGAAAGGCACACACACTGATGACAAACCACTGCAAATTTACAATGGGAGTAAGTGCCACACATAAGGCCTTGTCTTTGTGCATGCAACAATAGACAATAAATTAGCATAGAGCCCAGCTCTGACACGCCTCTCACTGTGTAATTACACATATTAATTACATGTTTAATTGCAATATGTTAATAATACCTTGTCTGTAATTGCAATGTATTCATGTAAACCTAATCAAGGAAAACTAAAGTATTTGAATAAAACTTGTAATAGAAAGTATAACGACCACACTAACGAGATAGGGAGAAGGATGTGTATGTGTGACAAACTGTTTGTGTCAAGAAGAATAGAAAGTGATTCTCTTTCCTGAACATTATTTCAGGCCCATTTAACACAATCTGTACCACTCAATGAATGTTCGGTGTCCTACACACATCAAATCTGATTTGGACAATGTTCTTCACTTGAGATAAAATTTCATTGCTATATTTAGTTACAGAGTGATAGGAAAGATTTACGTTTTTAAGCTTAATAAAAAGTAGAATATGCTAATGATTGGAACAGCCGCTATACAATCTGTCATGTCACATCTATACAACAAAGTCATCTCACTCACTGGTAACTCCACACAGTCTGACTTAATTTCCCTCTATGTACTCAAGAAAAAGTCTAATTCTTTTTTTGGTCTAAGAAAGTAGAATTCTATTTTGGAAGAATTGTAGAGACAGAGTTCATTACTGTAAGCAATCATTGCTACTTATAGTGTCTTAGACCTTAACAGGCAAGTGGGAACTCCTGAAGGTGTGTTTCTGCAGAAGGCCAGAACTTGGTAGGACAATAAATCCAAAGTCAACTTAAATACAAGAAGAACTCTAACACAGAATTAACTAAAGCCTGAAATTAAGGTCCTGTTATTTGACTTATCTCATTTTTCATGAAGTATTTTTATAAGATTTTTAAAAATCATAACACTTGTAACCACAGGCTTCAAAGTTTTAGCATACAGCTCAGAAGCACTCTAGCTTACTCCTCCCCATCTGTGCATTTTCCTAGGGGGTGGGAGGGACTCTGAGGCTAAACTAAGTTGATCTAAGAAACCTGGTAAACAAGTTTATGAAGCAGACGTCAGCAATTTAATAACAAATACTGATCCTGCTTTTATAAGCAGCTTTATGAAGCAAACTTGGATCTTTTTGTTACTATACAAAATCTGCTTTCTTACAGTGATTTACAATGGCATGTCCATAGGAAGAAGAACAGCACAGACTTCTAGCAGGTTCTCAACTAGAGGATTTAGGACAAGACAAATTTTAGCAACAATACCATACTTCCTTTCTCTTCTCTGGGTTTTCCTTTCCTCCCTAGGAGGTAATGATTCACAAGCTGCTGACTACCTCACTGGAGTTACAAATGAAATGCCACCTGAGTGACAATCCAGTGAGGTCTCTATTTCAATACCATCACTTACCACCAACATTCCCGAGTTCATTCAAAACCACAGTTATGCTGCGACCATCAGGAACCCTCCCCACTAAAAGAGCTAATAAACAGCCATGCTCCACAATGGAAGAATGCATCATTTTCCACAGAAAATGGCATCATTTATCTTTTCCAAAATTTTATTCACACCTCAATTACTGTTCATTTGTCACCATCACTCCTACAACTCGAAGCAAGTAATCAGCTGGAAGATAAATTCTCACTGGACTTCTACTGTATTTACACATGAGGAAGGAAATTTCAAACTACCATCTCACTCAGCCACTGAAGCAGTCACTGTAAGGTTCCTTTGTTAAAAACCCAAAGAAACACCTGGTTTACTTATGGGGGAGGGTTAGGAAGAAAGACATGAGAGGGAAGAAATGTTGTACTTAATCAGAAATTAATACTTGTCTGTTTGTAAGATCTGAAAATATTTGTGCCAATGTATTAAGATGAGTTCTCACATGCCATTCAACAACAAACTTAAGTTTGTAAGGAAACAGCTCTTTCTGAGGTGTGGTAGCTTGAATGTAACTGGACCCCATAATCTCATAGGGAGCACCACTATTAGGAGGTGTGGCTTTGTTGGAGTGGGTGTGGCCTTGTTGGAGGAAGTGTGTCACTGTTAGGGTGGGCTTGGATGATTCCTATGCTCAGGATACCACCTACTGTCTCAGTTGCCTTCCTGTTGCCTGCAAAATGTAGCACACTCAGCTCCAGAACCTTATGTGTCTGCATGCAGGTGTGTCCTGCCCAGATAATGGACTGAACCTCTGAAACTGTAAGGGGGCCATCCCAATGAAATGTTGTCCTTTGTAAGAGTTGCCGTGGTCATGGTGTCTCTGCACAGCAGTAGAAACCCTAAGACATGAGTTTATTGTTTTGCTCACAACAGAAGGCTGTAACGCTCTGGTCCTAACTTAACGCAGTTTTCATTAGGTTTTCTTCTTCAGGAGCCATATACACTCCTAACCCTCAAAACCACCTAATAAGGACCACACTGCCACCCTCCTGCCAATCACTGAGAGCTTTGTAAGTGTCATGCCGTGTTTCTAGACATTGTACTAACTCAATCTCAAAATAAATCTATCATAGAGATATCAGGTCTCCATTACCCAGGGAAATTATGGCACTGAGAGATTTACCTAACTTAAAAATGTTCACATAGCTGGTAAACGAAAGGTAAAACAGGACCCTACTAGCCTGGCTCCTCTTCAGTGATTATCTATCAGTATAAAATTAATACCGACCATCGCTGTCCTGCTACCACACTTAGGAGAAATAATTCCTTATATAAATGCCACTTACATATTTATACACATACACACAAAGCATGTAATTGTTAATCTGCTAAATAATGCAAATGCTACACTAAAATAAAGTCCTCTTTTGGAACCATGGCCTATTTTTTTGTTACCTCCATTATACTTTACCTGATAGACTTTTATTTTCATGAAATAAGTACCTTGGGACTAGAAGACAGAAACATCCAATGCTTCTATATGAAAATGACATCCTTGCAATATTTAATTAAGCAATGGTTTCATTGGTTATTTTAATATTAATTATTTGAGCCCCAGTCATTAAAAAGTAAAAATAAAAGCCATAACAAAAATAATATATCAAATACTTACAAAATTAGCCTCCATTCAATTAGCAAAATAATCTGTCTTTCCTTATAGTCTTTGTAGGTCCCTGGAAGATTCTATATGGCTTACGATTCCAGTAAACCAGATTGCAGCATTAAGGTAAGACTTACCAAAAATGTAGCATTTGATTAAGCCAATTAGTATGATAAAACTATCTGAATAACCAAGAGAATCAAAATTCAATGAGCACCCAGCAGAAGGGAACCAAAACAATATAACATGTAGAGAGAAACCTGCAATGATGGAAAGGAATGTGAAAAGGGAGGCTCTGAGGCCTGTGTTCATTGTCAACTTGACATTCTAAAATCACTAGAGGTGGGGCTCTGGGTATGTTTGTGGAGGATTATCTTGACTGTGTTCATTGATGTGGGAAAACACATTCATTGTGAGTAGGGCCCTTCCCTGAGAGGGGATCCTGAACTATACAAAATGGAAAGTTCTGGCATGCATGCTTTCATTGCATTGTTTCTTGATGGTAGAAGAGAGCTGACCAGCTGCTGCCTTCCCAACAATGATGTGCTGGTTACACCTTGAACTGTGAGCCAAAGTAACCTTTTTCTACTTTCAGCTGCTTTTGTCAGCATATTTTGTCACAGCAACAGGAAAATAAACTAAATCAGGGGCTGTGGTGGCATTCCACCAGCCGGCTGTGTCAGGAAAACTGCCCTGAGAACAAGCACCTCTTGACTCACTACTCTTTGTAAGAATTAGCACCAAAGTGGAATTGCAATTTCAGTGTTGCTAAATATAAGATAAAGTAACATTTTAAATTTCAGTTTCACTCAGCATAGTAAAGTTCAATCCAATCTCTTTATCTGTATTTACAATGAAGTTTCTGATACCCACTTTCAGTGGATTTACTTAGGTAACCTTTTTTACACATCAATTATCAGACTCTAACAAAGAGGATTCCCTTACAAGATCTGCATTTTCAAGGGAACTTCAGCTTCAGAATTGGATGAGGGAGACATTATACCTCTTGTAACATGGTGAAAATGAAGTAGTAGTTTTGAGTCTGAAAAATGTTTTCCAATCCCAGCTGAATCCCAGTGGCTACAAAGACTTGGGAGAGGATCTCTCAACCTCTCTCAGGTCGTTTTCATGCCTGAGAAGTGGAATACTCCCTCCACCTCAGGGTGCTATTATGAGGTAACACTCAGGGGAATCAAGCAAGGTGACACATGAGAGAGCAATTTTTAGTCTGCAAATGGCCAACTGTTGCTGATGCCTATATTGCTTACCCTCTTTCTCTACAAATGGACAGTCCATCCCTCAGCATGAGGCATTCACACTGAAAAGGCTCCAACTTAAAGAGTCTGCTTATGAGTTTTCAAAGTTATGAGCTGAGGCATATACAAAAGAAATTAACATAGAAGGCACATAAGTCACAAAAGATTTGTTTCTGAAAAAGGGAAGAAAAAAATTAAAACACTAACACTGAATCTGATCCAACTGAGATAACTAGGGGAGATTTTGTGAAAGAAACTACATGCAAAGAAAAGACAGAGTGATCTCAGGGATGCAGAACTTAGAGGGGCATCACTCTATTTAGCTCATCCCAACCCCTTTTCTACGTATATAAATGGGGCTCCAAAATACAAATATTGGTGAGAGAGCAATGTGAGGCTTGTGAAGACCTTTGATCCATTGTTATCTGCTATGCCAGATGCCATGTCTCTGTGCAGTTAAGAGTGCCGTGACAGAGCCCCTCAGCCGATAATGCCAAGTCATGCCATTAATACACAATTCCACTGAAGACACTGACAGGAAACTTTAGCTCCAGGTCATGCATTTATGAAGCGATAATTAAAGACACATTTTTGTGAAAATCAGAAATCATATTCAAAGCTGTGCATCTTTGACCAACTGTCCGCTGCTTTCTTGTATGAAATCTCCAGAGTGAAAAAATATGAAACAATATACTTCTATTTTTGCCCATCAGAATCACTAAAGCCTGATATGAAGTGAACTGCTCACATTGTAAACATGGAATGCATAAATTTGCTGGGAAACAGTAAACTCAAGTAGCACAAATCACATCTAGTATTCTTGTAGATGCTCCTTATCAGTATTTAAGCAGCAGAGACAGTTAGGAGCAACAAGCACAGATAAAGCTCACCACACTATTTAAATTCATCCTGTGCTCCAGGACTCTAGTACTATATTCTGCACTAGGACTACATGGCTTATTTTCAGAGTCAGTACATAACTTCAGATCTACCTGACTGGAGCAGTCTCTTGTCCAAGACACTGTAAAGCCACAGACCCACTTCATGCTGCTTAATTTTACTGATTACATGGGTTGGAGTAGGGATAGATTCTGTACACACTTTAAAACCTCAGGTAAGCAATAAGGTAAGAACAACTGGTAGAAGAAATGAAATTAGGCTAAAGTGTAGCTTGGTGGTATATCAAATATTTTGAATGCTCAAGGTCCTGTGATCAACATTTGGCATCAAAATGGAGGGGGGGGGGGGCATGTAATGAAATAAGGAAATATTCTATGCAATTTAATATTTTCAAGAACTCAAATAATTAGTTTAGACTGAATCATGTCAGCCATGGGAAATGCAATTTAATAAAAGAGCAGAGATGAGAGAGGTGTGGAGTTCTTAAAACAATATAATCAAAACCATTTTCAGTGGTTTGAGAAGCTTTGAGATGGCTAGTTATTATGTATAAACAGAAATGTGAAAACCATGAGCTCTATATGTCAGTGTGTTTACAGAAATGTAAGAGAAAAAAAAAACACTAAGGGAAAAATACAGCCCTATACCTACCTTTTTTTTAACCATCCCGGGGAAAACAGATCTCAACTCACTTGAAAACTGTCTGGCTAGAGACCGCACAATCTCCCCCCCCCCCGCCCCTAGTAACTCATTAAACTGTTATATCACCTTGACAGTCAATTCCTGCAAAGTTAAATGCAAATCAAAACATTTTAATTGAATCATGCATTACATGACTAAGGGAACTCTCTGTTTATAGGAAATTTGTGGTGAATCTTTGCAAAGTCATTCATTACTGTGCTAAAAGTAACTAGAGTGTCCTCACAGACACAGTGTAGATGTTAATACATCAAGTTTTAAAGCAGAGAACACCTGTATTAAAAAGATGCTGTAGGTCTGTCTTCTTACTGCATACCATGCTATGGATCTGACACTTTAATATCTTCTTCAGAAGTGGGCAAGCCACTGTGCTCATGACTTATAAACAGGCCGAATTTGGTGTGAAGAAATGTTTGTTTGCCCTCCTCTTCTCCCTTTCAAACCGAAGAAGCTTTTGACTGCAGCATTAATGGAAGAAGGTCTTAGGAGAACAATTGCCTTGCCAGTCCTGGGACATGCCCGTCATTTGTCATGTGGTAGCTGAACTCTATGCTTTTGTTATCCATTACAAGAAAACAAAATTCCTTTAACATCATAGCACAGAGATGTGAGAGTAGTAACATGCCCAAGTGGTTCGAACTATTAGCCTGCACAAGAATGGACAGTCTAGCCTCTGCTGCATCATGTGACCTATTTACATTCGAGGCTGCGATATTTATAAATTTCCTACAGAACATGAGAAGTGAAAGATACAAATCAAACTGCTACCTTCCAGGACTCCAAAAATTTCTATTAGCCTCAGGAAAGCATGAACCACTTGGGAGTTTGCCTCCGGTGAGAGCCACAGCAGAATCAATCAGAACCAAAACAAAAATCATTCTCTTATATACCTAAAAACATTTCTGCTGCAAAGTGCATTAAACCGTTCCATATTTGAGATCAAGGCTTTTACATATTAATGCCAATGAACCAATAGCCCAAACCCCAATGTTTATCACTACCTGAAAAATCAAATTAAATATACCACATGAAGGAACTAACCAAATTTTACTTCCATTAAACCCAAGCCAAGAGTGAGGCCTTGACAATAGGATTGAAGAGATTAGGGTCTAATTTAAACAGAGTGACTGCAATAAAACAATTCAAATGTGAGCCTTTACAGGAGCCAGGACTTAAGGCACCTCCAGACAAATATTTACATAAACTATACAACATTATAATCTACTAAAGATAAAAGATTCAGGAACCCATTCAATCATAATTTAGAATACAAATATTACAGAAGAAGGAAAGGAGATGGCACTATGAGCTGGGGCCTGGGAGTGAATGCACAATGAAGTTTTTTTTTTTTTTTTTGAAGGTAAGAGAGACAAGATAAATAATGGGTGAAAATATGAATGCATTAACAAAAAAAATCAAACAAGGATCTGATTTTCCTGTGCCCCGTTGTTGGCAGCATACCCTACCTGGCAGACATGCCTCTAGAAGGTCTTATATGAGAGACTTGCTTCCTCTCGCCCTTAAACTATGGTTAGTTTGGCTCCTCTGGATCCTAAAGGACTTCTAACTATGTGATTCTTCCCCCTGGCCAGGCTGGGGTTCCATGTCCTCTCTGCTCCTTCCTCCTCATCATCTTTAATCTCTCACACTATGAAAGACATATAACCCCAGGCAACATAGCCACCTTTTCCCACTTTCTACAATTCCAGGAGAGTGTCAAAGAAAGGTCTTTGCTGCACCCCTCTTGCCTTAAAGAGTATGAACCATAAACAGACAATATCATGTTTTGAATTTTTATTCCACATAATAATTATTATAAACTGTGATCATCAGAGATTTCTAGGTTGCAAAAATTTCCCTGTTAATGAAAGCTATGTGTTCAGGTTCATAAAGCCAATACCCCATCTGGTCTTTTAAAGTAGGAAATTAATGGAATCCTCTAGAGAATTAAGAAATCTTTGACCATGAACCTGAAAATGAGCCTCTGAGACTCAATAATCTGATTAGTTAAACTGGGTGAACACGATGACAGAATGGACCTTAAATGGGAGATCCAGAGCTAGGAACAGATGCTAGAATCAAGAAGTGGCTTACATCCAAGCCCAGTCACTCGGGTGGCTCTTCTGTAGAGTCATCAAGGGAACACATTTTTGTCCTCAGCACTTTCATCTCCACTGTGCCCATGTCCTGAATGATGTTTCTCTACAAAATGAGTTGCTTTTTTGAACCCTGAATCTAGTTTGTGATTGCCATGGCCTCCTTAAAAAGCCCATTCTCTTCAGAGTCACCCTGAAATATTCAGGGGTGTATTCTCAACAGAAGTGGTTTTGAGAATTACCTGCACTACAACTAAGAAGGTGTGTTTTGTGTTTCTCAAACTCTTTGGCTCCTTAAGCACCGCAGCAACACATCACTGTCATAGAACCAGTGAGTTCAGAACAAGGAAATGGGTTTGGAAGGTGGAAAGACAGGGCCACACAGGAGCTCGCCACACAAAGAATCAAGGTACAGCAGAAAATTTAGACCTGGCTTCCACCTGATGACTGAACGTCCTCATGTCCTCAACTGCTTTGATATTGTCAGCCAAGCTCTGGCCCCATGCGCAAAGGAAGCATCCAAAGGCACTGGCATTCCTGTAGTGTTCAACAGGCTGTTCCAGGTATGGACTCTGAAAGTGCCATTATACTACTGGAGCTGGCATCCTGGGGTGTCACAGGTGTGTTGATAGTTGACGCAGTCTGTTTTGTTTACAATTTCCTGCCCAACAAATTGCATGTTTCTACAGATGCCTAACAAATTCAGGACATTTAATTCCTCAGCTGCCACTACCCTGCTGTTTATCTCCTCCTCATCCACTGATTCTGATAGTGTCCAAAGACACGTTCACCGGCATTAGGAAAGGTCATTAAAAAGCTCTTACAACCATCTGTACCCAGATGGACAGGTCTCCAGCCAAAATGGAAGAGGTTCCTGCTCAAAGGGACCCAGAGGACCTGATGCCACACAGTGCCACAGTTGGTTTTTAATTATTGTTTGTGGGTCCTGAATTATTTACATTTGGGCTGTAAATCTTAATGACCCATGCCATGTTCTTCTTGGCTTGCTGATGATGAACAAAGCCAAAGCTGTATCATTTACCTGATTCAATGACGCTGCAATAGAGAGGCCAAAGAAAAGTGTATCTTCCTAAATCGTCTTGCATGGATTCTTTGAACAAATTATTGTCACTTGTATTCTTGTCTAGGTCATTTGTTACACTTATCAGTGCATTCCCCAGTGCTGTCATAATATCTCTCAGTGGTACTTGGACAAGACATGTTTTATTCCTTGACCTCTATCTTGCATATAAAAACTTTTGAGTTTGTTCAATGAAAGTGCAATGATTTTTTTTTTTTTTTTTTTTGAGACAGGCACTCACTATGTCAGCCGAGGCTAGCCTTTAACTCATGATGTTCTTGCTTCCACTCCCATGTGCTAGGATTACAGGTGTGTTCCAGCACACCTGACTACCCCCATCCCCACCCCCCCCCCTTATGCTCTTCTGGTTTTCTTTCTTCTCTTTTAATTTTTATTTTGACACAAGGTTTCATGTATCGAAGGTTAGCCTTGAACTCAGTATGGTACTAAAGACGACCCTGAACTTCAGATCCTCCCACTTCCCCCTTACAAGGGCTGGGATTATAGGCATAAACCAAGGGTATAAGTGGTGCTGGGAACAAACCCAAAGCTTCATGCATGCTAGGCAAGCACTTTACCAACTGAGCTACATCCCCAAGCCTATAATGATTTTTTAAATAGTAGTCATGTCACAGATTAATTTGGTGGCAACAGCTTCCAGAGCGAAGGGGTTAAAGCCCATAATGTCTCTTGGGAAGTCTGCTATAACTAAAGCCAAAATTAGAGAAATACTCATGGTCAAGTCCTTCTAAACACAATCTTGCCAAGGGAAATGAGATTGATCCAGGGTTCCAACTCACCTTACCCAAGGTGAATAAGGGAAACAATGTCTTTTTGGTCACCAATGCTTACCCAACAGGAAAGCTTTGTCCTGGGAACTGGGCTTCAAAGTCTCTGGAAGAATCAGTTCTGCGGACAGACCTGGCACAAGCACCCAGAACTGTCCACACTTTGCAGAGTTGCAGCAGAACTTAATGTCACTATCTTTCCCTGCCCTTCAAAACCCCAAGCAGGCATGCTCACCAGCGGTGCCAAACTGTTCCACTCATCCAGTCTACGAACACTGCATACGAAAGGCAAACATTTTCCTCCATGTGGGCAAACATTGGCACAGGAAACTTTTCTTTCCAATGTTAACAGCAGGGAGCTGAAATAAAGTTCAGTTTCTCCAAGGGTGGGGGGAAGAGGGAAAAATTCTAATTCTAAAAATATGTCATCAGCACCATGCTATTGCCAGAGATATTGTACATGTTTTCCTCAAGTATGGTTCACTCAAATGAACTTGACAGCTTCGGGGATCACTTCAAAGAAAGAAAATTTTTTGCATGAGGCCTGCTAGACACAAAAGGATCACGTCTCAACAGATGAGACTTGGTAGAGCCCCATCTTAAATATTTCTGTACGATAATTATGTGAACTCAAAATTAGTGCTCTGTCACACATGTGCAGCCTTGTGCCCTGGGGGTATCTTCTTAGCCCATTCACAGGACTCTCTAATAGAAGCTGCCAATTAACTTTGAAATCTTGCTACTGCTATTAGTTTCCTACAAAATGGATTAAAGGACATCTGGGTATACAAGCAAAATTCCATAGCTGCACTTAAAATGAGCTGTTTTCCCGTCTACGGGTGTGTCCAGGTCAGATAAACAATTTTAACTGCGTTACAAATTACAGGTGTCAGTACTGTCTAAGCCTGGCTTGTGCTGGAGAGAGCCGTGCCCAGGCTGGCCATTTACCGAAATGGGAGCGTTCAGGATAGGTTTTCGTTTAAACCTACTTCTCCAGTTTCTGAAAACCCTGTAAAAACCAGGTGTGAATATGCTGGTTTGACCTAAAGCTGCAGCTCTGAGACATCTGATTAAAAGGAAAAGCAGGTAGGCATTACAATTCCCCAGAAAGCCACAAAAATAAAGGTTCCATCTTCAAGAAGACTGACTCCAATTACACCACCATGGTGGAGAGAATGTCGGATGCAGCAGCCTCAAGCTGCATAAGCCCATGGCAGCTATGCTATCAAAAGCTGAGGCAGCTCAGCACATCATTTGTTTTCTCATCCTCTTAGCCACAGCCTGGATTTCTGGATCCTGGTTTAAAATGAAGAGATCCATGTACAAGGGCAACGCTTTACAAGGGAACCGTTAGCTCACTATGCCCTCCGAAGTGACGGGAGAAAAATTAGAAGCTGGTCTTTAATATTAAATATTTAATCTTTGTAACACATCAGCCCTTTCGATTTAATCCCAGACTTGTCAGAAGACTGACTGCTGTGTTTTTAGCAACTGTGTTTTTTCCTGATATTCAGAAACAGAAGAGCTTCAAAGGACAGCCCCAAAGTTTGTTGGAAGTGCTTTTAAAAACACATACTTGCAAAACACTGTCTATAGCAACAAAGAAAGAAGGAAAGAGAGAGAGAGAGAGAAAGAAAACTGGTTACTAAATACACTAACTCTTGAAAATGCTAAAAGCTGGGTTTGCTCATTTAAAAAAAAGGTATCATTTGCGAATTTTAATACAGCAAATACAATGAGCTAAAACTGAAGTGCGCCTGGACATATATTCATCAGCCTCCAGCATTCCATGAAGAACAGAGGATGGGAGTTGTGACTTTAATTTGATGTTAGATACCGGGTTTCCATCAAATGAAATTACAGAGCATGTACAAATGATGAAGCCATATTTAGAAACCACAGTGGCTCTGTTGACTTCTCCCTAGAAAGAGAATCCTCCACTGTGATCTTTCAACATTCATCTCCATAGATTATACTTCCACCTGGACAAACTTAAAATATTCATTACTTAACAAGGGGGAGGAAAAGATCTGACTAGACTCAGAACTGTTTCCTGTGGATCAGAAGAGAAACGCAGTCTGAACATTTCCAGAAAAGACAATAACTTTAAAATACACAGCAATTTATCCCTTTTTTTTTTAATTTGAAAGACAATCTGGTAAGTTTCCTCTTGCTTCCCAGTTCTTATTCTATCAATACTATGACCATTTCACTTCGTGCATTATTAACTAATGTTGACTTAAGTACAGTAGAACTCTTAAAGTTTTTAGTCATCTGAAATGCAGAACACATACATATTTTACCAAAAGGTTTACTATGCATATTAATCTTTTATGCATTTTATTCCTCTAAGCGTGAAAAGAAACAAGTTGAAGTAATAGAGGCTGCCAGGTGTTGGTGGCACCCATTCCACTGTAATGACAGCCATGACTTAAGGTTTGGTCTTGCTCTCCTCTGCCTCAGAATTGCAAATCTTCAGGTTGCCACAGCAACTCTACATACTGACAGGTAAGCTTCAGGAAGCACCCTGGTCATCATTTCCATCTTGTTTGCTTTGCTTCGTAGCACTCTGAAGTCGCCGCTGTATGGGGGCACTAGGGGCTGACTTCCCTTACAGAGTTATTCCAGCTCACTGTCCACTTGCAACGATTAATCATTCCTACTTCTTGAGCTGACATATCGAGGTAGGGAAACGACATCCTAAATGAGCAGAGCTGATTACCTGGGAAAGCAATTCTTCAAGATAGCACGGCTAACTAATAGCTCCATCTGCTACATGGAAACACATTCCAAAGCCCCAAAGTAATGTCAGCATACAACTAGCAGAGTTGGGTTCTGTGTGCCAGATTTCTGTGTGTCATCACAGGTGTTGGATGAGCAAAGAAAGTCCAGGAACTTTTTTCCTCTGTGGAAGCACCGGTGCTAGCTCATGGTAGAATCACAAGCTACCAGAGAGGATATTTTGGTAGAGTTCTAGGTGTGACTTTCTGTTTTTATAAAGTGTGAAATAAGACTTCAATGTGAAGTTACATGAACTTGAAAGGGACAGGCCAGGCTGACAGTAAAACTCACTTTCCTAAAACACAAATGAGCAATGGTGTGGACAAGGTGCTTTCAGGGTCCATTAAAGTGTGCAGCAGGATCTAGAATAAAAGATTGAGAGCTTGTTTCAAAGTGGCTAAATAAAAATAGAACATCTATGGATCCAGCCCATACATCAGAGTTCAGCAAATTCAACAAACTTAAGAAGGCTGTGGTTAGAATTCATCGATATGTTCAGTAGACAGTTAAATACAATCTGGCCATGAGATCCGGAACTCTACCAAGCTACCCTTATAGACAAAACTATAAATGGCTCCCTGAATTTTTTTCTAATCTAAACAACAAGCAGTTTCTAAAGTCACCACTACAGATCCTGTCGGCTCCTTCATTATTAATAAATCTTCCATAATACAAATCAGATTCTAACATCTCAATGCTGAGCGTTTGAGGAGGCTGTGGGTTTCATTTTCCTGATCAAAGCATTGGCATTTTCCAGTAGCTGTATTTAACACTGCCTCTGTATCGAATGGGAACAGGCTCCAGTTCTTTCCACATTAACTGTGATTTTAATAACATGCCAAGCAAAGCAGGCTGGCGTAATAAGTTTCATTGCACCCACTTCAAAAACAGATAAGCGCCTCATTTTCATACAGTTTCCACTTGTTGCTAGGTAACCACACCATGAGACATCTCCAGGCATTATGCAGAATGCATCCTCTTCACCCAAATTTGATGTGCTTTGGGCATTAAATACTGTTATTTTAACCATACCCATCACTCAAGCAGTTTAAGCTTTGGTTTAGATTGTGACATAGGTTTTTGGGATTGTTGTTTTTAAGGGGATTTTAATGTGCCCAGATTTGAAAAGATAAACTACAATAAAGAAATCTCTCTTGCCCAAAGGAGAGTCCATTGCATTATCCAATGAATTGACAGCTTGACATTTCAAAGAAAGATAAAGTAAACCCTCTCCAAAGACACCCATACTATGCCCTCTTAGCAGTAGACAATGTCAATTAAAAACTTCCTTACTGCTTTACGTGACCATGAAGGGAACTTTGTAAGCAGGGGTCTGTGTGGAGTTGGGCTTCACCTGCGGGCTTCGAACAGAAACCCTTTAACTAGGCTCATCCGGGCCAAAGCGGGAGCCCCATCTGTCAGCCAAACAAACCAGCTTTCTGCTGGCAGAAAGGAAAGCTCTGCAGGGACAGATGCAGCCCCAACCTGGGCTACTGAAGGACTCTGGCGATAAGGAGGCAGGAGGGCCACCTGCAGGAACAGCAGCAGACACTGACATTTTCAAAAGGAAATCAATCTTAGCAAGCAGCACTGGGCAGCTCCAAAACATGAATTTTCTGTTAAGCTTTCAGAATATTCCATCCTACATGATTAGTGGATGCTCAAGTGTTCTGTCACCTGACCTGCTATGGAGCTAAGTGGTCTCTCTCGTAGATATAAACTTAAAAAACAAACTTTAGCAAGAAATGGCACTGAGACCCAGGGTCAGGTTCTGGCCCTCACTGTGCTTTCCGTCTGTCTGCTCAAGATTCAATGCACCAAGAGTACAGCTGACACTCACTTCTATGGCTGGTTAGAAGCCGGTGGGACCCACCTTGTAGCTTCAGCAGCCTCTAATTTTCAATCTCATTTCTAGCTGAGAAGCAAGTTAAACTCTGGCTTCCAGGTCTTTTCTCAGATTTACTTGCTTTTCCCTAGTTAGCTGGGACAGGAGGTGGGTTTCAGCCAGAATGTGCTCTTCCTCACCTCCACCCATCTTCCTTTGCCATCTCTGGGTTCCTCCACAGCTTTGATAATTTAACCTACTTTTTGTCTCAAAATCTGGATAATTTTACTCGAAATATCAGGACTACATGTCTACTGCTCACAGGAGTAGACAGAGATGAAATAGGATGGATGAGACAAGAGCCAGGAAAATATTGCTATTGGTCAAGGTAGCATCATAAGCTCTGTGAAACTGATCTAAATAAAACTCCATGGGGCAGCAAGATGGCTGGATTCCAAAGGCAGGATGTGGTGGGGGTGAGGGGCAGAGGGAGAACAGGAAACGAGAAAGGGAGAGAATAAGTATATAATTAAAAAATACTTATTTCTTAAAACTCCATGAAAGACAGAGATGCCACAGGAACACAGGGGAGCGTAGGAGAACAACTTTACTTCATTTCTATCTGAGAACACCATTTGGATCAACTTGGTTCACTTTTGTTTTTGTTTTTGATTCTTGGTCTCTGTGTAGTTTTGCTGCCTGTCCTGGATATCGCTCTGTAGACCAGGCTGGCCTCAAATTCTCAGAGATTAGCCTGCCTCTGCCTCCCTAGTTCTGGGATTGCCTCTGCCTCCCTAGTGCTGGGATTAAAGGCTTTTGCCACCACCACCCAGCCAACTTGGTTCACTTTTTTAAAGTTCCTAAAAGACAGTTTAAAATGATGATCACTGGGCATGGACTCACATCATCCTAAAGGAATTCTCACACGTGAGGATGTGATACATGCCGAAGAAACCTCATTCAAGCACTCTTTACAGTAGGGAAAGGACACAAAATCATATGTGTGGAACAAATGGGGAAGGGCTAAATAAACGGGAGTTGTATGTGCTACAAAATACAACACAGCATTTAAGTAGAGTAAGCAAAGTCTGAGAGCAACGTGGCGGAGCTTCTGGGACACTGAATGTCAAAGGTGCCCACTCACAGGGTGATGAGGACAGTATAATATCATGGATGTTATGCCCCAGGGTTTCTACAGATTTTGTGATTCTACCCACCTCTGGAAAGAATGGTGACCAACAAATGATAAAGAGATGTACAGATGACTGACTGACAGACAGACAACAGAACAAGCAGGGAAAGAAGGGGAAGGAAAACAGAAAAGGAAACAACTTAGCTAGGGTGAACTGAGAATCTCCCCTATTTTCTGAAATGTTTCTGTTTGTTTGTTTGTCTACAGCATTGAACTCTGAACCTCACACATACTTGGCAAGGGCTCTATCACTGGGCTACACCCCAACTCAAAACACTCTTTAGAAAGAATGATATTCATGTATTAATTTCCTAATTAGAAATTAAAGATGAAGTGTATTTATGATAAGCTGGGTTTTAATCAAAAGGAATAATACAAAAAAATTAAAGGACATATCTCTGAGTTTCCCAAATCCTACCCAGGAGCTAAAGACGAGCCTCTGAAAGAGTTCATTTTGAACATAATTCTGGGGTGTGACTTTATATAGGTGTTAAATATCTTGACATCTCTAAGTTCCACAAGGAAAAAGCCAACACTGCAAACATAACTACCTACTACCATATGGTACTACAGCCATTAAGTGAAAATATATATTAAGAAGAAAGTAAGAGTTCTTATAATGCCTTCAGGGTATTTGGCCATAGGAGAAAGATACATAAATGGTTCTCATTTATATAGAAGTGAATTCATTAAGAATAGCAAGAGGCCGTGCAGCTGGTGAATTTTTTTTAAGAGTTTGGAATTACGCCTAGAAATCATCAGATTTGTTGCTAGTGAACCCCCATCTGTCATAGCCTGACTCTGAACTATATATAGCCTTTATTCCCCAAATCAATATGTTGTGTGTTCATGTAATCTAGTATCTAGTCTAGAAGCCTTGCAATTGTCTGTGAGCTCTCAATTCTTATTTTCACAATTCCTTGCCTTGTTGTAATTCTTAATATACAAGTGACAGAATATAGACATATCATTTTAAAGACTTCAATCACTAAAGTATAGCTGTGGGAGGAGGTAGCACCATGTGTGTGCACGTATATGCATATAAAACCCATAAAGGACAAAAGTACAAAACACTGTACCAACTTGCACCAGAGGTTAATAACTACAGCAAAGGATTTCACAGGAACGTGTCTCATATGATACAATTTCTAGAACTCCTCACATATCTGGCATCTGCTAAGCCCAGCTATCTACAGCATCTGAGATCCTAGAGAGACATCTAAGTCACTCAGGTGCCACAGTCTAAAGTCCCTGGTAAAGTCATGGAGAATACAGTGGCTGTGGTCATTTGCTATCTTCACATATTTCAACTAATGATAATCTTAGTTACCTCTATTCCTACCCTGCCCAAGAACCAAAACAAAATTTTAAACAGGAGCCTAGAAAGCTGAAAGCAAATGAATATCTATTTTTAAAATACTGTTGAGAACTTAAAAAAAAAAATGCATAGCATTCTCTCTGAGTGCCGAGTGGAGAAAACAACCAACCGAAATTCAGTTTCTAAAGAAAACAATTTAGTATTCGAAAAGATCCCAGAGCCATTTATTTAAGTGGGACTGAATTCAATATACTATGTCTTTGAAAGGCAGAGAATTGTGTATTATATTTTAGAACAATTTTTTTTTCAGACATCATGCAGGAAATTTGTCTGTTGAACACAACTGGGTGTCATAAAGAGACCAAAACAAAAGAAAACAAATCGAATAGAAATCAAGTGATTTCAGGTGGTACAATGGTGTGTGTGTCTAAGAGGCTACGAGGAAGGGCCTTCAGAGGGCTTGTTCCCTGCATCTTCTTCCCCAGTGTCTAGAGAGGCTGTGGTCACTGGATGAAAACCTAGTCTCTCATTAACATCAGCAGTACAGACAAGATGACGGCTTGAGCTGCTATAAAAAACTATGGACCACACAGACAGGGGTAGGACTAGACTCCAGTTTTCTCCAAACCCAGCAACCATACAGTCCAGCTTAAATCTCAAAACTGTCTGAGGTATGCCATGAACATCTGTTCTTATGAAAAGCAGTCAATGCCAATTCAGAGAGAAGGGAAAACACCAAGCCAGCATCCTTTAGCCCAGGGACATTCCTTGGGTGCCAGACTCTCCCACTTCCTGTCTTCTTTGTTCTTTCAACATGTTAGGATTTTCTTCCAGCTACAGAGTGAAGACAAGTACCCACCCTATAGAGATCTCCAATGCCAGGAGATGATACCCTGACAGTCTTTATTTGTTTAAGGTTTAGCTCAAGACTTCATTTTCTACTTGGAAGGCCTTTCTTCTTTTAAAGAGTTTTGAAAATAAATTCCATCAACATTAACTCACATCTCCTTGAATTATAAACCTATCAAGCTTGGAGAATCAGCCTTAAGCTGTCAACATCAAAGCAAAGGAGTCCTGCCTTTAGTGAAAACCACGCACCTGATTTATGGCTCAGTCCTCTGCATTCAGAGTCACACTAAGCAGAAAACAAAGGGGTTATCAAATTTCAGTAATTAATAGAAGTAAACATGAGTGGAGCTAACAAAAGCAATTACTTGGAAGTTTAGTGCCATTATCTCACCATTTCATGTTTTACCTTCTTCAGTGAGAAGCAGAGATGAAAATGAATGCCTCAGGACTGGAGATCTGGTCATTTCATTCAAGAGTTCCCATCCACCTGTGTAGCCCAGCTGACAGCTAATTTAATACTGTCCTCCATATAAAATAAATTACACTGAATTCAGTTTATAAATGAAAGGCTCCCTAATATTCTGGCTGACTTTTGATATGAAAAATAATCACTTAAATTTTCAGAATTCAAATGGGCAGGGAGTGCAGAAGGCAGCAGGTTTGTTTCTGGTGGCCTCTTCCCATTCTACCCACATGGCTGGAAATGCTTCACTATGATGAACTGCAATTTCTCAAAAGACACCAAAAGGGCCTTAGAAAAATCAGAAAAAGAATCGACAGCTACAATAAAAATATACAAATTCAATCTTAAAGAAACAAAATGAGGATTATATCATGGTACTTAGTGTCAGCATTAAACATTACTCTAGGGCAGTGGTTCTCAACATATGGGTCGTGACCCTTAGGAAGTCACATATCAGATATCCTGCATATTAGATATTTATATTCAAATTCCTAACAGTAGCAAAATGACAGTTATGAAGTAGCAGTGAAGATAATGTTATGGTTGGGGGTCACTACACCATGAACTGTATTAAAGGGTCACAGCACCAGGAAGGTTGGGAACCACTGCTCTAGGATGTCCCACAACGTGTCACTTGGCTCAGACTTCCTCACAGACATCTTATCAATCACTCCACAGAGATTTAACCTCCTAAATATGTTTCACTTCCACCCACTCCTTGCTGACCTTCCCCTGCCCTCAACACTCCCCTAATGTAATCCACTGCCTCTTGTCCTTTCTCCCTCCCAAGTCACAGACTTCAGCCAATGGCTCCCTCTGGAAAGTCCTTCCCGGCCAGCCTAACCTAGCTAAGTCTTTAAGTCAAATGATAGTCTATCTATCACTTCCGAGTGACTCGAAGGCAGGTCCAGTTCTCCTGATGTGTGACTGTCTTGCACCACAGGTTTCTCCTCCATGAAAAATGGATCATTTTACAACTGTATATCTGGTAAATAAATAATAGGAAGCATACTTAATAACTATTCCTTGGCTGAAGGAAGCATGAGGGCTAAGCCTGTCTCTACTTATCACTATGTTATTCCCACCCAAAGCCCTCCACCCCTATGCTTACTAAAACATCTTGAATTAATGAATGCATGCATAATAACTACCCATTCAGGCTGTCTTCTTCGGAGGACTAGAAGGTCATACCTTTTGCCTTTTTCCCTTCTGGCATCTCAGCATTTAGCCTAGAGCCTGGCACAGGTTGAACTGCCCATCAATAACTGTTTAATGAACATGCCAGACTAATAAACAAAAAATGTTAAAAGATAAAAGCAGTTTCTCTTCCTGGATCTTTGAGTGATTAAGAATTCCACTATTTGTATTGCTCGGGAGAATCAATTACCTCAACTTCCTGCAATGCTGTTAGATGAGAGGGGATTTGTTGAAATGAATAGGTGGCTCTGATAGCCTGCGGGTGTTCACATCCAGCAACTTAAAACTCTCCCTTTAGACCAATGCAACATGCTCCACTCACACACATGACAAAAATGAAAATCTGTCCACACAGATATTTATTTAAACAGGAGCCTACCCGTTTAGAAGGAAAAGCAAATTAACTCCCGTACATTTCTGAGACTTTGATTTCCAATCTTGGATTCACACAGCACACGTACTCAAAGGATCAAAGCCTCACTTCCCAATCAAAGCCAGGTGAACAGAAAGAAAGCTAGTATTTAAATAATATTCCAAATCATCATTACCAACCTCCAGCTTGTCACTTTCAAGGTCCTTTTAATAGGCTTGGTTAGTCAGAATAGGGTTATCCAAGTACTGCAGCCATAAACCTGTGTGGGTGTTTTAGGGGGACAGACACACAGACCCCAAAGCCCAAACCATCCCACACACTACAAGACTACTGAACAGTAGCTTTTCTTCTCCTGCAAAGGCATGTAGATAGTATTTCAACAATAACCACACATGTCTCCCTGTGGTATAGACACATACAGAATGCATTAGGAAAAATGCCAATAACTGCAACATTCTGCTCTGTGGCTCTATTCAAGCGAGTGTCTCACAGGTACCGCAGAAGTGCACAGCTTTCTGAATTTGGTTCCAACGGGAGCTCAAAGTCAATAAGCCTCCTCAGCTATCATACAGCATGACTAAATCACTCCAAGGGCAAAGCTTTCTGAGTTATGTGACCATTTCTTTTGCAGAGTTTTAACGAAAACGGCATGCCATAAACCAATTTAATTCAAGGTAACCCAAGCTGCTGGATGAAAAGGAGCCCAAGAAATGAACAGAAGGAAGAAAATGCAAACGTTTCAAGTTACAAAGATCCTCAATCACACACTGAAATGAGCACAAATTAACAGACCAAGGGTTCCCAGGACCAATGAGGTACCCCTCCAAATATAATCCCCAGCTCCCATTATTAGGATAAACTGGCCATTATGTTGGGTTTTGCCTTTTAAAGAAGTGGAGCCAAGGAAATCCTTTAGTGAAGAGAATTACCTTGTGCCAGCACGTCAGAGGCTTCAATGATGTTCAGAGGACATCCCAGGATCCCTTTCATGTTGTTCTCGTGTGAGCCGAGGACAGGAGCATAGGGAATTCTCCACTCAGAAAATACTCAATTATTTTAACAGGATTACACTGTAGACTGACAATACCTAAAATAGCCCCTGAATTTATTAGCTTGCCAGCACTTCACATAAGCAATCTGAATGCAAAGATCTTTTAAGTGTAAGTAAAGGGCTGGCAATGAGTCAAGAAACATCTCCTCCAGCTTTCTTAGCCAGGACACTGGCTATCAACTGGAAGTTCATGAGCTCAGAAGGAAGGACCTTCACACCGGGTTCTCCAGGCTTGTGATTTGCCACATTTTTAAAGACAGGACTTTCTCTGAACTTTCATTTTTCATTAGTTCATTTTAGTTTGAAAAGCATGTCTGTCTTGATCAGACATAAGTTGACTGCAAGGTTCAACTGAACCTCTGAGACAGGCGTCCTGCTCCTTAGTCCCTAATGCCTTCATATCACTTCAGCTCATCTCTTTCCTTAGGATCAATATGTGGAGACAGGAGAGTTGCCGACCACATGAGAGCACCAGGCTCTGTCAACCAGCCAGTGTTCAGTCCTTTGCTGCTCAGTCATTTTCCTCACCATGTGTGTGTGTGTGTGTGTGTGTGTGTGTGTGTGTGTGTGTGTTTCCTCACATCATGGTTTTAATTTAGATAAACATTGTTAGAGGGTTCCCAAACGCATTCCTAGAACCCTGGAAACAACATTCACCTTCTTGATTGTCATTGCTGGTCTGTTCACAAATAGTAATTTTGTCTTTCACATTTAACACCTACCCTCATTGGATTTGGGGTTCTTGCTTTTGTTTCTGGAAGGGAGATCCACCTAGCATTTTCCTCTTCTTGTTTCTTTAGTCACATTCTTTCACTCCTGCACTCCTAAGGACTAAAATACAACTAATGGAGTAACAATGGCAAGGCATGTAATTGGTTAGTTCTATCCCATGAGCCCAAGTATTAAACTTAATTCTCAGATGTCTTATCTTCTCTGACTGATGATGTGGCAATTTATGCACTTAGTTATCAAGAGAATCAACTAAAGGACTGAGGATGGCGCTTGCAAATTCATCTTATGTTGCAGCCCACCCCACCACTGGGTCTAGAAATAGTGCTTCTATGCACGACAATGTCTCTGAAAGAACTAGATTGGGCTTATTAATCATAGCTTTACCTCCTGTTTCTAACAGAGCCTAAAGCAGTGGTTCTCAACCTATGGGTTGCAACTCCTTTGGGGGTCACATATCAGATGTCTTGCACATCAGATATTCACATTATAATTCATAAAAGTAACAAAATTATAGTTATGAAGTAGCAAGGAAATAAGTTTATGGTTGGAGATCATGTCATTAGGAAGGTTGTGAACCACTGGCCTAGAGTGCTGCTGTAGTAGTGTATTCCTTGGTCTTTGGTTGGCCAAGGATAAGTGGGAGAGCTGCTTCAGAAAGATCTTAGTCAGATGTGAGGCCTGTCCCCTTTGCTCTGCACCTGTCATCTTTGATGTTCTGAACAGCACTGTGGGAGAGACATGAGAACAGCAGCATCCAAGCAAGTCTTCCTGCGAGTAGAATGTCTATTGGAGTCGGCTGAGTAGCTTCAAGAACTACATGGCCCAATAACTTCTCAGCTTCCTGGCTCAAACCAAGTGAAGAACTGCAAAGACTAAGTAAAAACATAGCAGACTAACAGGTTTACGGGACTGCACACCCTTGGAAGAAATGACAGGGTAATGGTGAGAAACGGCAGGCCTACCTAACTGCTGGGAAGGATAATGCCATGACACTGCTCCAGTCTCTCCCGGGTCTGAAGGTTCGGAAATGCTTTCTCATTTTTCTTCTCTTGCTTCTGGGTGGAAGTAGCAAAAGAAAGCTAAGCCTAGACAATCACGAGCCCAAGAGCAAACACTCTGTTTTAAATTACACTTCCAAGCTGCATCTGTCCCAGACTCCATGTTGTTTCCATCAGATTTATTCTAGATATTTCTACACAGACAAATCAATACAGGAAGACATCCTTTTGCCTGGGAATTGCTTGTTTTGGTGGGTAACTGCAGTTTCACAGTAAAAGAGCTGTACAAAGACGCAAACTCAATGGGCAAGTCTACGCCCCTTTAAGATTGCCTTTCATCAGGAGACACTTAACTCCTAAATCCTAAATAGGCCATAATTAAAACTCCAACGTAGAATTACAAAGGAACTTTAAAAAAAAAAAAAAAAAGCGTTACGGGGTTGGGGATTTAGCTCAGTGGTAGAGCGCTTGCCTAGCAAGCGCAAGGCCCTGGGTTTGATCCTCGGCTCAAAAAAAAAGGTGTTACTTGATGGTTTTCTGCTAAAGACTTGATTTATGCATTACCATCAAAGTGACGCCTATAACTGGAAGCTGCAGTATAGATTTCACCTAACTCCTTGGCATAGGTGGAGAAAGAGGGAGGTTTGTAGAGGTGTCTCTCTTCTCAATCCAAAGAAGAATGTAATAAAGAAGGGAAAACAAAACAGAAGCCCCACTAATGACATGCAGCCCTAAGACACAGGAAAACAAACAGGCCTACATGAGCTCGCGACAGGCCTGATGGCTGGCGAAGGTATTTTAACATGCTAGTTGTCATAGCAAGTCAGTGGGATTTGAGAGCACATTTCTGTTTTGACATCTGGCCCATAACAAAATTACTATTGATCTGTTGTGAGCTTCCAGCAAGAGTATATAACCTAGTCTCAGAACAAAGCATCGTCCACTAAATAACAGACAATAATCATCCCAAATTTGTGCCTTTCATTCAAAATCGCATCTTGGCTAGTGTTGTGCTCCAAGCATTTTGGGATAAGCTTTCCATTCCTGAAGAGGGGTGTCCAGACCTTTTTTTTTTTTAAAAAAAAAAAAGAATCTTCCCATTATCGGATTGATTCTGCCTTCTGTCTTCCAAAAGCCTTGTGGCAGCAGCGGGATAATGCTGACATCCACCTCCTGCACACACACACCCTGGTTTTGCTGCTGATTCTGGAAACTGACAGGGCAAGCATTATTTTCCAACAGATGTTCTACAGGCAGTAGAAAGAAACGACGAAACAAATCAGTCAGAGCTGTTCACGGAGGTTTGGGAGGGATGAAAAGAAAATGAAGAAAAGAAGAAGGAACAACCATAGATAGGCCTTGTTTCTCATTTATTTTCATTGCTCTAGAAAAATTTGTAGGCACATGCCACTCACAAATAACACAGCTTTCATTAAAATGATCAGTTAGAATTTTTAGTAGGCTGTATTTTTTAAGGAAACTAATAAAGCATTAGAGAACATTTACATAATGCCATTTACCCCAAGGGAGTTAGCTCTTTTTGTAGCACGGTTCTGCTAAACATTGACCATGTTCCCCACCCTCAGGTAGGTAAGTCTCCAGTGTTTCAGGCCTTGGCCCTTTACATCCCCAAATATATCATTCCTCTCCTTTTTGCAGAACAAAGCTGTATTAACCAAGTAGGTATCTGATGGTTTCTTTTGCCTGCATCAGTCAAAAGAAGACAAACAATATAGATCAAGTGCATCTGTGCTCTAGACCGCATTGATTTGTTGCATGTGTGGTTAAATCCTGTCAAGTAGTCTTAAAGGTGAAGCATTATCGGCAGAGAACCCACTCTGGGAGGGAAAGGGATGCCATGAGTCACCAGTGGGTATTCTACCTGCCACTCACAACATTATACAACTTTGCCCAAACCACAAGGACATTTCATATATGTAATCTATGAGCTCCCACATCTATTTCTAGACAAGGGCTTTTAGTGAATGATTATATCCCAGTAACAACTAAACAGAAAGAAGAGATGGGCTCATGTGATGATGGAGTTGTGAAGTACAATGTTATACAAGGAGCCTAGACCAGTCTTCACCAGGGTCATGACTACAGAGAGGAAGGTCGACCAGGAAACTCACTCTTATAGGAACTGTTTGATCAAGACAGACATCTCTGCCTTTCCATTCCACTGTAGTCCTTGTTGGCCTGTGAAACTCTGATTTGCATAGATTAATATACTGAAGCATTGCCTATTTCTGTTCCTGGCCTCAACGGATACAGTTTGTTGACAGACTGCAGCTTAAAAGGACCAATTATTTAACTAATGTTTTGCAGCGATGTCCACATGCTGACCTCAGCAATATTAAAACCATACAATTATTATGCAGAGTCAGGAGTGGAAGCCCATTTCGGAGTTCTCTATAGGAAACCATCAGATCACCTCAAGTGACAAAGCATAGCCAAGTGGTGATTTGAGGGAAGGAATCCATACCACTCTAGTGGCACAGAAGGCCTTTCAATAATCTCTGACTGAGAACATGAACAATCACTCCTTCCTTCTGCTTCATTTCCTCCATCAAAACACAGGTGTGAGGCTCAGAATGTCTAAAGTAAATCAGACTTTTAATAAATCCTGGTATGCCTTTACTATGTGCTAAAATTATTTAAACCTGCTCCCTATATTAACAGTGTCATCACTTCAGTTCTACAAGTGGCAGGGACCACGAAGCACAGCAAACACTTACCCGAGGTTTGCCAAGGCAGACCTGATTCCAAACATTCTATCCCTCTGTACTCATAAATCATTGCAATGTCCCAGAAATGCATATATTTGAATGCCCAATTGTACCTTTAGTATTTTTATTCATATTTGGGTTTGGAAAAAACAAAAAACAAAACAACAACAACAAAAAAACGGCATAATCTTAATTCTTTGGCATCCTAATTTTAGTTTTTAGAAACATAATCACAGTACCAAGCTGCTAAACAACATACCTTGCATCACCATATGCATCCTGGACCTGAGACTCTGTAATGGTTTCATTGCCTGGGCTCTCAATAGAATCTAAGCCCTCAGGTGGGGTTCTATCCATCATCTTAATCATATTCCCAATAGCCAACACTGTGCTTGGCACATGACAGGTGCTCAATGAACACTTGCCCAAACCTTGAATGTGAAAAACAAATCAAGGGTGGGGACGTGGCTCAGTGGGTAAGAATGCATACAATGCAATCCATGAGGACCTGAGTCTGGATCACCAGCACCCACATAAAACAGCTAATAGTGGCTGGGGAAGAGGGGGGACCACAGGATCACTGGGGCTTGTTGACTGACAGCTTAGTCTAAAAATTAAAAGCTGGCGAGCTCTAAATTCAGTGAGAGATCCTGTCTCAAGGGAGTATGGTGGAGAGAGCAAGAAGAAGGTCTGGCCTCTAGCACAAATGTTCCTAGAGAGATGCACCTACACTCATGTATACACACACACACACACACACACACACACACACACACACACACATACACACACACAGATACAAAAAGAGACCTTCACCAGTAAACTCTGAAAATAAATAAATGCAATAGGGTGCTTTGCTATTTGAGAGAAATGAACTGCTCTTACAATTATACAAGTATCTGCGACTGGAGGACACACCAGTGAATCCGTAGAGGAAGCATTAGCTTCAATGCTTCAATGCGACCCAAAGGCCACCATCAGAATAATGATGCAAATAATCTTGCTTTCCCGTGTTCTCCTCCACAGCTGTTTAACAAACTGGATCCTTAGGAAGCTTTGAGTTTCACTCTTCAAGTACAGTAACCTAAGTCAAGTTCAGTTCAAGAGTTTGGTAAGCACTGGTCTTAGCAATATGGATATGGTGTCTCTTTAACCTCTCACAGGGTGGAGACAGAAACAGTAAAAAAGTGGCTGCTGCCAGTGACGTCCAGAGCTCTGAGTACCCCATAGGCTCAGAAATCATGTGCATGCATATGGCTGAGGGGTTCTCCAATCACAGGGAAAGGGTAAGGTATGTGCTGTAACTTACTGGAAGAATTGAATACTGTCCACGAGAATGATGACTTGAGTCTCAATAGCCTTGCAGGGTTGACCATTCAATACAAAATGGAGAAAATCTACAGGAATAATGAATATGTGTGATAGTTTGGACAAAATGACCCCCAAAGGCCCAAGTGTTAAGGTTTGGCCCCCAGTGTGGTGTAGTGATTTCCTCCAAACTGAATCACCCCTTCCTGGAGGAAGGGGGGAAGTTAAAAAAACTAAAGAAGTAAAAGATATTTATGAAGTTTTTAAAAGGCAGGAATCCCAAAGATTATAAAAACTGGGGAAAGAAGATGTGGACTGTAGAAAAGCAAAGCCTGCAAATTTCCCAGCCTGCTCCAGGAACACAGCTTTTACTTATGCTGGGGTAGGCTTTCTAGCAACACAGCCATCTTTGACTGACCCATGCTCCTGGAAGTAACCAGGGTAAATTCACTGTTCACTAAGCTAGACTTGGGTGGGATTATTCTTGGGTCTGTGGTCAATGCCCTATCTGGGGCAAATAGACAAGTCACACACCATTTGCAGTGGGACTCTTGGAAAGTAGTGAAACCTCAGAGAGGCGCTTAGGTCATTGGAGAGGTGTCCTCAAAGAGGACCGTGGAATCCTGGTCTCTTCTGTGTTTTGCTTCTGCTGCCCAGCTCATTTATAAGTGGTTTGCTCTGCCATGCTCTCCAGGCAAGACAAGCAGACAAAGGCCCAAAGCAGTAGAGATGCCCACTACTGGACTGAAATCTCCACAAGCATGAGAGAAAGCAATCCCTTTCTCTTTGTAGGTTAATTGCCTCAGGTACCTCATTATAGTAATAGAAAGCTGACTAATGTAGTACTGTAAAACAGACACAAGGTTAAAAAACTATAATGCTGTTACGTTTCTTCCAAGACACTTAATAGTGTTAATTTGAACTCCTACACAGAACTGCAAAACATGGGAAGAAAGATTACAATTAATCTATCACTTGGGAATAGTAAGTAAGTTTCTATCATGACAAAGATCAGGTGCAAAAGTTTTGAGTGTGAAAAATCTACTTATTATGCTATTAAATTTGTGTATACAATCAAAATTTATAGGAGTGAGCAAGGTGCTGACTTTCACTCACACCAATCACCTGGGTGCCTCAGGCGAATGTTTCCAGAGAGAAATATGGACTCTGAAATCAATGACAAGTTGTTCTGTGGCACTTTCCGCACCTCTCTCATTATTTCCCAATCCCCCAAACCCTAAATCAGACAACCCTGACAGCCCTGAGAGTTTCAATTATCTTGACCTCAATGAGCAATGTATAATTGGGCAACCTAAAAGTTACACCTATAGGGAAAACACACTGGTAGCTGGAAGGTAATCAGAACATTAGGCATGTATCTAGTCATGTATGGCTATTAAGGACTGAGCACTGTCTGAGGCACTCCAAACTCCACGATGCCTTAAGATCAGATGTTGCCCATACAGCCAGGATACACAAAGAAAACACGGTACACAAGAAATATGTGCAAACAGACTGGGCTAAGTGAGAAATACACTTAGACAAAAGACAGAGGAGAGTGGGTATCCACCTGAATGGAAAAGTCTGAAGCCCACTGGAGGAACATGTGTACAGGGAACTGACTTGGGAACTCAGTGATTCGGGAAGTGAGATAACAAGGAAGGTGGAAGGTTCAGAATATACAAAGACACAGAGAAGAGATTTGACAAACAAAGGAACTTAAAATACGATATAGTCAGGAATGTCACTCATGGATGGAGACCAGCAAGGATTAGATTCTGGGGAGTGGACATTACAGAGAGTAGCAAATACAAGGATGACAGGGGTAAATATAAAAACACTGAATCGATACAGCTACTTCGGGGTCAGAGGTATTCTATACCGAGTCTAAGGTCTATACTATTTCTAAGGTCCCTTCCACCTCTGCAATTCTGATGGACCGACCCCAATCCCAACACAACAACCAGCCCCTCCCCTCAAAGGGGATAGGAAACATTCTCATTTATAAGCCAAGAGAGGGGAGAACCACCATCATCTCTCCATCAGTGCAGGTACATTAGCCAAATCCAAGCATTATTCCTCCCATCAGAAGACCCAATGTAGCCTTAAGAAGAGATACCTACCACGGGAAATGAGTTATGACAGATCACCAGCAACGCTGGTTTCATTGAGTCTACTCCATTCATAACTAGTAGAGAAAGAAACTAGGGAAAAACATTTGCAAACTGATATGGTCTTTCTGTGTGCAACCTGCCCCCACCCCACCACCAGGCCAGATAGTCTTATTCCCCATATTAACCATTAATAGTCTTATTAATAGAACTTGCCTAGAAGTAACTCTCCACAGTATAGTGACTCTTACAAAAGGCCATTTGCTGCTCCTGAAGCAGTAGTCTACAGGCATTAATAAGGATAAGTGCAGCTGTTTAGTCCGCCACCCCTGAGGACTGGATACATGATTTAACATCTTTTACTTAACAAGGTTCCTAGCCAACAGAATCCTCTCATCAGCATGTTTAGACGCTTACTTGCATATTCTAATGGTGATAGTACCAGATGACAGTCTTATAAGTAGATACAACAGGGTATCATTCCTCCTCTGAACAGATGCCAAGGCACACATCTGAGGACAACAGTGCCTTAGTGGTCACAGTACACTCCAATACCTCTTTAATGAAAACTGAGTTTAACCATTTGGTGATAAGTCAGGAAGATGCAAGCATCCTTTGGCTCTGAGCCAAAACCTCCCAAGAATAACTAATTGGGTAAAAAGGAGAACGATGTGAACACCAAGAAAGAATTTCCCACAAGTAGCTGTAAAGAGCTCCTGGCCCCACCCATTAGCCAGCATCTACAAAAGCCACACAAGCCCATCTCACCGCCATCCCCACCATCACTTTATGTATTAATTGTGCATCAAAAATAAATGAGTGATATTCTCAGATCTGCCTACAATCTTACCCAAAGTGGTGTAGTAAGGGAAAGTTTAGAAGGCAGAAGTCAATGATTCTAGTAGCAACAATGATGCTCTCTCTGAAATTTGTAACATTAATAATGATCTTTGATTTAATTTCTCTGGCCTGTACAATGCAGACTATCTGACATATGAAAATTTTCTAGACAATATAAAGATGACTAGACATATACATAGTTAAGAGAATTTTAGTGTCCTCAGAGGACCCTGGATTTCAATACTGTTATTAACTATTAGTAACTTCTTATTTCCCTTTGGAAATAGAAATTATTAGGTGAGTCATTTAAACATTTCATATTTCACATGCCAAGTACTTTGCTAAGTTTGTGGATGCAAGAGCAAATCAAGGAGATTGAAACTTGCAATAAAGGGTTGGGGTGCAACTTGGTGGTATGGCACTTGGCTAGCACACCCAAGGCTCTAGGTTCAACTCCCATCACCAGAAGTAAAGAAAGGGGGAAGGAAAAGGTGATACTTACAATATCAACTTACTGAGGACAATTAGATGGATCAGAAATTAAAATGTATTGTTTACTCTATGGGACAATGTACACAATACTATGGTAGTATTCTTTTTTAGAAGTGCCCACCTTTCTCAATATCACATTAAGGCAGGAGAGGGAGCAGACTGGATTTTACATCTGTGATGCACTTTAAGAAACTGGATTCTGAAATCCCTGTGAACACTTAATATACTCAAATTAAGACATTTATCTTTGGTTGGAATTAGAAGAGATCCCATTCCATGCAATTGGAAAAGCAAAGAATATTTAAAAACTGAAACTGAGTAAAACACTAGGTCAAGAACAATGGTAAACCCAAGCCAACACTGGGTGACAAGAAAAAACAGAAATGAAATTCATGTGAAAAAATGCATTTCAGAAGCAATAGGCAAAGAGTTAATAAAGCCCTCGCAAACTTAAGAGAAATATCTCTATAAAAATGTACATGTAATAAGGCTATACAGATCATTGGTTAGCTGCCAGAAAAATGATGGAATATAGTATAGTTTACTTATTTCTTTTTAATGGCTCCAACATTCCACCTGAAAAATTGGTCCCGGAGCTGTATAATTGGGGATAAAAATTAAATGACAGTTTCCATTTGTCACAATGAAAGCTGATCACTTGTGTTTTTTCATTTATCCACACTGACTAAAGTGGTTCCTAAAGTCTACCAGGCCAATCTTTTCCCTAACAGTGAAAATAATGGTGTTACTAAAATAAAAGGAGACATGAAATAAGCTGTTGGCATCTGAACACACACTTCATTCCAGTTCCACAGTTTGTGGATCTGTCTGTACCCATGCATTAGAGGAGGATGCCAGATGACAACCTCTGGGATTTCATTAAGTGCAATCTGAAAATTCATCATTGGTACCACTGTCTTGCTTACAAATATCTTGAAATCAAGTCAGTAGGACTTCATATTATTAGTAGAAAATCAATGCTCACTTGCTCACATTCAAAAGTCTGCCAGGGGAAGTAAGGACACAAAAGGGAGAAACTAACTTTACCTCACATGTGAGGAAGAAGGGAATACATGATGCTAAAATTCACTGTTGCTGTTATATTTGAAGGGACAGGGTGTGAGAGGGGCTAAGAGGGGCTAAGAACAAGGCAGGGAAGGGTACTGGTGATGACTGCAAGAGCTCTTGTGTGTCAAAACTGGTTCTATCTAACAATACACATGTGCTGTGCTTGGTTCTTGCTCGCTTCTGAAGCTCTACGGAAGGCAAAACTGTCCTCCCCACCCCCACCCCCAAATGTATGTGAAAGTTTAAAAAGAGACAGGTCAAGCTGCCTGAAGTATATGCCTTCCCTCTAATTTTAGACGTGGACTAATATGGATTTGACTGACTTCTGATAAAGTATTTTAAAACTAGAGTTGAACCAAGAAATAGCAGAGCCCAGTGAAGGGCAGTGGCCTTGGAGATAGACTGCTGCTCCCCCACTCACTGGCTCTGACCTTGAGCCAGTTGCCCTAACCCACGAGTGTTTTAGTTTCCTATCTAGAAAATGGAGATGAAAATGGGGACTGTGAGTGTTAGAGAAATGGTCGGTGTATATTGCCCGAATAATGCCTAGCACATACCACATCCTTAATAATATTACTACTACTATTATACCATGTATTCATGACTTCAAAAACAGCAAAGAACCATGTACTTAGAAAATTACTAACAAGAAATCTAATAAAGCTATAACAATGTACTGCTTCAAGACAGAAGAATATGTGCAATCAAGGCATAGATAAACTCCGGGGTGATTACTCATGTGCAAAGTACTTACTTTATGAAGAGACTAGATTTGGGAAGATTCCTGTAGTGGATGTGAGCATCTCTGTTTAAACCGGCAATATCACTGAGTGTGTTGGGTACTGAGCAATACCAGCAATTCAAGCTGGACAGAAAGAAGAGGGACTCTACCTTCAAATACTGAGAGCTTGACTGGCAGTGGTACTCAAGGCCGTTTACACAGTAGGTGCTGCATACCAGCTATGCCTGGGTCAAAATTCCCTTTCTACTCATCAGAATACAAGAGGGCACAAACTGTGGCTCCCAGTTCATCAATAAAAGACTGGGACACAGGAAACAAAATCACTCATCTAAGGCCCTGTAACTTCTAAGTTGTAACACTGAGCTTCAAACCCTCTTGGGTTTGACTCCAAAGTCACATTCTCACTAGCAGATCACACTGCCCTCCATTTATTTGTGATTCATCAACTACTTGCCAGGGACGGGATCAGGCAAGTGAGAGCTCATGTGCAGAACTGCTGCCAAAGATGTTGAACTGGGAATAGCCACTGAGTGTTTTTAAGATGAGGGGAGCTTTAGAAAGGCCATCCCCTTTATAGATTAAAGAATGGATGAAAGAACTAAGTCCCTGAGAGGTTAAGTAACTCACCCAAAGTCAAATGATAAAGTAGTTCTAAAAAGCATAGTGTCAATCAGCATGAAAATAATACATACTACATAAATATGGAGAATAAGTCCATTACTCAAAAAGAGGTGAATATATGTAGCTAACAGGATTTGATGGTCAGTTTTTATTGTCAAGGTGACATAGCCTAGAGTCAGTCCCCTGTGCCAGGGGAACCTCAAGTAAGAATTCCTTAAGTCAGGTTAGCCTTTGGTCATGTCTGTGGGAGACTGTCTTGACTGATGATTGATTTGGGAGGCCTAGCCCACTAAGGGCAGCGCTATCCCTAGGCAGACAGCCCCAGGTTATAGGAAGAAAAAAAGAGCTGAGCATGAGCCAGGGAGCAAGTGAGAGAGTGTATGAATATGTGAGCTGTGATATCCTTCATGGTTTCTGCTTCAGTTCCTGCCCTGCCTTTCCCCAATGAGGAGGAAACCTGGGACCATAAGATGAAATAAACTGTTTCCTCCCCTAATGTGGTTTTGATGATGGTGTTTACTTTATCACAGTAATAGAAAAGCAAATTAGAACACAGGACCAAAAAGGCAAGGCTCAGTGTCAACCCGAGGACAGCTGAGAGTGGGGTATATACTAAAGGGGCAGTCTGAAGGACAGAAGGTAGAATTTTATATAACCCAAGATCATCACCGCTCCCTATAATCTAATGAATCCAGTTTGAGGCCCCGAGAGCTGCCAAGAGGACAAACAGTTATGGAGCCAAAACCTCAACTGATGAGTGCAGCCAAGATTTGGGGAAAAAGGGGACAGTAGGGACCCCACTGAAATGAATACTACACATTCCTGAATGTCTCAGACTCTGATCCCCTGTGGTAAAAACACAACATTTACTATCTGCAGAGCTCCACTCAGCTGTAGGGCCAGGAAGAAGGGAACTAAACAAATGCTTGGCCATTTTCTAGAGTTTGCTGGTATCTCAGTTCAAGAGAAAATTCAGGGCCTCAGACAATGGAAAATTTGAATTTGAGGTGTGACTCTTCCATTTGTTAGTTAGATGGCCCTGTCATGGCTGGGCAATCTTCACTGCTGAACGACAGAATTTAGGATCATCTAGAACAAACTTCTAAAAATGTCTATGCGGTTTAACTGAGTAGGGTCCTGACCTGATGAGCAGCACTATCCCAAAGGCTGGAGTTCCTAACTGAAGAGAAAGCACAGAAGAGACTGAGCAAGACAATTCTGTCTCCTGACTGGTGCTCTTGCCACCATGCCTCCCTCACCATGACAAGACTGACCGTATCCACAAGCCTCTCCTTAAGCGGCTCTGTGTCGAGCATTTCATCACAGCAACAAGAAAAAGCAACTAATGTAGGCATTAAACAAAGTCACTTAGCTAGCTGAACTTACATTTTCTTTTTTCTTTTCTTTGTTTTTTTCTTTTTTTTTCTTTTCTTTTTTTTTTTTTTTTTTTGCCTGTAAAAAGGGGGAAATATTCACTATTTCTGGTCTCTTTGAGATCCAAAAATAAGCAGCATTTGCCTCTGTGCCAGCTTTCACTTTATTGCCTCCCAGCTTCAATTCACCTTTATTTTGCCTATTCTGTGACAATGGATCTGTGCCCTTTTAAAAGTTGTTTCCTTTATCCTCTAGCACCAGGTTAAGGCTTTTCAATAGAGGGCGCCAGAGGGGCACTGCAGAGTAAGACTCTCTAGCATCCAGCTACTGCAGGGAACAGGGACTCCCCACTGCCTGGGTCATCAGGGCAACTTTCCTGTCACTAGCTTCAGAAAATGTTGTTGTATCAAGTATCGCCAACAGTCCTAACTTCAGGGAAGTTCCCCTAATGCCCTAAAAGGCTGAACTGCAGCAGATTTCAGCTTCTGCTGCTGTGCCTCACCCACATGGCCTGGACTGCTGTTGTCTGGCCAGGGAACCTGTTCCTCCATGCTCTGTTTCAGCACCTGGCCAGTGGTGGCCTCTTGTATTTGCTATTATTATTTGGAATTCTATTCTCTTCGTACACTGGCCAATCTCGTTAGTCCAAACCCTTGTTGCAGCTAACAAGCCTTTATATTTTCCATGTTCTGTGGCCCTGTTTTGTGTTACATTGTGATTTCTCCCTTTTGAAGAGGCATGGATTAATAATTCCTAGATTATCATCGGAAATATGGTTAATGCTCAATAAATAGCACATCATTAGAATAACTAGGTTCTGGTCTTCCTTATTCTTTTTTTAAGGATCGAACCCAGGGCGCAAGCGCTCTACCACTGAGCTAAATCTCCAACCCCTTCCTTATTCTTAAAGGCAACCCCTTACTCATCCTTACATTGACCACAATATGGACCCATTCCTACACAAAAACACCTGTAAAACTAGAGAATGAATAAAGAAAAAGACATCCTAACAGCTGCTGACAAAATCTGATTAAGAAAAGGGAGGATGCCTCCTAATTAATTGTTCACTGATTCAGCATGCAGCTTAAAAAACTGCACACTCCTCAGTTGATCTAAAGAGAATGTCAAAGCACAAAAATGCCTGCTTTTCTTTCCAAGAATATTTCCAAAAGTATCTTGAAAATTGATAACATATATAAAGAATTAGATTTAGGCAAGCATTTTCATTTTGCAATTCTAAGATAAAATCCCAGTAAGCATGGACAAGAATGGCTGGTGCAAGCATGTGAGATGTAAGGAAGAACATAGCTCTAAAGAATGAAAGGACAAGAATGGGATTCGTCGCAATGGTACAAAAAGTCAACATGCTCCTCCTCCTCCTCCTCCTCCTCCTCCTCCTCCTCCTCCTCCTCCTCCTCCTCCCCCTCTCCCTCCTCCTCCTCCTGTAAATGTGCCAGTGTAATTCTTGGAGAAAGAATAAAAAATAATAAAAGATATGATTCCCGGCGTCCTGTATCACTGGCCCAGACTATGGAATCAAACCGCTGCAAACATTCAGTGCAGCTCAAACGTATGGAGTTCCCATCTTCAACCTCCTTATTGCAATCCCTAAGTTATTATGCCCCTGAAAAAAAAGTCATTCTCATAGATAGGATCCTGCGTCACCTAGATTTTTTTAGTCTTCTTAAAATCTTCCCTAATTATCAATTTTACAAGGAGCAGAAAACAAGAGAGGGAGAGGGGAATCTCATTAACTTTCCTGCAGACACCTTGTTCAATTTAAGACCTTACTTCCACTTTAAAACACCCCAGAAAAGATACCGCAAGCCACCAGAAGGACCCTAACATAAAGCAAGGCTCCTCATTAAAAACTGGGATGGAACCTGCCCAGTACGCCTGCAGGAGTGTGCGACACTAGCAGTTCACACCACATGCCTTTCTCCACCGAGATGAAATCACTGACAAAACGGACAGACGACCCAGGACTGTGAACGATACGTTTGCCAATGAAAATAATGATTGTGCTTGGTACAGCACACATGCTTTAGGCTCAGCTTGTCAGCACTGTCGGCTAAGGGGCTAGATGGTCTTACCAGCTAACCCTTTGCCTGCCAAAACCAATAAGCCACCTTCATTTCCTCAGCCCCCTGGGGGCTTTGAATTACTCTCCATTTTGCACTTAAAGTCAGTCGGGTAAACTGTTTTTCTTTCCATGAAAGAGTCATAATCAGAAGCAGCCCCTCCCTATCACCAACCTTTCTAAAACTCAGATGAAGGAAATTCAAGAATATGTAAACTGCTCATAATTCTCCAGTCGGTCCCGCACATTTGCATTCTGAAAAGGTGTGCCCACCACTTAGGATGGCAAGGTGCATTTCCTTACAATGCCACCTCGCAATGTTCTCTAAGAAAACATGTATTCTGTTAAGCCCAAGTGTGACAACAACATTTTAAAGCAGCTTACCTTTACAGTGTTGCCCATTCTGGTGAGTTTAACAGCCTCATTATGTTAGAGCAAACTGCAATCATGCACAGGTGCACAACCATACTCCTTAAAGTATACATTTTGTTGAATTTTATTTTCCATTGTATATCCGGGAAAGCAAGTTCATGACAAATCTCTTCACAGCAAGTGAAACTCCTCCAGAAAAAAATAAGCCTTGTCATTTACATTTTTGTTCACTCATTCAATTCATTACTTATGGAGTAAATCCCAACTGTTACCAACTATGGAGAGAGAAAAAAACCACCTTTCACTCCACCCCAGATCTTTGTACACAACATAAGGATTGAGCAGACTCAATGGATTTGTCTAAGCAAGTTCAATCACTAACCTGAGGTCTTTCGCCCTGGGGAAGAGCCTGACAGATGACAATACAAAAAATAACTTTCAGCCTCCAATGGATGGTACTGACAGGAGCGCCATTCTTATAAAATACTGGTCCCCAAAGGCCCATCTTTCCATCAGTTTCCTTCTGCTGGCACTCCAGCATGGGTTTCCAGGCACAGTGCCTCCAACATCTTTCTACCTCCAGGCCTCCCACAATTCTTAGCTTCATTCATAGCCTTCCTCTCTGGTTCTAAACTGAACATTCAGCCTTATAATATGGTGGGGGGACTCCTGCTAAATGAGTCTTCGGTTCTGATGTGATCTTTCCAGTTAGTGAATGTTTCATTGAATTTTCCACTATGCAACTTCAAATGCAGGAAGCGGCCAATTCATTTTGTTAACTGTTGTGAAGTATAGATAGCCGGCTCCATAACTATGCACTTTGATTTGGTACATGAGGAAACGTAGTTTTCATTACATCCCTTATCCTCCTAATGACATTTCCAAACAGGATTTTAAGAACTGTGAAGCAGAAATAAAATTATGCTCAAGCTCCAAACTGATCTCATGGAATGGAAAATGGCTATCACAGCCAGTGAGTATGAATGGGATCCAAAGCCAGCAGAGTTCAAGTTCAGAAACAGCCCTCAAATAATGATCATCTTTCCGATGCCCCTTTCATTCCCAATCACAACAGACTCTATGAAAGAACACAGACTAGTGTGGGATCCTGACCCCAACCCCAGAGCCTTTGTCCTGCACCCAGGCTTCATCACACCTTTGATGTAACTCCCTCCTTTTCAGTAATCAATCAGGGCTAACATTTTGGTTATCTGGGTTTACACAAAAAAAACCTAAAGGAGCCATGAAATTACTTCTGTGAAGCACACTCTGTGCTGACTTTTAAATCGCTTTCGGAATAATCTAGAAATGAAACTACTGCTATAGCCAGTTTTGTCTTCTCCACTCACACACTGGAGCAATTCTCCCAGACTTAGAAGGGAGGGAGATGTCTGAGTTCCATAGCATGCACACAATTACAGATCACTGTCATCTTGGTTGTATTAATTACCTGCCTTCCCTAAGTTATCAAGACCTGAAAGAAGCCACACATACATCCACTTATTTCAAATGACACCTTTCCACCTAGGCAAAAGATGTAATTCTCAGAGTTTTTCTCCTTTCACAAGAGTATATAAAAATCTAATACAACCCCAGTGGTTTCCCACTTGTGGCCTTTTGGAGATGACAGTATCACAGCCAAAAGTCTCTATTACCCTGAACTTGCTGAGGGCTCACAATGCAGGAGGTACAATGCAGAAAGATTGAGTGGGTGATCAGGACCAGGGCCTGAAGCAGGATGAGATTATCAAAGGAGCAGAAGCAACTGTAGTTCTAATAATAGATAATAATCCTTTTATTCAAATATCCAGGCTGGCCACTTACAGGCAGACTACTTACTAGCTTCATCTAAGATAGGGGCACTCCTGACATGGAAATGCAGGAAACATCACCCTTGATCATCTCAGCATAAGAAGAGGTTCCTAGCAGGGCTGGGCTTCTTTCCTAGCTAAAGGGAGTCAGAGGAGTCAAGGTGTGTAGCCTGTCACATAAATTTGCAGACTTTTATTACAGTCTGGAAACCAGGAAGAAACAGTCCCCTAAGCTGAAGAGGTGGCTCAGCAGTCAAGAGCATAAGACCTAGGTTCAAGTCCTGACTGATCAAATGCCCTTCTGACCTCCTACAGGAATACGGTACACATACATACACATACACAATCAATCAATCGAATTTTTAGGGAGAACCAGCTCTTTCCAGGAAGTCCTGGAAAGAGTCCACAAAAGGCATCCACAAACTAAAATGCTCTCAAACCTAGAAGAAAAGCTGAGGGGCCAGGAAATCAATCCAACACTGCTATTCTGGGCATGCCTAGAATCCTACCATTTGGGAGGTGAAAGCAGGAGGATCAGAAGTTCAAGGTCAACCTCAGATAACTAGGTCAAGGCCAGCCTGAGTTACAAAAGAAGCCCCTGTTCCCCAATTGGTTTATTGGTTAGTCAATAAGAATTAAAAATAAAAACTAGAAACAAAGCAAAAAAATAAAAAATAAAAAATTATTTTACATATGTGACTACTGTTAGATAAAAAGATAGGAAAGTAATTCAAGTGACCCACACTAACTTTCTTAACTATGTTAGTTTCTTATTTAAAGTTAAAAAGGTTTGGAGGGTGTAGAAATCACCCAAAAGAACTGAATTGCACAGAAAATAAAGAGGGGGGAGGGGGGAAATCACTGGTCTTGATGCTTTCTTGACCAGGAAACTTAGGATTTCCCCTGATCATAAGAACTAGATTTCTGTTCCAATCCCACAGGCCAATACCTATAAATTCCATCTGAATTACAGCTCACCAATGATGATTCTCTTGGAAACTAGAGGTGAAACTCAAGCGCTTCATCTACTCAGACAAGCGCCTGTTCCTGGATCAGGAGTGTTTTAATGAAATGAGACTTAAGTGAATTGTTGACATAGGCATTAAATGTTGTCATTTAATATCAACAGTCTGTTTGATTTGTACACAGTTGTGAAATGTCATTCGGGCCAGAGAGTTATATTGAGGTTTACCACATCATAGGCAAGGATTTCCAGGGGGAAGTGAACTGATCTGTCTCAAAATAAAATATGTTTACATTAACACTTGGGGGGAAAGGCAGTCCTGCAAACATAGATGGAGAGATAAAAATAAAAAGAGCACAAAACTCAACTTGGGAAGGGTAGAATAAAACATACAATAATTTACTAAACATTTTTCTTCATCTTTAAAAAAAAATAGGTACAAAGTTTACATTGGTGAACAATGCCATTCTAGAAAATATCACATTTCAGACTCCAAAACTTTTTTTTTTTTTTTTTTTTTTTTTTTTTGAGGTAAAGTTTCACAATGTAACCCTTGGCTGGCCTGGAACTCATTGTGTAGATCAGGCTTGGCTTCCAACTCACAGATCACAGAGATCCTCCTGCCTCTCCCTCACAAATACTGGAACTAAAGGTATGTGCCACCACACTAGGCTCTAAAACAAGTTTTAAGGCACACAGTGGGAGTGACTGATGTGAGGTGGAAGAAATGACTGAGTGAGCATCCTCATTTCTTTCATGGTCGTAAAAACAACTACAGGCATCTATCACTTTGCCTGATAAAATATTAGTTAGGCTGGTTTTGTATAAGTGGACAGTTAAACTATGACTTTGGTTAGTCTAGCTGTTACAAACACATAAAAGAGATGTACTCAGATGGTATGTGCCCAGAACAGTGTTTTTCTAGAAGTGGCCAGTTTTTCTCAATCTAAATCAACAAGACAGATTCTCATAAAATAAAGTACTTACCTACACAAGAGCCTAAGGCAATAAAATCTGAAGTTAAACACTACAATAACAGATTGAGCTAAATAAACTCTGGGAACATTCCTAAATGAACTCACAGATAGAACCTCCCAGTCACAGGAAGTACCCCACATAATTTTTACTGTTTTATACCTTAATACTAGGATCTGAAAATAGGTACAGAAGAAAAAAGTGATCCTTTCACTGGGTATTTCTTCTAGGGTGTTCTTAGGAAGTAGGGGCCTTCCTAGAGAGCCTAGGTGCTCCTCCCTGGTTCTAATGGATTAAAGCTGATTCCAAAGAACCCCTGAAGGAAGAAGACAAAAGTGCTGGAATGAGCCTTTGTTTACAACAGATCTTAATTCTTTAGCCTTCACTTGAGGAAGCTGTAAGGTCTTTGGCACCAGGCTAAAAATAGCGGAAGTGGAGCAAGTGACAGAGATGAATGGTTCCAAGAGACTATACAAAGCAGAGGAATTTAAGAAAAAACTTGAGGAGTCGGCAGAAGATCCCCTCCTGCCAGGGAAATCAAGGTGGAAGCAGAGGCCTCCTCTCGGGGCAGAATCACAATTTGCCAGGCAGACATTTCTCTGGCAGTGTTTCCAGTTCAACCTTGTGCTATTTAAATATACTCACACCTTAACAAACTAGTTTCCCCACAGGGTCAAGGACTGTAGCCTTACAAAATGGAAAAATCATACAGCTTACCTCCTAAATCCCTCGAAATCTCCATACAAAATGACAGGTTCCCGAGGGAGATGAGACCTACCATTAATTATTCATTTATTTAGGTGGGGAGAGGGGTGCATGTGGATACCAAAGCACGTATTTGGATGCCAAAGCACAACTTTCAGCACTCAGTTCCTTTCCACCCCATGACCTTGACCCACTGAGCCATCATCTTCACCTGCCTGCGATCCCTGATCCCTCCAGAAGTCAAAGGCAGCATCCTCCCAAGTGCCTCTGCAGCTATGTAAAAGAGCTTCATTCCCAAAGATGTGCCTAGGAACTAGTTCTTAAATTGGGCATCTGTCTGTCTTTAAGTGACAGTCTTGTCCCTACCTTCTCCAACTTCTGGTACCAGAAAAAGAAAGCATTTCTATGTCTCTCCTAGCTTTCCTTCTGGTAATACCATAAGAAGTGCCCTTTCTTGGAAGAGCTGGAGAGGAAGTGCCAGGCCGTGCTTGCCTTCCATGGGAAGACCTTCTCTAGTGAGGCTGGGGAGCAGAGGTCAGTGTTGTTGGACTCTCTTCTTCAAATTCGTTTTATTAAAATGGCAAGTCCTCCTTAGACCTCAGCTACCAGCCTAGAGTTTCTTCCCACTATTTTGCAACCAATTGCAAAATCAAAATGAGAACTCAAAAGGTCTCATTCAGAAGGCTCCAAACATCATGGGTAACTCTGAAAAGTTTAACAGGTATTTCTTTACAATTCTTTATACACTTTAGAAAAAATAAGAAAAAGAAAAAATAAAAGCAGTGTTGAGGAGCAGGAGTATCTCTAAGAATAGAAAGACTTCAAAGACAAAAACTCAAACAGAAGAAACATAAATCCAGTCCCTGGTAGAAAATCCCCATATGCAGCTTTAAATAATAATGTACTTAGCATCCAAGTGTGAAAGGAGCCCTGGCATGTTCACTGATGCTCTCAACTGTGGAAGTGCACCCAAGAGTCGAGTGCTTTGGGAAAATCTCTGAATATTCCAGAAAAGACACACATAGGGGACCAGAGTCACATCTGCTCAGCTAGAGGAACTTTAAAAGCTCTTTCCTGCAGAAAACAAAGAGGATAGATGGATCCTCCAAGCACTCTTCCTAGGGAGCACAAGGAACCTGTGGGTTTGTAGAGCACCCAACAGGGAGAAGCATTTCCAGATCGCCAGGACATTAGCATTTCTCTCCTCTCACAGCAACTTCGCGTTCAGAAATCAAGTTGAAAGCACAGACATGCCCTGAAGACTTACTTGGAAATGTTGGTAAGTAGCAGGCAGGATCTAACAACTCCAGGGTTCAAATGAGTACTTCATGAGAAGTGGAGCCATCCTCCCACCCCTCATGTTGAATACCTTGGAACTGGCACAATGGCACAAGAGAACAGAAGGTGGTAATAGTTCCTTGTTCAAGCAGTGGCTTTAAAAGGGGTGGGGAGTGGGGGCTGGGGAGATTAAGTTGGTAAAGTGCTTGATGTGTGAGCATGAGGACCTAAGTTCCATATAAAAAGCCAAACATGGTGAACCATCTGTAAACCTAGTGCTGGGGACACACAGATTTGAAGATAATACTGAGGGCTCACTGGTCAGCCAGTGTTGTCTAAAAGGCATGTTCCTGATTCAATAAGAGACCCTGTATCAAAACTAAGGTGGTGAGTGGTTGAGGATGGTACCCAGTGTTGACCTCTGACCTCCAAATATGCATACCATGGAAAGGAAGCACATGTGCACATACAGGTGGAGAACACACACACACATGTATGACATAACCATCAGTTCGAAGGCTCGGGAGAAAAGTGCTGCTTGCCACCATGCATGATTCCCTGAGTTAGATTCTCAGAACCCTGATGGACTTCAGCAAGCTTTCCTCTAAACACACACATGTGTGCGTGTGCACAGACATGCAAGCACGCACACTCAATCAATAAAATATTTTAGATGGCAACAAAAAGATATAATCTTTGATAGTCTTGCCAAGAAACTAATGTTTTTAAGTCAAGTACAGCTCTAAAAGAGAAAACCTGCCCCAAAATATGTTTTTGTCATTAATGGAGGAAGGCTGAGGTGGGTGGGACTCTTAATTGCATTCTCAGTGATTTCTCCATTCTAAAAGATATGAAAGGCAGTGAAGCCAAAATAAAGGAAAGTGAGAAGACCAGACAATGAGGTGACGAAGTGACATCTGGAGTCTCCATATCCAGGGGGGGAAAAAAAACTGCACTTTCACTTTTTTTTTAATTACAGCCACGAGTGACATATATAGAGAAGTTAATGTATAACCTCAATTTCATTTTATATAATTTTATCTCATCAGATGAGTTTAAGTAAAAATGTTTAAGTAAAAAGAACATTATGAAGTCTCATTAAATTACCATTAAAGGCTTAGCACTTGTGTATGTAGATAAGGCCAACAACTCTGAATGTTACAGGAGAAGAGCACTGGACAGGAAATGCAAAACCTGGACTTCAATCCCAGCTCTTGCACCAGCCATGTGACTGTGTAATCATTCAAATCCCTTGTGAAACAGAGGTGGTAATCCCTGCTGGTCACATGGGGGTTTGCAAGATCAAATGAAATGACAGACACCATGTACACCACAAACCTCACAAACATTCCTCCACTTATATTGTTTGAGTTAGGACAACTGGAACATTAATGGCTTTCCAAATAGACAAGGTACTTCCACGGTTTCACAGACACCTTTCTGCTTACACTGTTCCCACTGCTTGAAATGCTTTGCCCTTACCAGACCATCAGCTCTTGCCCCTGCTGAAGTCCTGTTAGCACAGTGCCTGGCAGTCCCCACAGCACCTTGGGAATACTAGGTACAGTGAAGGGATTCTGTATGCATTTCCCTAATAAGGTGGGCTACCCCAGAGAAATCTGATACTCAGAGAAGTCAAGTCACTTACAAAGGTGACAGCCATGTAGGAGGCAAGGTCAAAATCAAAGCCCAGGCCTTCCAGACTCACTGTGTACTCCTTCTACTCTGCTACTCACCATTTCACACAGTAGGTACTCAAGGAATGGACAAAAGTTTAAATATCCACCATCACATACCTAAGAAGACATTGTTCAATATAAGCATTTAGAAATAAATTAAAAATTTAAACTTAACTTATAAAATTCATGCGTTTTAGGGACTACAGGTGTATGTAACTTAGGGGTAGAGCCCTTTCCAAGCATGTAAGACCCTGGATTTAGAACCCAGCACTCCCCAAAAAAGGAGCCATAAAATCCATGTGTTTAGCCTGATTAGGAACTCAGGCCTAGTTGTGCACACCTTTAATTCCAGCTCTCGGGAGGCAGAGGCAGGTGATCTCTGAGTTTGAGAGCACCCTAGTATTCAGAGCAACTTCCAGGACAGCCGGGGCTACTCGAACAAATCCTGTCTTAAAGAAAGAAAGAGAAAAAAGTACTTCAAATTAAATAGCCCCAGATTTCTAGATACACCAAACACAAGTGAGAAACTCACTCTTAGCTGACCAGCACAGAAACAGACTAAATATCTGAGTGAGGGGCAGGAAGAAAATAGAGAGCCTTTTGTTCTCCTAGAAAAATTCCTAAATCATTCAGTTCCCGTTTACTTAAATAATTAAGCAATTGCAACTTTATTTAAAGAGCACTTGCATGAATATAAATGTCTAGGCTGCCAGGAAAAGTGGAACAGACTCCCCCCAGACCTCCTCCCCGGGAGGAGAAGCAGCCTAAGGAGTTTCAGCCCAGTAGGTAATTGTTTTGTAAAATTAAAAGCCACAGAAAATTGGAGTTCCGAATGGAAAATGGCATCTCAACCGGAACACTAATAAAAACAGCTAATGAATAAGCGCATTCTGGCAAGAATATATAAAAATTGCAAAGCCTGATGTGGACAGTACAGAATACAGAAGGAATCCATGTGAGTAAACAGCAAATGAAGGAGTCTCCTTATTTGTGAAGAATCCATTGCAGCAAGAAATTGAACTAGAGGTCTTCTGCATTCAAGAACAGGCCTACCTGTGGCACCCACAGAATTTAACAGCTGTGTTCTCAAACCTGAACTATGGAGGTCACAGCCTATGTTCTGGGGACAATCTCCAGAAACAGAGCTCTAATTTTCAGTAGTATAAATGCATACATGTAGTGAGGAATGTTGTAGGTAAAATGATCAAGGCTTTGAGACAATGAGCCTTGCCTCCCTACTACACTCTACAGCAGACAACAAAAGCAGGTGAAAGGTCACTGGGATCCCATCCTAGAGCTCTGTCAGCTGTGTGATCAGCAAACAAGAAAATGTTGTGATTGATCCCCAGCCTGGGGATCAGAGCACACAATAGGAGAGAGCACATTGAGAGAACAATGACTAGAAGATGCTTACTTAGGACAGGGCTTGAAAGACAGCAGGCATTCATGAATGTTAGCTGTGAGGATTGCTAGCCCTCCATTAAAGCCTGTGCATTGGATTTGGAAAGCTACAAGTCTCTGATGCTAACTAGAAGGTCCTACGCGAAGGAGTTCCCTTACTTTCCACAGGGTTCGGCAATGCTCTCATTTCTAGGGGTTTAGGAAGCAGAAGCTTCTGCAGGAATAACCTCTCAGCACACATCAGATCCTCTGGGATCAGATAAAAGACCAGCTTATATACTGGACTCAATTGATATTTTCATTTACATCTTTCGGAGTTAAAACATATATTCTCCCAAAGATCTACCAGATTTTTCTTAAATTATCCAAAGCCTTTCAAAGTTAGAGCAGAGTTTCCTCTTCATCTTTGCATACGACAAATTGCGAGGCTCCACAGTTCAACTCATCACTCATCGTGTAAACAAAGAAACCTCTCGAGAGCAAAAGAGCAACATGTGCATGGATTCATGATGCATAAGGGTTGTCTTTTTTTCAAACACGAACAATGCAATCTATTCAGTAGAGAGGAGTACACCGTGCCAATTAAATATGCTGGGTTCCATAATTATAACTGCAATAATGAATGGAAAGGAGTGTTACTGCTACACAATGCACTTCTGTATTCAAGCCCATGATTTGTCTCTGGTTTCATTCCTTTAGATTCTCTCTCTGATTAGATATTACTGCAGATTATTCTCATAGCCAGCATGCACATCCACTCCCCCAATCAATAAGATCCAGATTAAACAAATAACTTGAAGACAGCACTCCCCTCAAAAAAGAAGTCTATCCTTCTGATATAATTTTGTACATTTCCCCCTAAAGCAGGGCCTTGCTCTATAGCCCTTACAGGCTTGGTTGTCCCTATGTAGCCTTGAACTTTGTGGCAACCTTCCTGCTTCAGCCTCCTGGTGCTGAGATTGGAAGCATGTGCCACCATATCTGGTTTAATTTTCTACTTCCTAAACATAAAATGTACAAGAGCATGATTACATTTTTTGGGGGGAAAAACTACATAGTAAAATTTTGTTCAGACCCACCCCCATCCAGAGGGAAGTAATGAGGGATCCTCTTCTCCTTGTCCTCTGTCTCGGGGGAAGAGGAAGGGGAGAAAGACAGAGAGAGAGAGAGCATGCTCAGCTCAGGGATGAGAAGGGTCTTGTTCCCTCCCTGCAGTGCAGCTGAAGGGTAGTGCTGGGTAGCACTGACCAGTTGCCATTCCCCTGTGGCAGCACTGGAAAAGGCTAAACTGGAAAGACTGACACAAAGTTACTCCAAAACGGCTTAGTCACTCGTTGCAGCCATCTCTGGCATCTGGAGAATTGCATTCTGGACCACATGTGCATATGGTTTCTCTTATCCTCACACTTCTGCTTCAGTGAGTCCAATACATTTTAAAAATAAATTACCTCTTAGGACTTCACCATAGCACTCCAGCTCTCTGGCCTTTCCATACTTGGGCCAGACTACTTCTGTATGTTTATGTGTAATTTGTTTAACCTTCTATTAAACCCTCTACTGAGTTCCCACAGAAAGGATTTAAATTTTGGATGCGCCTGCAAGCAGACCTGAACGCCTGGCACCTTTTCCCTCCAGCTAGCAGGTGTGTTCAGAAAGAAGGTTCTGTACCCAGAGCAGCCGCTCCTATCATGTACAGGCTCTCTGAAGCCTCCCAGCATCCCCTCCCAGCAGCCACTGCTGTGCTCAGCCAGGCTCCATGGAGGGGTTAAGGGAGCCATATACTCCCCCTTCAATTGAAGTCCACTCTCAAAGCAGACCTTTTCCCTTTGGCCATGGCATTGGTTTGCCACAACTGTAAACAGCTCTTCAGATCAGTCCCAGAGGCCAGGCTTTCCAGGTGCTGGAAGTGTGTCACACAATACAATATTTACAAATAGCCTGGAACAATACATCTCAACTACACATGGCTTTACTGGTCTGACAAAATCCTCTCCCACAGGTAACCAAAGTGCTGTAGGCTTAAATGCCAAGTATTAACCTTTCACTATGGGGTGTACATAATTCCCTAAGAATCTTTATAAAAATACAATATCACCACAGTGTCTTTAGATGATAAATGGTGAAAGCAGAAGTGATAATAATAGCCATAATAATAACGAGCATGGTTAGACATCATATTTTCTCTCTGTCTCCAATTCTTCTTCCTATCCACCCTTGTCCTGCAGTTGCCATGATCCAGGCCTATGTAGGAGGGAAGAAAAACCTAGATTTCTTTTTAAAAGGGAAAAACAAACCAAAAAAACCATATATCTTACATTGACAACTGGTCACAGGAACTGTGTTTCCCATTTTTCTTGTACTAAAATCCTGTACACCTACAACCTGGTTCCTTTCTAATACAGATTATTTCAGGTTCTGGGACCATGAACCCATGCTAGATTGCATTGCTAAGCAAAAAGGCTCCAAAACAATTAGACAAAAGATCGTTATTGGGAAGAGACCTTTAGTTCCTTCAAGTTAGCCTTCTAATCTAAGTAGAATTTCAGTGTAGGTGTTCATTAATCCATTCAATAAATATTTATTGGGTTCCTAACATTTACATGGTACTGTGCTGGGTGGCATACAAAATGGAGAAAGAGAAGCATGTGCAGAGAAAGCCTCTACTCTGTTAGTACTTGTAGTCTAGCCAAGTGATGAAATGGAAACAATGCTGCACAAAACGCAAGTTACAAACCTCCTAAGGAATAAAATGGCTCATCTGGAAGAGTGCCTGCCTCCCATGCCCTTAGCCTTTGGTTCAGCCCCCAGTCTGGTGGAGCAAGAAGACAGCAGTCATCCCAATACTTGGAAGGGGAAAGCAGAGGAACAAACGTTCAAAGTCATCCTCTGCAACATAATGAGTTCAAAGGCAGCCTGGGCTACATGAAACCCTGCTCCCCCACAAAGAGTATGAATCATAGTTCCAATAAAGTAAAGGCAGTCAAGGCAGACTTGATCTTCAAATAGGAATATGAATCTCAAAGCATAGATACAGGAAGAGAAGAATGCTGAAAAAAATTCCTGAGAGTGAGAAACTGACTGCAAAGCGGTTGCTAGTATATGGGACAATGTATTCACACAGGTGAAAGGCAGCCTAGGAAGCCTGTTTTGAAAACTCTGGCCTCTAGGGCCAGAGGGTGGTGATAACAGAGTTAGAGACAGACAAATCCATCCGTAGTATATGGATGGATCACATCGTAGAGCAGTGGTTCTCAACCTCCCTAATGCTGTGACCCTTTAATATAGTTCCTCATGCTGTGGTGACCCCCAACCATACAATTATTTCATTGCTACTTCATAGCTATAATTTTGCTACTGTTATGAATCCAATGTAAATATCTGTGTTTTCCAATACTCTTAGGCAACCCCTGTGAAAGGGTCACAGCCCACAGGTTGAGAACCTCTATCATAGAGGACTATATCACTAGCTGACCCAAGGAAAGTAATGGGAAGTCCAGATGGAAAATGTTTCATTAAGACAAAGACGACCTGGACCAGAAGATCCACGTGCTCATAACATGCAGAGAGAAGACCTGTGCATCTGCAGAGATTTGGGCCTGGAGTTACCCAGGAGAGTGACTGGGAGCCCAGAAAAGAGAAGGAAAATCATGGACCAACTGCTTCAGGGGTCTGTTTTTGGCAGTGACTGTGGAGGCGATAATTCTTATTTTACTCTTTTGGTGTGCTGTGTATATGTGGAAACTGAGATAGAAAGATAAAATGGAGCTGTGTTCTGTTTATGTTTCTGTTATTTACAGAGAGAGAGAGAGAGAGAGAGAGAGACAGACAGACAGACAGACAGACACCAGAGTTCAACCTGCTCTTCTGGAGCCATAAACCTTATTTGATCTCTCGACCACCTAGAACTCACCAAAGCAGGCTACACTGGGGCCAGTGAGTAAGTCCCAGGGATCTGCCTGTCTCCACCTCCTCAGCACCCAGGATATAATCTTGCCAGAAGCCTGGTTTGGGGGTGTCTTAGATAGGATCTGGGGTAGTGTCAAGTACGTACACTCAAAGCAAGCACTTTACAGACAGGGCTATCACTCAGCCTGGAGTTCTGTTTTAAACAGGAATTTGTGGAAGCAGTAGAACCAGGGACAGAAGGCAGTTGACAATGCATTTCAGAAATTCTTAAAAGAGGGACAGGGTCCAAGTGGAGAGAATGCAAGACAGCATGTGGAGAAGTAAGATCTAGAAGACAGAACATCCAGACAAAAGAGAAGAAAATGGCCAAGAAGAAAATGTAGGAAAACAGTTAGCTAGTAGGAGAAGGAAAAAGAGCCAGCCCAAGTGCCACCAAATAAAGCTGTCCAAAAACAGGCAGTGGTGCAGAACAAATGGAGGAATTTGTAAAAGGAAACCGAAGTTAATGGTGCCAAATACCACAGGGCGGGCAAAGCAGATAATGCTTAACTGCAGGCCACCAATGCTTGGTGACCTTCAAAAATATCATTTTGCAAGATAGATCTCAGAAAGCTGACTGCTTCCTCTGGACCACAAACAGTCCGAAGAGCAGCCCAGGACATAGCAGTAGGTGGGCAGAGAGCATGGAGCCTGGCAGATCTGCATAATACCCAGCAGCTAAATGTGAGCTCTGAGGTTAGCCTTCCAGTCCTCCCACTCAGCAGCAGGAGGCTTCCTCTGCTGAACCACCCAATTTAGGTTTGCAGGCCACCGTGACCTGTGCTCAGCAAGGTGTACCGACATCGTCAGCCGCCTGTGCTGACAAGTGCCGCATCTCATCTCAGACGGAATTAAAACAGATAACACCAGAGCAGAGCCCCGTGAACCTATTAAATATTCCACAAGTAATTTATTTTTGATGTAGAGGAGAGGGAGGGAGGAAACAAGGGAAGTTAGTAAACCATCATTATGTTATCAACAAGGAAAGGGTTGGCATCACAAGACTTACAGCTTCTATTCAGGCTGAACCAATCACAGCTTAAGGAAGGTCCTTTTAGTCTGTAGAGCAGTCAAAATGGCTGCCACCTAGATCATCCTCTCCAAAAGGTGTCCCACCTAAGAGAGGCAGTAGAGCAGAAGATAAAGAGATGGCAAGAGGATCAGGATGTAGGGTTATGAGTGGGATTAGGGAAGAGTATAGTACTAGAGATAACTGGTGGGAGTGGCCTTACTTGCAGTCTCTTTATCCCTTTAAGAACCAATTAAAACACTCTCCCAGAAAACTACAAAAACATCCAGGATAATTCCCAGGAATGGACAAACCACCTGAAGCCCACCCTCGTGGGAGCCATCCCTGACCCTTGGTGGGTGTTCTCATCTCTTGCTCACCAAACTTTTCAGTATAGCACCTTACACATTTCATCTTCTAAACAATTCTGCCCCTGCCTCATTTTACTAATGCCACTCCCTAAGAGGGTGGGGTGGGGGAGAAACAAGTAAAACTAATTCCCAATGTTGACATTTGCTACAACATAAATTTACATATTTCCTCATATTTTCTAACATACCATTTAGCCTTCTCTTATTTAAAACAATTTGAACAACAACAACAAAATGATGTCAGAAGTACCTTCCATCTGTATAAAGCAGCCACAAAACAACTTAAAAAGAGAATGAAGTATATAAGTACATTCTAGAACTGTGTTATAAGAAGTCTAATGCAGAGAGCTGCTTTTCTTTCCTTTGGAGGGGAGGGCAGGCAAACCTGGATAGCTGACATTTCACTAGTGCCCTAGGAAAGGTTATGTTTTCATAATGGAAAATTCTACTCTGACCCAGTGCAGTTTCTAATTCCTTTCTCATCAACTAAAATCGTGGCAAATTCTGGCTTGCTTTAGTGAAGTATGGGCAAGTGTGTTAACACTCCTAGCATGCGAAAGACATAAAATCACTAAAATACTGCATCCATCTGGTCATCTCCGATCTACTCCAGACGCCTGAAAATAAAAGGGGAGAGCACAAACTTTCTATAGAATTGAACAGTTTTCTGGCTCCCAGGTGTAAGTAAACACCCTCCCCCAACATACACAACACACACCATTTTGACACAATCACCACCACGAGGAAGGCTGTATTATCCATAGGCCATATTCCCCTGAGATGGTGAGATGGGTCCTCTTCCATACAGATTTTTCTGTAGTCTTGAGCACTCAAGTCTGCTGATGAGGACTTGGACAGATCTGCATCTACTCCTTTTCCCTTTACTGTGACTCAATTAGCAATGTTAAATATTTAACATGCTAGTCTAATTTCACTGCACAAGACAATTCCTGAGGAGTCAAAGCAGTAGCACTACAAGGTAGGCAAGGGACAAGACGTGGAGAAGACCGAGTGAAGGAGAAGTGCGGGAGGTGAGTGTGCATTTTAAAATATAAAACTATTCACAACTCACTGAAGATGAATTGCTTGTTTCTTTCCTTCCACTGACAGGTCCTGAATCTTTATGGAGAACATTAAATTAAAGCGCATAATGGGTTTATGTAGCGTGGTACGCACTGGAGACATTAGTCACGTCCCTTAAGAATTTTTCTCATTTTCTAAGCCTGACTTAAGCCCCATTTCCCCATTGATGAGGGAAGTCCATACTAACCCACAAACCACATCTACAGTCTGCTGAGCCATTTTTTATATTTGTCAACAGAGGCTGTATCCCATACTCAAAGCCACCAAAGATTATTACATTTCCAGCATGGTTTACAGGATACACAGAAAAGTTAATAGGGTCATTCGAGTGGGAGGTTTTCTTTTCCTCCCTACAAAATGCATCATGGCATTAAGAGAAAATTAAAAAAAAAAAAAAAAAAAAAAATCACCTGCCAGCTGTCTTGCAGAGTCCTGACTAAAGAGATGAGGAGGACACTTTCTGCTCAAGCACACAGGCAGTTCAAACAGATGCTCTGAACCAAAACTAGTGGTTACTTAATTATGTTATTTGGGCAGTCCAGAACCTTCTACCTCCATTTCAGTATACTCTATTATTCCTACTGTGTTCTAGTGACTTCCGTGAGGCATTTTAATCTAATGCATATCCAGTCAGACTGTTAGTATGTCAAACTGACCCATGCTGGTACTATTTAAAAGATACACAAACTGTACAAATGCTTATGGGGCATCTAGGTGAATATGATGCTAACGAGGAGCCTGAAATGAACAGGTTACTTGCCAAGCAGCAGATTTCATTAGCATTGTATAACTCTTGCATCATAGTATTCTTACTGTGAAATCATTATGCACCCTTGATCAGTGCCTGGAAGGGCTAGTATTTCAACATAGCACATTTCAGCTTGAAGAGAAATAAAGTTGATGGCTGTCCAAGAGAAAGTCAAGAAAACTGCAGTAAGCAACCCCCAAAATCCTATAGCAGGAATTTGGGGTAGTCTCGTCATATCCCAAGTTTCAAAACATTGCCTCAGAGCACTCTTCGTGTTCTAGATAGCTATATTCTGAGTGAGATGACAAGTCTTTATTAAAACTTGACTCAGAAGAAATAAGATGTTTGGTTAATGTGCTAGCACCTAAGAACCATTGTATTTCCTTTTCAGTTTCCTGAAAGAAGGATATAAATTCACTTAGGTCACAATAACCAACACTGATGGAGCTCTTACCAGCTGTTTTGCCCTTGAAAAGCATCCTGTGGCTACAGATATATAAATACTCCTACAAGCTCATGAGAAAGACATCATTATCTCTGATTTTATATACTTTGTATAAAAAAAGAAAAAAGGAAGACAGTCTAGTGATGAAGCTTACGGGTAAAGGACTTGCCTATCCTGTTCTCTCCAGGAGTGCAGAGGAAAAAATGAAGCTCAGACTGCTTGACTTACTTATATAAAAGCCACACACTTGGCATAGGCAAGAGTGATATCTGAAGCCTGAATAGCCTTACGCTAGAATTTGCCCTCTTCACTGCTCTATTTACTTCCTGTATCAGCCACCCTAAGATTTCTTCCCAAGTAGTTAATTTTGATCAAATAAGTTGCATATCTTTTAAAATAAATTAAAATTAAAAGGTAAATCCAGTATTGTAAGCATCAGTCTAGGAATTTAGCATGCATTTGCCTATGTTTTCTTTGGTGTTTCAAGGAGCATATTAGCTTTAATTCTAGAGCAGGCTTCTGCTGGAATGAGCACTACATAATTTATTAGCTTCCAGTACAGAGTAGGCAAAAAAAATATATAATTTTCATGTATCCAATCTTCAGCTGATGGTAAGACTCCCATAGTACAATTCACTGTAATTCTCAGAGAAATTTTCATTTATCCATTCAGGTAATTAGAAATTTATGTTGTTTACTTTCTGGTAAAAGATACTATCATCCTCCATCATTCCCCAAAACTAAAACACCAAGACTGACAACACCTGAAGACTGACAACACCTGAAGACTGACAACACCTGAAGACTGACAACACCTGAAGACTGACAACACCTGAAGACTGACAACACCTGAAGACTGACAACACCTGAAGACTGACAACACCTGAAGACTGACAACACCTGAAGACTGACAACACCTGAAGACTGACAACACCTGAAGACTGACAACACCTGAAGACTGACAACACCTGAAGACTGACAACACCTGAAGACGGCAACACCTGAAGACTGACAACACCTGAAGACTGACAACACCTGGAGACTGACAACACCTGAAGACTGACAACACCTGGAGACTGACAACACCTGAAGACTGACAACACCTGAAGACGGCAACACCTGAAGACGACAACACCTGGAGACTGACAACACCTGGAGAGCACAGCCCCTGGCCCGCCAGAGTGAGTGAAGGCGAAACAAGTTTGACATTTCCTGCTGACTGTGGTCACAGCATCTTTTAATGAAGCTCGCTTCACATCATTTTAAATCCATGTGCTCGTGTCAACATCAATGTACTCAGCATTATCTACCAATTAGTAAACCGGAAAATATTCTTTGGATAATCTGAAATCTCAGTAAAATATTCAGTGTGCCATTCATTTACTCTAAACTGCCCTGTAAAAACAAATTAGCGAAAGGAGCTGTCGCAGGATGACATAAACACCTATTAATGCAACCCAACTACACGTCTGTCTCTGGCCAGATTTCCTAAGAAAGAACTATGTGGAGGAAAACCATAAGCCCGTGACATTTTCAAATCAAAGGCCTAGGCCACTGTGAAGGAGCATATTTACCTGCCCCATGTGTGAGATGAAATTCGGACTGAGAAGAAAAGGGCTAACACCTGCCCTTCTTTCAAGGAAGAGCTCACATCTTTACGCTGCAGGAAGTCTAGAAAGTCAAAAAGGCCTAACAGATGGCATGCTTCATAAAGATCAGAAATGTCAAAGAGCGTGGGAGCTGACCAAATGATTATGACTATGCAAGGGAGCAATCATTTGGACTGTAAGGGCCAGCCTATACAGGACTCTCACCCTGCAGAAGGCCACTCTTGAACTTACGAGAAGACTAGAGTACATCACTTTCCAGCCAGCACTGACTGGTCTTTCCCACAAATCAGCCTGACAAAACCCTATCATTTAAATATGGCAATATTTCAATAGCCACCTTCCACTTAGGATCCTTTCAATATTTTTCATTTTAATGCATTGGTTATAAATAAACTGCGGCAGCACCTGTTTGGAAGGATTAAAAATGCTTTTATATTATGAAAGGCCGGGTGAGAACTTGTTCTCTGATGAACACACTCGTCATCGGCACAAGACATCTGCAGTGGAGGAGCAGAAGTCTTCAAGAACGACTTCGATTTGAGAATCTAAATGAGGCTTGAGTCTCTAATGACTACTCACTACTCTGAACTTTCACATAGCATGGAACGCTTCAGAATGGGTACCTAACAAAAATGCTATCAATCACAGAATGGAAAAGGCTAGCATGCACAAACTCAACTGACTGGAGGTAGAAAGGCTTATGAGTGCAAGGTTGGTCTTTCCTTGGGAAAGCCATGACCCCACGGATGCCATGTGCTGGAGCAAACACCAGTCTGAAAGAAAAAAGTAACTGCAAAGAGTTCCACAGCGTTTCTTAAATGCTCCTGGGGTCACTTAACTATGAAACAGCTTGCTTTCTAAAGCATTCAATTTTGACATGTGCTGATCATAGTAAGGCATGAGAAATAAACACATTCAAAGATACATGGCTTGGGGGTAGTGAAAATATGAAATCCATCATGGAACCCACGGAAAAATCCCAGATACAATAGTGCATGTTCATAGCCACAGTGCTAAGCAGTTGGAAACACCTGGATCTCTGGAGCTCAATGTCTGGCCAGCCATAGCTTGCTTGGAGAGCTCCAGGCCAATGAGAGAATCTGTTCTGAAGGAGGACATTTCTGAGAATGACACTCAAAGCTGTCATCCCCTGGTCTCCTCACCTGCACATCCAGGAATGTAAGAGCAAGAGCGTACACACACACACACACACACACACACACACACAATGGCTTGTCACCAATTCTCCATCCGGGGTCATACTGGGCATGGGAAAGAGAGGAACCTACCATTTGAACCAAGACTAGTATAATTTAGTTTTTTCTTTTTTCAAAAAAAGAAAAACAAAGTCTAAAATGCTCTCACACTTCTAAGACTTGGAGAATTCACAGGTGCACTAGGGATTCTCCTCATTCTACAGCAAGCCAAAAAGAAAAACATAGGAACCTTCAAACAAAAGAAAGAAATCCAAAGGACCTAAAGAATTCAAAATCTTAAGTCTAGTCACACCCATGTACCTTCTGGGAAGAAGTCATAAATATGTCTAAAGTCTGTATTTCTCAACATTAGTTATTAAGAAGAGCTTTTCATGTTGATTATAGCCATCAATAAATTAAAAATGAATAAATTTTTCTAGGTATCTAATTTCATTACTCAGCGTCACACACAGCCTGTGGCTTGTATAGAGAAAGAGATTTTCTTTCCCAGCCTGTAACTTATATGTTAAATAGAAGAAAAATGCTAAGGAGCAGGGGGAGTTGGAAGATGGGGAGAGAAATGGGTTGGGAGAGTTTGAGAAAAGAAAAATGAGTATGCAATTTTGATACTGAAACCCAAGAAGGAGAAGGAGACCCAAGGATACAAGAGCATTCTGTACATGGTATCTGTTGGAAAGTCACAGCCAGATCGTAATACTAATTCAAAATGTTGCAAATTTTAATCCCGTTTCTAGTATTTACCAACATTTTAATCGGTTTTCCACATTTAAAAAAAAAAAAAAAAAAGATGCATTTCTCACTTGAAAAAAAAATCAGGGGTTAGGGATTTAGCTCAGTGGTAGAGCGCTTGCCTAGCAAGCACAAGGCCCTGGGTTCGATCCTCAGCTTAAAAAAAAAAAAAAAAAAAAAAATCAGGGAAAAAAACCTGCATCTTGCCGGAAACCCTGTCTCGAAAAACCAAAAAAAAAAAGGAAAGAAAAAAGGAAAAGTCAAGCAGTAGAAACAACCACACAGAAAGAGCACAGGCAGCAGGGCGCCAATCCTGTATTCTCAGCTCTACATTGTGTGAGATGAGGCAGGGACATTGGCAAGGAAAAAGCTTGATGCCAGCCAGATTCTGAGCTTCCTCTGCCATCAGAAAGGGGCTCCTGGAACAGGTGAGTTGCCAAGTCCACAAGAAAAGAACAGAACTTCACAAATAGAATGTTTGCTTCACTTGTGAAAATCCTAAAAGGAAAACTACAATTTCTAAAGAAGGCAATTAACAACTTACTTCTCATGGAAATGGCTACTGTGCCTTTGATCCCAGTGGAATATGTCTGTGTGGATGATGTGTGGATGATTCTTCCTGCCAGGTAGGATGTTACTGTAGTCTTGGTGTGGGTTCTGAGTTTTTAGAAATAGAAATCACACCCTGGGCCCCAATTTTTCACTTAAACTAGAGTCCCAAAATGTCCCTACAACTATGGGAAAAATCCAAACCAAGAAAGACATATACATTTTACCCTATTAGAGCCCCGCCTAAGAATTAAACAGCTGTGTCAGAATGAACTCTTATGGATGCTCTGGTTTCCACTTCTGTAATTATAATTATGTCTAAGTACAATCACTTACCTTTTATAGGAGGCACTTCATCCACTCCTCCACAACAATAACAGCTAATGCTTATAGGGTGCTTACTATGTCTCAGGCACTGCTTTGACATGTCTACTAGGCTGATACTCTCAGCTCCCCCCATTCATGAATAAGGAGAGGAGGCTCAGGAAGATGAAATGATTATCTTAGGTCTGTCACAAGAAAGGAAGCAGAGCCAAAATCTGAACCTAAGCAGATTATCTCTGGTACCAACATGATGGACTGTGGGAGGCAGCACTTTTGAATCACGTGAAACTGTACTCCATTTTCTTGTATTAGCCCAAGAAGAATCAGAAATTTTGTTTTGTTTTGGAAACATTCTCATAGATCCAGCCTGGCTTCAAACTCACTATGTAGCTGAAGATGGCCTTGGTCTTCTAATTCTCCTACCTCTGTCTCCCAAGGGCTAGAATTACAAGCATGCAATACCACTCCCAGTGTATGTGGTAGTGGGGATCCAACCCAGGGCTTCTAGTAGGCTAGGCAAGCATTCTAGCAACTGAGCTCCATCACTAGTCAAGAACTGGAACTGTTTTTATAACTGTCTATTCTCAACTTCAGGGTCCTTTGTTCTCCTTCTGGTTTTGTGGAAAGTCAGCAGTCAAATCATTAATTCTCTAATTAGCAAACAAAAGCAAAAACAGCAATGTCAATTCCACATGATCTCCAAAATAGGGTGTGATGCAAGTTAAAGCACTCTACAAACTGTAGCAAGCCAGACAAGTGTTAGCTGCGATTACAGTGATTCAAGTTTTCACGTCATCTCTCCTTCTCCATGTTAGACCACTAGACAGTTCCATTAATTATATGTGTTAGGAAAAGAACACAAACTAAATAAGGAACCAAATGCCAGAATAGTCTGAAATTGCCTTCAAATAATACTGATTAAACCAGCCATTGACAATGAAACAACAGTCTTGGTAGGGCATTGTGTCAAAGAGCCCATTTAACTAGCCTAATTTATTCTACTAAAAAAGAAAAAAAACATAAAAACCTTTCAGATACTATTAGAAAGTAAGCTATCATCCATTAAAACTAAAGTTGAATGGATAAATTTTAAGAAATGCACAGATTTGTCAAAAAGTGAAGTAATATTTCTTAGCATTCATTAACAATTATAAAGCACTAAAACTTGAAGCTCTGTAGAAAAGAGGGTGACTGCACAGAAGAGAACCATGAAGTATCTTATCTATGAGCAATACATTCACTAAAGGCCTTTAATGAGTCGATAGGACTAAGCCCAGCAAGAATTTGCTTTAAATATGCTGTTCTAGTGGTGTTAGTACCTAAAGGACCAACGATAGAACACTGAATACAGGGCAGAGGTTGTATAAGGACCTCCCCTGAAATCTCATTTAATCCTTGCACAGTAAGAACTGTATGGAACAGGCTGTAGATTCCCAATTTTTCAAATGACAGAACAAGGCCCAACAGTGTAAATTAACTACTATAAAAGGTGAAGGACCAGAAGTCAAAATGCCTGCCCAGGCAGCAGCACATGCACCAATCAAGAGTGTTGCAGGCTTTTTGAGCAAGAGACAACCTTTAATGCCTAAGGAGAGGGGTCAGGAAAACATTAGGTGACCCCAGACAAAACCAAAAGTTATTAAGCATACATATTCCACCACTGATTAGCTAGGCTCATGATGTACTCCAAACAACAATATACTTACTGTCTGACATTTAATATTTTCCTCCAATTTACTATGAAAAACAAAAATTTGTATGAAATACATCCTCAGTGCTGGTTTGGGGACACGTTATACCATTCTACTTGTTGAAAATACAGAACATTCAGCCATCAACCTATGCCCTTATAGAGTAGTAACATCCAGGAGAAATGAGAACAGTATAAAGTAAATGCCTGTTGTGCAGGAAAAAAAAGTTGAAGGTCTTCCTCCAAGGAGTGAATTTGGAGTCTGTTTTAAACAAGGAATTATAAATGGCTGAAAAAGAAAAATGGGTAGGTGTTGAGAATGAAATACAGAGAGAGAGACAGAGACAGAGACAGACTAACAGATAAGCTGCTCTAAACATCAGAAGTAGACCAAGGGGCTTCTGGGGCTGAAAGAGATGGCTTCCTCAGGGTTCTGGTTCTTGATTGTTGCCACGCTAAGAATGATTTGAAGTGTTTGTTAAGCACGGATTTCTGTGATTCATGCCCAGAGTTCATGATTCAGTGGGTCTGGGGCGTGGTTCTTCTAACAAGTTCCCAGGGGATGCTGCTAGCCTAGACCTCATGCAGGTTGTTTCTTTCAGGAGATCAAAGGAAACAGGGAGCATGCTCATTGCAATGGATTGAGAGATTCAAAGAGGGAAGGCTGTCAATGTCCTAGTTTTCAACCTACAAAACTACTAGGGGTAGAGCAGGAAGCAAGTACAATGCCCATAAAAAAGAGAGACTTGGTCTAGCCTGCACAAGTCAAGGAAAGCACTGAGTTAGGAGCCAGAATAAAGGGAGGAGAAAGATGGCACTGTAAGAGGTAAAAGGAGCCAGATCAAACTAACAATCAGCACAAGTCACCAAGTCACCTACAGATTTGGTCACACCAAGATCAGAGATAGAGAAGTCAAAAACTATGAGGTAATGAAGATCATGAATATAGATATAAAGAGGGAAATTGGAAATGCTTGCTTCTTTTTAAAGATAAGAGGAAACAGAGCTTGGTTTTGTGCTTAAGTTTCCAGTACCAAAAAGCCGTCCCAGAAGTTGTATCTAATATACAGTTAAGAAACATCAGAGCCTAAGGAAAAAATGTAGTGGGATAGAGATATGGACTTGGGAATTGTTTATCTCTTGAAGAAAGTTGGACTACATAAGTAAGTATGTTCCTTCAATTAAAAGTACTTACTGAGGGAGCTCGGTGTGGTGGCAGACACCTTTAATCACAGCCCTGGAGGGGCGGGCAGACACAGGGGGATCTCTATGATCCAGATCTACATAGGGAGTTCCAGGCCAACTGAGACTACACAGTGAGACCTTTCTCAAAACAAAAACAAAAACCAAAAACGATGTACTTACAAGAGGTGGGAGGAATGGCTCAGTGGTTACAAATACTGACTGCTCTTCCAGAAGCTCATGATTCAATTCCCAGCACCCATAGATGACTCACAACCAGCTCTAATTCCAGTTCCAAGGGCTTCAACAGCCTCTTCTGGTCTCTGCAGGCACTGCACACATGTGGTGCACAGATCATATATATACACACACACGCACACACACACACACACACACACACACACATACATATGGAAAACACCCACACACATTAAAAAGATTATTTTTTTTTAAGTTTTAGAAAGTATGTATGAGAATGACATATAGGTGAGGATGCAGCTTCCTCAACATGCCTAAGTTCCTGGGTTCAATCCCCAGCATCTCAAAGAAAGGAGGTATTAAATAAATAATAAATAATTAACACTGGCCAGTCGCAGATTCTGCACCTATCATCCCAGGATTTGAGAGGTAGAGACAGGACAATGCAAGTTCATGGCCAGCCAGGGCTACACAGTGAGACTGTGTTTTTGCATTTTGTTTCATTTAAAAAGCAGCAACAGTGAGTTCCAAGACACAGAGAAACCCTGTCTCAAAAAATCAAAGGGGGGAAAAAAAAAGGCAGCAACACTATCGTAGCTGAACTTATTAGAGATGTCTCTTACTCATGATGTGTGTGTGTGTGTGTGTGTGTGTGTGTGTGTGTGTGTGTGTATGTCTGTGTCTGTGTGTCTGTGTCTGTGCAGATGTAAGAGGAGGGGGAGGACGAGCACACAGGCCTAATTTTTTAACAGATTAAATACAAGAGCTTAGGTTATAATCATCAAAAGCTAACTAAATATGGCATTCTTCAAAATCCTCCAGTTTGCCAATATTGAAACACTAATTTATTATTCACTGCCACGTTAGTGTCACTCTCTCACCTCTTACCAAGTTCCTCACATAAGCCATCTGGAGGCAAGTCACTCTTGGCCCATCTGTGTTCTCAAATTCACGAATCCTACACATCTTTTCCTCGCCATACAAGGAACACAGATTTCTACCACTCTCTTAAGTAAAGGAAATGGTGTATGGAGTGCCTGGATTTCTAAAATGAGTATTATGCCTTGTTAAAGATGCTGGAAAGTAATTAGGTCGACTAACTAATGGCCTTGCAAGCAAAACAAACTTCCAAGTCACTTATCAGATAACTCAGTGAGATCTGCTCATCACATCTATGCTTCTAAAACCACAGACCAAACATTCCTTAAAGCCAAGCATTTTAAGAAGAAGCAAAATACCTAAGATTATCTCAGGTGCCAAAGACACTTCCCAGGCCAGCACAGCTTTGGGAGCTGGACAGCCCACCCCTAGCATGAGGCCCTGCTCAATCATCTGTTGCTGAATTACCTTAGACAAGATGCTTAATTTGACTAAGACTCAGCTCCCTCATCAGTAATCTGAGGCTTGAAAAGTAACTACCTCAATTGACAAAAAGATAGACACATTGATTAAAAAGAAACAGTCCAAAAATAGAACCAAACAGATATTGATTTTTCACAAAGGTGCGGAGTCAGTTAAAAGCCAAAAGGGACAGTCTTTTCAACAAATATTTCTAAAGCAACTGGCTATCTATATACCAAAATATAAGCCTCAGTCTCTTCCTGACAAGTACATAAAAATTAACTCATTGGTTAACAGAGTCAAAAAAAAAAACCACAATGAGGTAACAAGCCCAACCAGCAGTCCAAGGGTAACATGGGCCTCAGGACAGCAATGAATGGCACCCGATGCAAAATCATCAACTTGTTTAAAACACCGAGGATTCTGCTTTACTTTGAAATTTTTCTTTGTGTATATAACGCAACTATACAGCACTGAGTCACAATGTCAAATGGCAGGACACACCTGAAAACTCTAAGAAGAAAACAGGACAAAACCATCATGGTTGAGTTAGGCAAGATATTCTCAGTTACCTGATGGTAAGTACAATCCATAAAACACAAAGTGAAAAACTGGACTTCATAAAACTAAAAGCTTTTTCTCACCAAAAGATATCACTAAGAGGAGACTGAAAAGATAAGCTACAGACAGAAAATACAAATTATACATCTGACAAAAGGCTTATGCCCACCATTTTCAGTGCTTGACAGTAAGAAAACAACCCATAAAAAAAATGGGTCAAATCTTTGAATAGACATTTCACCACTGATACTCAGATAGCAAATAGGCACATTAGATGTGCACCACCAAGTCAGTGGAAAATGTAGCTTAAACCCATAAAGACATCTCAATATAACTATTAGAATGACTAAGACTAGACAGCCACACCCTGACAACATGCTTACAAAGATGAAAGACCAGACTTCAGTTCCAAAATGGAATGCAAAATGGTACGGCCATTCTGGAGAACAACTTGGCGGTTTCTTTAAAAATTAAATAAGTACTTACATATGACTCAAAAACCTACAACTAGGTTTTGGGGTAGGAAAGGTGAGAACTTACATCCACAAAAACTTGTACATAAATATTTACAGCTACATTATCTGAAATACCAAAAGCTGGAAACAGTATCAATCTCCCTCTGTCAACACTATGGTGCATTCACAACAGAACTCTACTCATCCGTAAAAATAACAGTAAGAAATTTAGACTGTAAGATGTTAAGTGAATGAAGCCAGATTCAAAAGACTACATCCAGTACAGTTCTCTTTCCTCAGGAAAATAAGGACAGTAAGAATGTGGAATAAAACTAGTGGCTACCACAGGGTAGGAATGTCAGGGCGCTCTGCTTACAGGCTCCGTGTGAAAAAGTCTGGTAATGAACTGTGGTGCTGACATGTTGCCATGAGGTAGTTACCTAACTATTCCCAAAACTCACAAATCTCCGCCTCCCTAAAAAAGTAAGCTTTTGTTTGGGTAAGATTCGAAAACATATTCTTCAAAATAGCAACTGGACAAAGAACTTACCTAGCAAAGTTTCTTCTCCTGGAAGAGCTGCGCAAACTCGGCGGGTGATGAGTCAACCTGCTCTCAGGAAGCACTCAGTAGAGCTGTGGGCCCCTCCCAGCCTCTAACACTCTTAGTTAGAGCTTGCAGAAGTCCAGCTCAAAGAGGGGAAGAAGTCACTCCACCTGGGCTATACAAAGTTTGACAGAATGATCAGGAAGTCACTGGCTACAACAGCCACTAGCAAAAGAGTGCCCTCCACTGAAAGGGTAGAGAAACTTCTCATGGGCCTATTGCATTGCTCTGAAATTAGAAGCTACCAGAGGTCTGCTGAACTTAGCAATTGTCAAGCTCCCCTTCAAGTATCTGTTGCTAGGAATTTTCTCCAGAATTCTACATATCTGCACTTCAGACAGCAGCTATTATTGCTTCCTAGGAGCAAGACAGGCTTATTTGATTGGCTTTTTGAAGGCACCAGTCCATGTATTAGCCATGCCTGCACTATTACTACCAAAGACCTCACTAGCATGTGGCATTATGTGCAGTGTGCTAAGAATCCACCATGATAGGAAATATTTCATCCCACAAACAAACAAACAAAAGATTTCTTTTTCCCTTTCTTTCTGCTATAGGTAGTTCTGCATCTTGTGTATATTTTCCATGGAGTCAAGGGTGACTAACTACACAATTGCCAGTGGAAAAATAGCAACCAGAAATTGGATATTGGCAGTTCTTCAGTTTTTGTTTTTCTGTGGTTTTTAAGACAAACCTGAGGACATAGACTATTAATGTGAGTCAAACAAGCCAGTGCACATGTCTCAGCAGCTGAGCTCATAACAACCTACATGTACCTACCACGATGTTCTAAGGAAACATGCATTTATACAGGAGACACCTGCCATCAGCAACACTTGCACAGGTCTCCTGCAAGTACGACGTGTTTTTAATGTTGTCTATCTTCTGTACTGTTCCTTTAACTTCGCTATTCCAATTCATTAAACTAAAAGAATAATAATTTGAATTAATGAGGCATTACTGTGGCCTCAGTCTTTAATACACAATTCACATTCAAATCAAATCAATACTTTTATCAAGAACTAATTATGTCCTGGTGCAGAGCTGGCTTCCACAGTAAATTCAAGACATTTTTACTAGCTGTACTCTCAAGAGTCTTAAAAATATAACTTATGTATGGTTATATAAATCCAAAAATGAAAGTAAAAATTCAATTATGGATGTATTTAAGAAGAAATCAACACTAATCTATCAAAACTAAAAAGATGGCCAAGGCTAAATATTCAAGATAATTTCCAGGGTATTTGTAAATAGATTTGGCTAACTGGTGACTTGTTTGCTTCTTGTTTTTTTTCCTTAGACAATATCACAATGGGCATGCATTCTGCAAATATGCGTCAGTGGATGGCTGAAGGAGAGACAAGAACCTGAACAGATAGCTGAAGTGACCGTTGAGTGAAATACTTGGTAGTGGTAAGCCATACTAGTAGCCTAGAATTTGATCAACACCTCTGCCTCCTCTGGCAGACTATTCAACACTCATGCTAGAGAGCCTGTTAAAGACTCCCTACCTCAGAGGCAGGCAGATCTCTGTGAGTTCAAGGCCAGCCTGATCTACAGAGCAAGTTCCAGGACAGCCAGGGCTACACAGAGAAACTGTCTCATAAATAAATAAATGAATAAATGAATGAAAGAAAGAAGGAAGGAAGAAGGCAAGCCTGCCTACTTCATAACTGTCCTGAAAGAAAGATGGCTTAGAAATCAAGCACTACAGGTGTCTCACAACGAAGGTGCTTTAAGTGCCTGAAACCTACCAAGCCAAGGAACAAGCTATGGGGTGCTAACCAGAACTGAAGTTAATGACACACAGACTTCTGAAGAAAACAAGAAAACTGTCAAATAAATACAGAATCCAAGACTTTCGGTAGTTATAATTTCAGCAATCTGTCATTCTTCCTTTCCATGATTTTTAAATGCTGGATCCCGAAATAATGTGATAGTTCCCATCAGTACTTTTTAATGAACTAGACTAAAAATGGATAGGACAGGACAGAGTTGGGTGGGCAGCACAGACAGAGAAGGCAGAACAAAAGAGATAATGGCTACTGAAACAAGATGGACTGGTTTGGACTGATAGGAAGAAAAAAACCAAATGCAATGAGCACACACAGGATAAACACATCATATAAATTTAATATGCCTACGATTGCACTGTGACATCAAGAAAGCATAAAAACCACTGTCTTGAATCTTATGTATGGTACAGTAAGCTCCTACCCAAACTCTCTTTAAGAGCATTAACCATCCTCCCAAGAACAAGAATCTAATGGCTAACTCTAAGAAAAGGAATTACCTATCGAGTTTATGGAGCCAGAACAGTAGAGAAGAAATTTTTTGCATGTAAAGCTATTGTCTAAATTTGTATTGCATCTGCAGATCCACAAAATACATCCAGGGTGTCAATGCTGTGACCCAAGGTCTACCTCAGGCTGCAGCACTATCCTAACACATATCACCACAGCAGTGAAGCAGTAAGGCTCCCAGTGAGGGTCTGAAATCGCTGGTTCTGCCCCACCCTTCATCCTAAAAAACCAAAACCAAGCTTAGACATTGAAAACAGCAATAACCACCAGCCCGTGTACACTTTCTCCCTGATCCTATCTGCATCGATGACTCCGTGCAAAGACAAACTGACTGCACTGGAGAAGTCTTGCTATTCTGCTTGCAGCTCTGCTTGTAGCTCATGTCTAGACACACACAGAGACAGGCAGACAGACAGACACACACACACACACACACACATACACACACACACACACAGGAAACCTAGACATTCAGTACAAGAGTCAGGATTTAGAGAAACCACATTCAGAAGGAATACTGAGCTACAAATTTCTTTCATAGATCCCTGATACATAGAGGTTATAGCATTTTAAAATAAAGCCCGCAGTCAAAACACCAATAATGCTTTAAACCAAAAGCAATGCACAGCAAAGAATATTAGATAACAACTAAATAATGTCAATAAAGCAGGTTAGTCAGTGAATAAAAAAAAAATCTTTTAAAAAAAAAAAAAGGATATGCTTCAAAAACAAATGACATGAAAGAAACAAACAGCAGATGACTCAGAAGTTTAAAATCAGTATAATGGAATCAGCCAGATAGTTCAGCAGGTAAAGGCACAGGCCATCAAAACTAACAATCCACATGCTAGAAGGACAGAACTGACTCCCTAAGTTGTCCCCTGCCTCCAAACACGTCATGGCAGGTGCACACCCACACATACGTACCTAAGACACATCAACAAGAGTAACTTTAAAAATCAGTAGAATGGCTCCAGAGAGCTAAATAGAGACACATCTTCAGCCTTCTAGGCATGCAGACAAAACCAAACACTATAGAAAAGGGTGTCACAAGCCGCCATGTAGCATCATGTCAGCTGATTTTTAGCCTACTTAAGCAGCAGGCTCTTTACATCTTTTCTCTCTAATTGCCAAGGTGGTAACCCGTATTCATTATAGAAAATCTAACCATATTCAAATACAACTTCTTTTCACAGAAGTCCTTCAGAATCCTAGTCTCCAGGGATAACTACTGCTAAGAGATTGTGTTCATTCTCCCAATGCTAAATAAATATTCCAATTAGATAGTAGCCATTCTAGACAAATTATAATAACATGACTATTTACATCTACAATATCCTCCAGTAGTATGCTCTTCTTTCTTCCTATTTTCTAATGTGCAGACATGGCATGCACATGTGAGTATGCACGTTTTTGTCATGTGTATGGGCATGCATGGACATCTACGCATATGGATACATGTGAAGATCCAGGATGGCTGTCAGGAATCCTCCCTGACTTCTCTTCCACATCATGTTTTTGAGGCAGAGCACCTCAATCAAACCCAGAGCTCTCACCAATACGGCTAGCCTTGCAAGTCAGCTTGCTTTGGGGATCCCTGTCAGCATCTTCCAAGGCTGGAATTATGAGCAGGCTGCCACACCCACCCAGCATTTCCTTTCCCTGGGGATCTGAATTCATGTCCTCACATTTGAGCAGCAAGTCCTTTAACCAGAGCCACCTCCCCAGCCCCAGCAGGACTGTTTCTCACTTACTGATACAGTCTAGAGATTTATTCTTGTCAGTGGACATAGCACAACACCACTCTTTTTAATGGCTACAAAATATTCCATTATGTGGGCAGAACATAATTTATTTAATCAGCCTTCTCCTGATGGGCATCTGGATTATTTCCAATTTTTACTATTAAAAACAACGCAATTTCTAGGTTTATATCTGTGCACTCGTTAAACATTACTGTGGGCTGATGCAGGGATCAAAGAATGTACTAAACTTTTTTAATCATTCATTTCATTTTAATTCATACTACTATAAATCTTCAAGAAGATGGCAATTGCACTAATTGCTTAATTATTTTGGATTTTCAGCTTTAGCACTTTTTTGATAACGTATGCTACTCAAAAGTAATTGCATAGGAATTAAGTCAAAAGGTATCAGTTAATGTATTTCTGACTACTTATTAGAAAGTGTCCTTTGCCTGAATACTATATTTTAAAAAAATCCCTTTTGAAGAAATTTCATGTTATCAGAAAAAGATTCAAATAAAGCCATGTACAACAGGGATATGTTCCAAGAAATGTGATATTCATGTATGGTGGTTTGAATGAGAAATGTCACCCAGAGTCCCATGGCGGTGCTACTTAGGGAGGCTGAGGCATCACAGCCCTGCTGGAGGAAGGACATCACTGGGGCAGGTGTTGACATTAAAAGCCCTATGTCCAATTTGAAGATGTGAGATCTGTTTCTTGCCCCTGCTGCATTCCTTCTTGCTGCCACACTTCTCTATAATGATGGACCCCTGGTCTGTAAGCCCAAACAAACTCTTTCCTCACTAAGTCCCCTTGGTCATGATTCTTTATCACAGCAACAGAACCATAACTAAAACATCAGCTAATTTCACCCTTCTACTTCATAGGTACAATTTACAACAACCTATGTGGTGTGGTCTATTAAAAGTATAGAGTGAGGGGTGTGTGTGTGTGTGTGTGTGTGTGTGTGTGTGTGTGTGTGTGTGTATAATATGACCCTACTGTTCTAGGGCTATGAAAAAGAAAATTATGAGATTAAATCAAGTCACAGTGAAACTGGTCCAAATGAAGAAATGTTCCTGGATGCTGCCAGCCAATACAATGTAACAGAATGTTGTAGAGCACACTCTTCAAGTAAAGAGTATACCCTGAAATAAATATAGTAGTATGAAAAACATACCCTGAAATAAAGGTGTATTAACATAAGCATATAAACCAGAAACATTTGTTTATTCAAATATGATGACCTGTACATAATTGTATGTGCTCAGCATCGTCGCTAGGCAACAGGAATCTCTGGACTCCACTATAATCTTACAGGACCACCACATTTGCAGCTAGCTCATCACTGACCAAAATGTGGCTCTATGATTCATGGCTCTGTTCTTCAGTCCTACTTTAGACCTGGATCTTCTCCTTAATCTCACATAGCTTCACTGTAATCACTGATTCTTGCTTGTGTTTCAAAAAAGCGTGTGCTCACATACACACACACAGACAGACAGACACACACGCACACACGCACGCAAGCGTGCACACACAGACACAGATCCCCATCACACCTACAGCTTTAAAACACAACTCAAAAAATAACCTACAAAACCACCATTTCCTCCCTGAATGAGTGCATATGAAATTTAAATACAAAAAGTCATGACATTCAGAGTTTGAGATCCAGGAACTCACTCAGGACACATTTCATAGCTAACAAAATACTTGCTGAGAAATAGAGTTACCAGGGCAACCATAACTGACCTTTTATGTTTTATTTATCAATCATATTGCTGCATTATTCGCACTCTTAGAGACAAAGGAGAAAATGTATTATAAACAATGATAATTAATTGAGGGTCCCCTGCTCCATACTAAATCGCTCCTGAAAAAAACTTCTATTTACCCACCAGTTGTGCTAGTATTTGCTTCTTGGTTCTTGTCTAGGCTAAGGACATGGAAGGCAGAGCCCACAAAGTTCACAGGTTGCCCATATCAAACTTGATCTTGGGTGGCAGTATGTCCCTATGTGTCATTTTTTGACAGATGTGAGGATACTCCACGGCTACATCATCATAATCTCTGCTGCATACTAGATCTCTTGAAATAGAGTCAACAGAAATGCAGAATAAATAAAACCTAAAATAAATTATAAATAAATCCACCTGACTTTAAAATTAAGCAGTTTATAACAAGAGAAACATCTAGCACTTCATTCAGTATTTAATCTAGTTTATTACAAGTCCCAATAATATTCTCATCAAGTCAAATGACATTTCCTCTTGGGAAAAATATATGTTTACTTACTTTTAGACTACTAGAGTATAGTTATTCCTGCTTGAACCTGGCCAAAAAAAATGTTTAATTAAAAAAAACTGGAAGAAAAAGAAAAAAGTTGTATAGAAGAGATTTATGACAAGATGTCATCATTCTTATCAATGAGACAGCAGCAGAGAGACAACACTCAGCTACAAAGCAGGGTCTCAGCCCTGGTTTGGATGTATTGGATAAGCTACTCTTTTTCCTGAGACAGTTGCTCCTCCACAGGCAGAGGTTGACCTCAGTGCTCTCCAAGTCCCTCCGTATGTGCCCTGATACTAGCCTGTCCCCCACAGGCTCATGCACTTTAACACTTGGTCACCAGCTGGTGGCACTATATGAGGACATTGAGAACCCTTCAGAAGGTGGAGCCTGGCTGGAGGAAGGGAGTTACTGGGGAGGAGGAACTTAAGGTTTTATAGTGGGCACCTTTCCTGTTGTTTCTTGACTGGCACAGATGTGAGCGGATGTACTCACACTCCTGTCATCATAGTTGAGAGTAGCTCCTGCTAGCCATCACCACACAGCCCAACCACAACAAGCTGAACTGAAAGAACACTGTCCTCTGCTCCAGCACTTGTCCAGTGTTTGGTCACAGTAAGAAGAAAGTAACTAATGTGGTCTGGAGAGATGGCTCACTGGTTAACAGTACTTGCTGCTCTCATAGGAGATCCACGTTCAGTTCCCACAACCCACATGGTCCCTCACAGCTCTTGTTCCAGGGGATCCGATGCCCTCATCTGGCCTCCACAGACACAAGGCATCCAAATAGCACACACATACATGCAGGCAAATACTCAAACACACAACAATTTTTAAGTTAAAAAGAAAGAAAAGAGCTAATGCACCTCCTTCCTTATAAAGAGAAGGTTTCAAGAGCACCCCAGTATTAAAAGTGCTCACCTGGGGGCATTCAGTCTTCTGCTCAGGCACGACCAAGAAGTCTGGAGACACTACAGCATAAAGTTTCCAACCTCAACTGTGTGCCCCCTGCAATCTTCTGAGCACTGTCCAAGGGTACACCGAGCCCTCCCAGATACCTCCCATCCTAGTCCCATCTCCCATGGGCATAATGCAGGCTCCTGCATTACCTGAAAGATCCTTCCTCCCTTGAGTTATTAGTCTGCCAGGGACAAGCTTACCTACATCCACAATTCTAGGCCTTTCCCATTACCCTCATTTGAAAATAAATAAATAAACGCATGCACGCACACATACATACATACATATACACATAACAAATTCAAGCTCCCAAGCCTCATCAGGACCCTGTGGGTCTGATTAACTCCCTTCTTTTTACCTTCCATCTCACTCTGTGGTACCTCATATATGATGAAGTCTCTCTGATTTAAAATATAGACAAAACCCCATTGTTCTCCATCCATATTGACTCTCCTTCCTTTTCCTAACCTGACTTCCCTAGCCAAGCCAACATTTCCCTCAAACAAACTTCCTTCCGAGCTGCATGGCCAGTTCTTGGTGAAGGCTCTCAGCATCTCAGCTGCTGTTCCCTAGCCTCTCCTGTTACCTATTGCTGGTCTCTAAACTCCCTACCGAGTCTACACCTCCCACTCCCATAGATATCCCACAGACCCAAAGCCCAGACCCATTCCTATAAAGTTTGTCTTTCATGATTTGACTACTGTGTACCTTTGTATGGGTACCTCACCAGCTTCCCATTCTGTTGCTGCCTCAACCACTTTTCTCCTCGGGCTCTGAATTTAGTAATTTACAAATAGCGAACTACATGTAGTTCCCAGGATCCCCTTTTATGTTTCCAAGTTTTTCCACCATCACCTCCCAACCTAGAAAAACTCCAATTTATACCATCCCATCTACCTGTCTATCTTTCAAGACTCCTCCCTAAAGCCTTCCCTGACTAAATCTCCATCCTTGGGTAGATAGCCCTGTCCTATACTTCTACTGAGCTCTTCCACTTCCTGCCTCTGAGCACACAGGGTTATTAGTACATAAGAGTCTAAAGTCTGTGTCTCTTGATGGGATAGATTTCATACATTTCATCTTTGCACAGCCAGTACTCATCATAATATGCAGTACACAGTAAGTCCATAGGCACACCACTCAAAACACATTAAAAGGAAAATTAATAAGAATCACATGTGTTTTAAATCTTAGATAACCAACACATGCTGGAGCTTCCGTAACTTCACTGAGTTAAGTTGCAAGTCGCTTAGTAGGAGTAGAAGTGGAAGTGTCTTTCAACACCATTCTTTTATACAATGATCAATTTCAAAAGTGAAATATATGCTATGCACAGGATACCATGGAGTCCCTTGAAGAGTTAGCTAGCAATCTGTGAGATGCATGCCAGGAAACAGAGAGACAGAGACAGAAAAAGAGAGAGAAAGAGAGAGGGGGGGGGAAGGTTCTACTGGGGTTCAACACATACACAACGTTTCTTAGAGTTCACAGTTTTAATGTAATAAAACAAGCAGTACTTCAGGCAAATTGTGTTTTTCAATGGAATTTTTGCATTTTAGGTTAAGATTTGAAAGTTTACTCAAATGTCCTTCTGCCGCCTCTTCGTTTTCTCAGTTACTAGGTTCCAAATCCCTGTCATTGGGAAAGCAGTGAACATGCAATAATTATTTCCTACTTTTCTCTCTCCCTCTCTATCATCTTTAAATCCACAGTATCTCAATCCAACTGATGTCAGTAAATCCAGACTGTCCCAACTTTTCTCTAAAACTCTTAAAACTATTTGAATGAGGTGTTGAGCAGCTGTCAGTTATGGATTTGAAAATAAAAAAGAGCCTGAAAATTGTACGTTCAGTATAAAAAGATTAGGTGAGGCAATTCAGAATGTTTAAGAACTTTAAATCAAGTTAAAAGCAGTTACTATGGCCAGACCTCATGAAGCTCCACTTAAGAGTCGCATTAACCTGGCAGTCAAAACTATTTAAAATGAATAATGTTTCTTTCACATTTCACTCACTTTCAGCATCATAAAGAAAGAAGAAGAAAGAAAAAGAAAGAAGGGGGAAAAAAAACACAATGTGAGTTGGCAAACGGCCAGATAGTCACGTAACAGTGACCTTCCAGGCTGAGCTTCCTCAGGACAAAGCTAGAGTTGTTAATACACACAGTCAATGGCCTACACCCTCTTAAGGCTAAGGAGGATCATTTTTCAAATCAAGAGAGAACAATGAAGATATTCCAGAGACTTTTCAATCTACAAATCAAGAGAGTAAGAGAGAAATTCACAATTCAAATGCCCACAGTGGCTGAACCCAACCTTTAATGAAACCCCACTAAACCTGAGTGACCACTGTACACACAACTTTTTTCAAACCCCCTCACCTTTTATTGGTGTTATTTTGTGTTTGTTTGTTTGCCATTTTGTCAAATATGGTGACATGGCTGTGGCTATTCAGATATAAACTAAAATTAAAATGAAATGCCACTAAGCCCATTTTCAGTACTAGATGGTCATAGGTCAACAGTGGTGACTCGGGTGCTAAGCAGATGCAGACACCATGGTTTTGGCTTTCCAGAACCATGAGTCAAAATAAATCTCTTTTCTTGATAAATTACCCAGCCTTGGATACTGTCACAGCAACAAAAAAGGACTGAGATGGGAGCCATTTGTGGTCTTTCCTGCCTTTTCATAGTGAGCTGAAAACCAGGGTTGTAGACACTTATTTACCCAAAGAATAGTAGTGGCTGTTAATGACCTCAATTCCTCCTGCCATCCTGAAAGTGCTTTCCAAGCTACACTAGGATTTGTGTTGCTCTCTGGTGGTGGTTGTTCAAGCAGCACACTTTCAGAGACAGTTCCCAGCCATGCTCACTTCATGCTTAAGCCGGCCAAAGCTGTCTGTCATTCATCACATGAAATACAAGGACAGTTGTGAACTTCACAATCCATTCTGTATTCAACATAAAAACCTAAATAATGTTAATTCATTTAGGTGGTACAGACAGGCTGATCAGGCTTTCTGTAGTTCTTTGTTGCTGCTCTGTTTTGGTTTTTGGAGACAGGGTCTCTCATTACATAGCTCTGGCTGTTCTGGAACTCACTATGTAGATCAGGCTGGCCTCAAACTTGCAGAGGTCTGCCTGCCTCTGCCTACTGTGCATCACTATGCCTGGCTTTTCCAACAGAAAAACACAATCTGTTAGATCTCATACACAAATCAAAACAACTGGGACCTGGTTCTGGCCTTGCCATACCAGAACTGCATACTATGGCATTCAGGTCTCCATTCCATTACCTTATAGGACTTTCCTCAAATTTCCTTTACATTCAAGACAACACATTTCTCTCCAGTGAAGACTTCACTTAGATGGCAGTAACCTTCATGACACCTGGCACCTCAGTGAAGACACTTCCATCTCAATGCTCCCCACCCCTCAGCCCTTCCTTCTACACCATGTATCTTCCAAGCCTCTGACTAATCCTTCCTGGTATCCACCAAGTGCTCCTCATCTTGTCCCCATAACACCTACCCCATTTGGGCTCTCGCACACATTCCTGCCCTAACAGGCCTTACGCCTACTGGAAAATTAATCAATTGCTTAGCCAGGTCTTTCAAATCCACATCTCCAGGTCTACTCTCAAATTCTCTCACAAACTTAAGAACCATATTTCAAAGTGCTTCCTAAACATTTCTCCTGTACATGTCGGTAACAGCTTAAGTAATATGTTCACGCCAGGCTTACTAACTTTGTATAATATTTTATATCTTAATTGGAACAGCCATTTCCCTAGTCACTAAAATCTAAAATCACAGTCCATCTTGATTTTCCCTCAATTCCCATTTTCCAGTCAGCCACCAAATCCAGTCAGTTTTGCCTCCATTCTTCAAACACTGCCCTACTTCTAATTTTCATTAGAATCTGAACTATTGTTGCCTAACCTAGTGCGCTATGTCTAATCAAATCTCTCAATTTCTAATCACTCCCAGTTCCACATCCTAAACAAAACTTGGTTTTAATTCACTATTCAAAAAGGTTTCATTAGCTCCAAATGGCTTTCTAAATTTAATTTAAACTCAAACTCCAAGGTTTTCCACACCCCACCTTATCTTTTGCTAATTCCATTTCCCACTAGCCATTCCCAGTTTTTTACCCATAAGCCTTTAGCCTCCTCAAGCTGGAACATCTCTGGTCTTCACCTCTTACTCAGTAGAAATCTTTCCTGCATTTTTAGAACTTTATTTCAATGGAAAGCCTTTGAGATACTCCCATTCCCAGCTAGTTCTCTCTCAAAGGGAGGACAGGCATCCCAAGTGATGGAAAATCTCAACTCCTGCCGTTCTCTGATGTCGCCACAGCCACATCTTATGGGACCCAAAAGAAAATAGGAAGAGAGAAAATGTCAGACAGATAAACACTCTACATCACTGCCTATAAGGATAGCCTCAGTCTCCATGATTGCTCAGTACACAGAGCTTTCTCCTCTCTGGCCTGCTATTTTGAATGTGAAGGAATCATTTTGTTTGAACCACTTGTACAAAACTTTTAATCAAAATGAAACAAAACAAATAAGAAAAAAAGCGAAGTATTTTTTCCAAAAAGTACATTTCAGGTAAATCAGATACAGAAGTAGAGGGCTTCTCATGCTGAAATGGAATTGCTTTGAGCACTAACACCAGATAAATGTTTAAAAAAAAAAATTAGCTTTAATTAGTTGTTCTATTATAAGTATATTATATAGTCTCCTCCTTTTCATGTTCCTTTAGTTCATGGAAAGTTCAGGTCAAAATCTTGAAGGTGATGACCTCATTTTTTAAAAGCCTAAAATCCTAGAAAATATTCTATTAAAATATATCTTAGTATGCACTCACCTCGTGAAGTGAGACTAAAGAGATGTACCCACAGGTAAATTAATATGAAAATGGGAGATTATTTTTGGCTAAAAACAGGTGAAGTAAAGTCTGCTACTACGTTAGTCTAAAATTCAAAGTTTTTTAATTGATTCATGCTCCTGAATGAATGGAAGAGAACAGAATAGCAATCCTGGATGAAAAGGAAAGTGAACCAACATGTTATTTAAAGAATCATCAGCTTGTTTTCATGCAAATGACCAGAATAATGAAATAAGCAATCCTGCAGACAAGATCTAGATGTAATTGTTTCAAAAAAAGGACACTTGAAGCATTCACCACCTAATTCCATAAGAAACTGATTAACTCATCTTTTCTTCTTGGGTAATATCAGCCATATACTATACATTAATACACTGGCCAAATTTGTATTACGAAAATGTAATTTTTCTTGGATATTGCCATCAAATCATTATTAACTTGACAGTAGGTCACAATGATAAGGATATCTCTTTGAAGAATTATGGTAAGGGAAAAAAGAGGTTTAATGCCTTCAACTTAAAAGATTTCTCAAAAGGGCAATCCCTGAAAAAACCATCTACCACAAAGGAGAACCTGGCCCGTGGTAGGAGTAAAGGGAAATTGTCATTCCTCTCCAAACTTCAGCTCATTGTATAAACCACTCACAACGCCGCCCGAGCAACCCAAGCTGTGGAACGTACTGAGCTACAGGAGACGCAGGAGACGCAGCCATAAAACACCATGATCCCCATCACTCAAAGTACTTAAAGCGGCAGACACAGCCCAGGCTGGATGCAAGCCTCAGGCGGGGAGGAGGGAGGAGTCTCAGTGGATAGCTGTGACTGTGAAGACAGTGAATCAAGTCCTCCCTCCCTAGTCTGCTAGGGTAATAAGTAGGAACTACTTCTGACAGTGAGAAAGAGCTGGCCACCCCCTGCTCTCCCACACCCTCACAAGGTCACAGTACGTCAGGGTTACAGATATACTTAAAAATATTACAGCAATAAACTCCCGTTAGAGCGGTTCCACCTCAACACTCAAGGCAGACTAAACCCCAAACTTCTTTTGAATTACAAGGGAACATCAGAAAGCACTCTGCTCTCTTCCTGCACACAGATTTACCCATCTTCCTTGGTAACTGAAAGGAAATCTTTCTGTTTAAAATGAGACCAGTTGTAGGCAATTAACTTTATAAGCTTCATTTTGCCTCAGTCTTAATTCCTACCAACGAGGTAGTTGCAAAGACTGGAAACAGCCCCAGAAAAACGCGCTGCCTTGCCCATGTTTTTAAGCACAGCAACAAGCCATTTCTCATGTGTGATCCGATTACCGTGATCTATTTTTTGATTCTGCAGCCACACTGACTCCACATACATCTTTATTACCGTACAGGGAAAATTGTTACCCTGAGGTTTAAATTTCCCTATGTTCACCACCTCTTTTGAGAACGTATCTGGGATTTAAGACAAGATTCTCCTAAAAGCTGACAAGAGGAGGAGGAGATGACCTCCAAGATAAGTTTCTAGGTTTTGTGTTAGAACCTCAGCAATGACTCAAAGTCCAGCTATCCCAGGACTGTGGAGGGACTAAATAAATGGGAAGAGAGTCTCTTATCTAGGCTGGCAGTCTAAATCTCTCCAGTGATTGCCCAACAAGTATGAACAAATAAATACCAGACGCTAGTCCTTCATGCTTTGAAATGGTCAGGCATTCTACAGCTCCTCATCCATTAGGAGAGAAAAATCAAACTCTTGTGAGAATCCCGGCCCTAAAAGCTGGTGATAAGAAAACCACTAAGTTAAATTTATAAATAGTAAGCCTGGTACATATTATATATCCCAACTAAGAGAATTCAAAGTGAGAAAGGGCAGGACACATACATATTGGAAGCAGGCAAATGAATAAGCACTCTTTGGACTGGTTGATTTTCAAGTTACTCTTCAAGCCTGAGCTAGTGTCATCATGTCCCCTGTCCACGTGCATGCTGACAAAATGCAGAAAAGTTGTAATGGGCCCCTAATATCCAACTCATTCACTAGTTCAACACATTAAGCGTGTGCTATGCACAGGTCTGTGGGCTCAATGCTGTTAAGGCTATCAATATAAATAAGAAATCACTCCTCTGTTCAAGACACATGGACACATGCCCATCCACAACACATGGACACATGTCAACACAGAAAAAAATTAAATGTCAAATCTCATGGACCAGTCAGAGAAACTGCAATAAGTTGCAAGGACAATATTATAATCTCCCTGCCTAGGAAATTACGTAAGACCTGAAAAAGAAACAGCTGATTTAGGCCATTCTGTACGGAATTTAAATTTGCTAACCTGAGGCTGGTAAAGGACTGAGACATTTCTCTCCATGGAAAGAAGCTGGAGAAAAACAAACATACCCCAAGTACATACCAGCAACTGGACTCTATGAAGGATGTTTGATGGGAAGGAACAGCTAAGTCGGGAAAATCCCCAGCAAAGTACAAAGGGGAAACAATAAGACACAACCTAACCAAGCTGAGCGGTCAGGGAAATTTCCTTCCAGAGTCAGTACCCAGATAACAAGAATCAGCCAGAGACTGGTGATGCATATCAGGTGGGGAGGCAAGAAAGCTCTTGGGGCATGGGGGATGCATTTACTTCTATAGTCCAAATGTGTGGAGGGCTGGAAGAAGGGGAGGGCGGAGGAAGCGTCATGGTAGGTGATAAAAGACTCTGAAGGCCATACAGAATGAGGAAGCCTTGCCCTGAAAGTGCCAAGAGCACATTTAAGGATTTTAAGCTAGAAAGTGCCAATCTAACGTGTATTTCAGAAAGATCCATCCAGAAACAGTATTAAAGATGCATTATAAGGGATGGGGCTAGAAGTAAATGGACCAATTAAGGTGCTATTATACCAACTTAAATCTACTTTCCTCATCTACAGAATGAAGATGACAGGGGCTTATTAACTCTGAGAGGGAGACAACAGTGAAGGAGACAGTAGTAGCCTGAGACCATGCCCAGTCAAACTCCAGGGTGGATAGCAAGACAATTCATCAGGAACATTCAGGGTAGAAGGAATGGGGGTGGGGGATCATTAGGTTCAGTTGTAGACATTATGGTTTGAAACCATAGAGTTGTGTGTTTAAAATTATAGAGTTGGAAGACTGGTCTGTTTAGTATCCTGGTTCTGTTATTTGCTATTTTTGTTCCTCCTCTTCCTTCTTCTCCTTTTCCTCCTCCTCCTCCTCCTCCTCCTCCTCCTCCTCCTCCTCCTCCTCCCCCTCCTCCCCCTCCTCCTCTTCCTCCTAAGTTCCTACCTGCAAAAGAAATCATCAGTAGTAAGAACTTGCAGGGTGACAGTGAAAACAAATAAACTCATGAATACAGACAGGAAGTCATAGCTGCTGTTCCTGCTTCTTGTTTGGAATGGCTGCAGAACACTGTAAGGAGATGTCCAGCACACAGGCTCTTGTTTTTTGAACATGGTCTGAGATTTAAATACATAAAGCACCTTGGCTCTGCACCTTCAAGTAAGTTATACTACATTTTGTATTTGTTTGAAGTAGAGTTGGGTGTGGTGGTGGACACTTGTAATCCCAGTACTCAAGGCACTGAAGCAGAAGGATCACAAGTTCAAGGCCAGTCTGGGCTACTTGGTAAGTTCCAGGCCAGAATTTCAAGACCCTGTTTAAAAAAAAAATTAGTAAAAAGTAGGAAGAGTTGGAGCTTAAGCTATAATTATCCAAATTATTAGATGGGAGAAGAATGTTTAAAAAGACTAATCAAAAGCAAAGTAAAACATAATCAAACATCAGAGGCTAGCAAGTTTCCAGAAATCATTCTTATTTTTCAGTAAATATCAGACACTCAGACACACATTATATTAGTATGGAAAAGGAGCCCTTGTTCAAAGACATTGGAAAATTTAAAATATATACAGAATTTCACCCAAGTTTGAAAGAAAGAAGTAGCAATACAGTTGAAGACCGCAGAAAAACTGGTTTCTACAGCTGAAAGATGGGAGATCATCTAAATAAACAGGAAGCAGCCAGGGCCAGTCAGACAAAGAGGACACAGGGACGAGATAACAGTTTTTTAAAGGAGTAACATTACCTATTTAAAAAATATATAGGAAGCAGAATAGAAACAAAGAGAGAAAATGCTACTGTAGGAAGGTTGTTTTGTCTTTAAAGGATTTTAAGGGATTTTTGAGTCGTGTGGCTAATTTAGCAACCCAAAAAATAAATCTGCAAAATCTCTCTCTCTCTCTCTGTCTCTCTCTCTCTCTCTCTCTCTGTCTCTCTCTCTTACACACACACACACACACACACACACACACACACACACACACACACGGAGGAAGGGATCCCCACATGCAGACTCAAACTTTGACACCATTTTGTCTGTGTGAGTAGGAATTTTGTTTTTGTTTCTGTGAGGGGCTGTTGAGTCAGGGTTTCTCTGTGTAGCCCTGGCTGGTGTTGAACTCAGAGATTCACCTGCCTTTACCTCTGGAGTGCTGGGATTAAGGTGTGTGCCACCACTATCAGGAAAAGCAGGATCCTTTCAATGATAAAAATAGAGAGAAAAAAAATCTGAGATTTACCTGCTAAGATTATTGTCCACAGTGGTCTTGGTGAAGTAATTTCAAAACCCCTCCACATTAACCATAAAATAAGGATATGGCTGGGACCCAGGGTTTTCACCTGGGCAGAAGATACAAGTAAGGAATGGGATGGAGAAAAACAACTTGGATGTCAGGCTGGCAAACAAAGCATCAGTGTTACATACCATGACTTAACAAACATTAAATATATAGAATAGGCTATGCAATGTATGCGGGGGGTGGGGGTACAAACAAGAAAGTGGGTGTCAAGTCCTACCTAGTTCTGCCCAATGGGAAGCTCTAGAAACAAGGACAGCACAAATCCAAGGAGTAGAACAACTCTCTTCTATTTACTGAACATTTCTCCACAAAGAGCAGACAGGACTCCTTGGAGGAAGAGCTAAATCTAGGTCAAGGGTGGGAATCACTCGAGGTAAGCTTATATATCTTATAAAGTGAGAACGTACTTAGAAGCCTGGGCCAGCAAGATGGCTCACGGAGTAAAGGTCCTGATTTTAATCCTTAGGTGCCAGCAGTGGATGAAGATAACCAGGTCCTCCAGGTTGTCTTCTGACCAATACATACATACTAGAACATGCACATGTACACACAGGCACGTGTGTATACACATACACAAAATAAATAAATGTAATTAAACTTTTTTAACAACAAGGCTACATCAAAATGAGACAGCAGAGTTCGAAGAGCATCTCAATGGGTCAACTTCGATGATGATGTGCCATGTCAAATCACACTGAATTTTTATTTTTTAAATCCACAAAAAAAAAAAAAAAAAAAAAAAGGAGCGGGAAGGAACAAGCTCTTCTCTACACAGGAATACCTCCACCTAATAAGGGAATCACAGAATTAGAACATTCCAAGCTTGTAAGCACCAGTATGATATTTGATGCGGACATTTATCGGTCCTGCTGGCCCATTAACTCTAGATGTGCTGTGAGAGAACAGGATCAGCACTCTCAAAATTATCCTACAGACTTTTTTATTAATTACAAAGGGGAAACAATGGAGAAATCTGTGATCTACCTAAACTAAGTGATTAAATTGGTAAGTTTAACCAGGATCTAGGGGAAAATTGACAAGAAGCTACAAGATGACAATCAGTCAACTTATCCAGTATTCTCACTCAAGAAGCTTAATCTGAGCAAAAGCAGGGGAAAGGGATCAGACAGTCTGTACAACCACAGAACATTCTAGAAAACAGCATGTCAGAACTCAAAATGCCAAGGCCATGAAAGACTCTTTTTAAAAAGTCCTTGTAATGGGGTGAGAGGTGCATTCCAGTGACGGAGCACTATTCTAGTTTGCAGGATGTGATCCCTAGCACCACAAAAGAGAAACAAAGGAAAGGAGAAAAGGGTAGACAGCACGGAAATGGTTATAGACAGAAATTTCCCAGACACGTAAAGCCAAACCCAGTTTATGTTTGCTGGTGACTTCACGATCTGTACTGGGAAATCTAGAACAATGCGGCAGGGCCAATGGGACAAACCTGAGGATGACCTAGGTACTAGGTCATAGTTATGTTAATTGCATCATAGCAACATTTCTGAAACTCCACAGGAAAATCATCTTATTTTCAGGAATTCCATGACAAATATTCAAGAGTCAAGTATCATGCCGCCGATCCCTTTTCCGGGGATTCAGAGGAAGAAAAACTGTGCATATATGTTTAGATATTATTTAGGGAGATGGTAACAATGCAAATCGGCAAAATGTTAACAGCTGATGGCTCTAGGTTAGGCAGAGTGTAAATATGCATTGTCACTGTACTCCCATTTCAATTTCCCTGGGATTCTGAAAGAACTTGGGGGAGAAAAAAAAAAAAAAAAGAACACATATAACTACCTTTTTGGAAGACAGAAATATGCCCAACAGTTTCCTGGCATAAAAGTAGATACTCATTGAATAATCATTTTCATAAATCAGATGTTCGCTTTTCTACCTCATTCTAGCCTTATGGGCTAGCATTACCCTGTCTTTATTCAATATAGCAAATAAAATATAAGAGGTTGATTAAAATAATAAAGTCTGTGTTTAAAAGCCTGATAATTAGATTACAATCACCGTTTCTCTGATGTTACATGATTCCACTCACTTTATTCCTTCACTTCCACTCAAAGCAGACTCAGAACATCTTGAGTTAATCCTTTCAACATAATTTTTCTATATTGCCTAAAGTGTAAGGGAGTTACAAATGAATATGTATTAGTAGGCATTACCCACCACCACTAGGTAAACATTTTAACGAAGAGATGGACAGACATGGGTACTCCCAGCATAAACACGTCCGTCCCTGTGTGTGTTCTGCTTCAGCTGCTGCCATTCCATAAGGCAGGCTGCTTTGCTATTCTTCATGTTCCTGCTGTGGAACCTAAAGCAAGGCTTCCTTGCCAACCTGGACCAGGGATGGAGAGATCTGCTCCAGGAGCGAGCAGTGGAAAAACCAGCTAACGTTCATGTGATTGCTAACAAAGCTGGAGACAAGGGGCAGGGGACTCTTCACAAGGATGCTCGCTCACAAGATAGACACAAGCAGAAGTGAAAGTGGGTGTCATTTAAGCTAATCTCTACTTGAACCTTTTAAGAGATAAAACCATTTGAGCAGTAATTTAGTACTAAATTAACTTGGGATTTTTTTTTCTCTGTATCGTTAAAGTTTTCATTGTTTAAATAAGGGTTTCTGCAAGAGAAATGAGGCGATGCTCCCATTCTATCAGAAGAATGAAGCTGATGATTTGCAAGGCTGACTGGGCAGCTTGTCTTGGCATGGGCAAATGCTGCAAAGAGCCAAATACCCAAGCCCAGTCTAACCCTCAACCAACTCCCCAGTGCTGGTCCTGAGCCTCAGAAAGACCATCCAGTGCTGCACTACTGTATCATCCCAGTGCTGACCTTTGTATACCAGCAAGAACTCTACCAGACAAGGAAAACTGAAGGCAAGGAGGATGGCAGATGGTAACAGCAGATTCTCTGAAAGGAACCCTAAGACAGCAAGTTCATCAGTGACGCTGAGAAACAAGGACTCCATGTTTCTGTTTATTGAGTCAATAATAATTTGTTCTCTGAACTACCTACCGAACAGCAACTAGAGCTACCACAAAATTGGCAAAGCAGGCATGACTGTGTTGAGGTGAGCAGCTCTGCTCCCAAATCGACTATTTTGAAATTAGCCCGTAGAGGCCCAGGATTAAGAGAATTCTCCTGCCGTTTCTCAGGTAGGTTTTTCGTGGTAACCACATGCACCAGATGCAAGCATCAAGATGCCATATGCAAGGTGGCATTTCCTGAATCACCTTCATAGTGGCTGATCTCATACCAAGCCAGTAGCTCCAGATGAGGCCCTTTGATTTTGCTTTTTCACCCTTGAGAAATGGTCCTCCTTTGAAAGAACTTCACTTGGGGCTGAAAGTATTATTTTTACAGACTGTAATTTAAGTCATTCACACCATTGTTTTAGACTATAGGGAAGCAAAATATTCAAACAGACTCTACCAAACAGCCACAATATATTTTCAATATTCTGAAATTTAAACATTCCATGAAAATTATGGTTACAATAATGACAACTTTTGTCACAATCCACAGTTGCTAACTGGCATCAAGAAACACAGACACACCGACACACACACACACACACACACGCACACGCACACGCACACACACACACAGCTAACCCCTGTAAAGCAGAAAAAGAAAGGCCAACATGGAGGCCGTAGGCCTGCTTTAAAGCACAGGTTGGTTAAAATGAAAGACACTTTCAAAGGAGATGGAGAGAGCCAGCCATCCTTCACCTACGAGCCAAGACAGAGCTAAAGGAAAAGCAGAGTCGTTTTAAGCACAGCAAGCGGATGAAGGCTGATGGGCACAAGCACTTTCTTCCTCAGTTTCACTGCAGAATCGTCAGTCTTCCAGTCCCATCAGGATTGGGCTGAAAAGTAATAAGAAATGAGGGCAATTAGAGAGGAAATGAGAGAGCAATTGAGGAAGGAACCACCTGAAGACAAAACAGTGCGGGGACTGACTCTGAACCAAGAAACAAGAATTCGGGATTACGTTTCAGAAAGGGAAGCTCCGTGATCCCATCCTGAAAGAATTAGAACTGCAGCAGGCAGCCTTGAGCAGCCTCTGAGTAGCAGACATGGTGTTCGGAGAGTGGAGTGGCTAGGTAGTTTCTGGGAAGACACGGCATATGGCCACTAAGTTTCTCGATGTGGCCCATTTAATTTCAATTTAAGGAAATTAGCTTGGTCAGTAAAGTGTCTGCGTCAATGTCCTAGGTTCTATCTGCAGCACAGTTCAATCTCCAGTGCTACATAAACTGGGAATGGTTGACAGACACCTGTAACCTTTGTACTCTGCAGATGAAAGCAGCAAGACCATGAGTTCAAGAACTGACTACATAGCCAGTTCTTAAGCAAGCCTTGGAAACATGAGACCCTGTCTCAACTGACAATAGTAATAATGAAAAGGGTAAAGAAGGGGGAAAGGGCTCCAAATTTAGGGACATGGGGGGGGGGGGGGGGGGGGCTAAGGTAATAGTGGTAATTGTTCCCTGTAATGAAGTAGTCTTTGAGGGAAGCTGTTATCAGTGGCAGAACAATGCAAAGGTCCACTTCGGGCATGCTATCCCAGCCATGTAGAGATAGGTGCAGACAATGAGAGATGGGTCGCTGGTCTTTGTTTGCAGGCAAATTGGTCCTCATCTCTCCAGGAACGGCATAACTTAATTCTAACTTGATGGTGTCGTCTTGTGCTACAGAGCTGAGGAGGAATTAGACAGTCTACCTTCCCAAAGAACTCTGCCAAGAGCAAGACATTTATTCTAAGTATTTGCAGAAGTCCACGTTCACTGGAACACCAACTTCAAACCCCGAGTAGCATTTAAATATATTTCATAGCACTCACTTCAAGCTTAACATCTCTGAAATACTTAGATCAAAATGTTGGGTTAAGTAACTAGATTCCAGCACAACATCTAATAAGAGATTTTTTTTTTTTTTAATTCCCAGCACAGTTCTTCCTTAAGGTAATCACTTTGTTCAAGACCCCCAGCCCCCTCTAGTCATCAACAGGCTGTCTTGGCACCTGCTTTCAGCAACTTAACACTGAGTTTCTCTTTTGCATAACCGTCAAGGCTACACATCATTTTAGCCATATAAATACCTACATCTCCCTTTTGTCTATCCCTAGTCCATGGAGAACTGCACCAAGGCTTTGGAGGACAAGCACTGGAAGACCTTCAAAGAAAAAAAGAAAAAAAAAGAAAGTGTTCATTAACCCCAACAGCAGCTGCTGGCTAGAGCCTGCAATTTAAATCTCCGAAAAAGAACTGCGGCTTCTGAAATTCCACAAGGAGGTATCACTTATGATTATACACATTCCAGTGGGTTCCTTTCTTCATTGATGGCTTCCAGATAAAGGTTTTCTTCCTCCCTGTTGTGGTGAAATTCCCCAAACCCTGGATGTATAAATTCCTTCATGTATTTTCTTGACCTGTAGCTAACTCAAGAGAGGGGTTTTTCCTGGCCAGGTTCACTCAGACCCCCTAAACATCATCTTAAACGTAATTTCTTGTTCGGCTGGGAACAACAAAAAGCTTCAGATTTGTATCTGTATTAAATGAAACGTTCAAAAATAAAGCTTTGCTAAAATCAAAAGTGAAGGGGCTAGAGAGAGGGATCGGAGGGTAAGAGCACTTGTTGCTCTTGCAGAGGACCTGGGTTCCATTGCCAGCGCCCACATGGTAACTCACAGCCATCCCTAACACCAGGTCCAGGGCATCTAATGCCCACTTCTGACTTCAGCAGGCACCAGGCACACAGGCACACACTTAGTGAATGCAGCACACATGTAAGTAAAACACTCATACAATAAAATAAATATTTTTAAAAATTTAATCAAAAAGAAAAGGATTTAGGGATGGAGAGGAAGAGGGAGAATGGACAACCTCCCATGTCACAAACTTTGGAAAATGGAAACAACTTATTTTCGGGGGTAAAAAGAAACAAAGAATTTCAGAAATGAACACTAAGGCTGTCCAACATTTCCAGCTGAAACGTTAAGATCATATTTTAAATCAATGGAGGCAAAGAGTGAGAAAAACAGTTAGTAGTCTTTTCTCTCCTGTTCCCCCTCAGTGCCAACTCACAAAAATAACACCAGAGTACTCACAGTACGGAGTATGGGCTTCTCATGCCATAGACGGCATTTTCACCATTTCGGTTACAGACTCAAATCAACAGCCAGTTAGAAATGGAAAAAGACATTTTTCTTTTAACCAATATATGCACAAAATGCAATGGCATTTATACTATGAAGGACTGTAAGGTACATGCCCGAGTGCGTGTGTGCAAGCGTTGAGTGCACTTGCATGTGTGCATGTGTGTGTGTGTGTGTGTGTGTGTGTTTGTGTTTGTGTGTGAATAGGGTATCTCACAGCCATCAAACTAAAATAAGCTTTCCTTACTTTTGTATATATACTGTAATACTGCAGCTGGCAGGTATTCATTATGGGAACAACTGGAAATGGCCACTTTTGCCAAGGGTACAGGCCACAGTGGAGGGATTAGCCACAATTACTGCATATTTACACAACCATATTTACACCGTAATAAAACTCATCTTACCCGATCCAAACAAAACCGTGCTCAAAATAAACTAAACCGCAGGAAAGGTCTCCTGAGCACAAGCAGTCATTGCTCTGATTCGCCAGTGTCTGCTTGGCCATTACCCACTGAGACAACCCTTCATTCCACCTTCCTCGAAAAGGCTAGAGGAGTAGGCAAGATGCTGTATATCCAGTTGAGAATCTGTATAATTCAGATAACGATACTGTAATTATGAGCGGGGAAAGAAGGCTGCATCTTAGAGATTCATTCTGAAATGGCTGAGGAAAAATTATAGGATGTCCAAGATTTATTTAAAATAATCTGGGAGGAGTGGAAAGCACAGAGGGGACAGATGTGTAAGGGTGGGTAACTATTGAGACTGGGTGATTTCATGCAGAATTTAGTAGGGCATTCTTTGTGCTTTTGTGTATGTTTGAAATTTCCCATAACCAAGTTGGGGGTGGGGAAGAGAAAATAAGGCCAATATCAAAGTCATCCTGAAAAAAAAAAAAAAAACGTTTCCCTTGAAGGAAAAGAAAATACTCCCTTTAGCTTTTTCTCTGCAAATGACAAAGGAGAACCCAAAAAGAAAACCAAGGTAGGCTCTTGTTCTAGACTTCAGAAAAGAAGAATGAAATTCTTAAAAACCAAAACTTGAGCGAGCGTCCTGAAGCTCCGCTTTTGCCTGCACACCACAGCCGGCAGTCTCCCATATGAAGGCACTTTGGATGACATTCGCACAGTGGCTGCCAAATCAAGTCCAGAGGCTGCAGCATCATTTGTCCACACTAAAGGCAAAGGTACCAAGAGCTGGTCCTTTCTTCCCAGAGGTCACTCCTTCTGATCCATGGGTTTATTACCTAGAGCAAACAATTAATCTCGCTGCCTTCAGAATACAAAATGGTTTCAGCCAAGGTAGTATCCTTCCATGATCCGTATCTCTGTCTGGGCATCCCTGCCAGGAGGCAGAACAGAAGGTCCACTGGCTGGACATCAAGGGACCTGTCCCCATCCAAGATCTACAGCTAACTCAGCCTCAGTTCAGCTGAGCTTCAGCGGCCTCACCTGAAAACAATGGTATTTCCTAAGAAAATGGCAATTATCTTTCCTTTTCAACGGTTCTATAATCATGAGAATCTCTAATAGTTTTTAAAGCACTTCTGCACTCCAAGGTACATTTTCTTGTACTTTAATTTTAATATGTGAGCCTCTGTATAACGTGTGTGTGCAAATGTAAATGTGCACATGGTCATATTTGTGTCAGCACACATACTCTGATACTATTAGGTGGTTACACGGGGCTAATTGCTTCCATCTCAAAGCAGCAAATTTTCAGTTCTGCAACAGATGTCGCTGTGTGATTTCTCCTTTCTGTGCTGGATTTTATGTTAAAAATGCCAAGCATAATGGTCAGTAGCATTTTTCCAAAGAAAGATATACAGCATTTTTAATTTCTTTGGATTTCTTCCTTTTAAATTTTCTTCCTATGTGGTCAATTTCCATTCAATCCACAGTATCAATTAATTTGGCCCCTTCTAAGAGAAACCCACATAAAATGGTCCTTTTGTTAAATACACACACACACACACACACACACACACACACACACACACAAAATCAATCAATCAATCAAAACACTAAAAAATTAAATATAAACTCTACGTGGCCAATTAGCTTTAAAATACCACATACACAGACCCAATAAGAATGAGCCTCATAGCACTGATCTTCATAGTCTTTTCAATTTTTAAGAAAAAAAAAATCACTTAACAATAGAGGCTGAAGAATCAAAGGGAAAAAGAAATCATCTATAAAGCTGAAATGTACCAGGTATGGGATAAAGTTTAAAATAAAATCCAAAAGCACCATTAATAATGATTTTTTAAAATTGGGATTTTCATTTTAACAACACCGTTAAAAATAAACACGGAGAGGCTAACATGATAATTGCAAGACATCTTACCTACCATTCTGACATTCACTATCTTGACACATGTCATAGAAAAGTGACACATCTTTCCCTTCACCCAGTACACTGTGCAATGTTGATCAGTCAACAGGTAGCTAGACCTAGCAGTTTCTTCCGATGAGGGCCAACACGGGCACAAAAGATTTCAAAAATCTCCTTTGAAACCTGAGAGCCTGTTGTGTTCTGGGGTTTGGGAGGGAGTGCAGATTGAAAAGCAGGCAGTGAGTAGGGAACCAACTCCGGTAAGAATAGGAAGTCAGGAAGTGAAAGAGGAAGCCGAGTGCCCTGCCTGTTATCACCTTCCCTGTCCCACTCCCCTTTACCAGGAGAACCACTGGGGAAAACTGGATAAAGCATGTACGACATCCATATGAATAAAGCTCTTTGTTCCAGAGAACTGCCTGCTCTTTTATTCCCCCCTTTTTCGTATTTGTTCATTTCAAAAGATTGCTCAATGGGTCTCTTGTTCCTCCAAAATGTCCCGGGCAAATAATGCAAGCTTGTCTCGTCACACAAGTCACTAAATGAAGCCTTGTGCGTCTCCAGTGACACACTGTAAATATAAAGTGGCATTAATGAGGGATATTTTATTGAAGCTATCACAGGCAAGTGCAAGTCCCCCCTGTGACTATTCAATGCAGGGAAAGGCAACAATAGCAGGGCGTCACTTTTGCAAAGTCCCTGTCCCTGGTTTGCACGCTCCAACCAAGCTCCAACCAAGTCCCAACCGGCTAGAGCAAGCCGGGACTAACCACCACCCCCACAAATCCCCTACTCATCAACCATCTCCTCTAATCCTCAAAAGGGTCAGAACAGAACCGGGTGATCTACTTGCAGGTTCCTTCAGGATTCCAAACAGCAGCATGCCTGCCTTAAACATAACAGGAGTGATTAACACAGTACAGGCAATCCTATTTGGGCTGCATTTCATACAGGTCTGTTTCATCCAAACACTACAGGAGAGATGGGAGTAGATTTCCTCTGGGATGGGAGTGAGGGTGGGGAGCAGGCAGGATGATGGTTTCAGTTACAGAGGCAACCGAACCAGAACTTCAATACAAATAGCGGGTTGGCTTTCTCAGCAAGGATGAGACTCCAACAAGCCTAATGAAGTCAGAAGGTAGGGCCAACAGGTTTCTTTAAACCAGGAGAAGCAAAGGCCCCTGAGAAAGCTCTAACTTAACATCTGAGGAAAAGAAGTCTTTCGGTATCCACCTGAAATTGACCCCTGCAGTACGGAATCTAGGGCTTAGCCAAGACCATCTCTCAAAGTGTACACACATACACACACACACACACACACACACACACACACACTTCAAAAAATTTAAGAAAGTCATCTCATCCCCTCACTACAAATCAAACCCAATTACTTTCTAATTTGAACACAGTCTGATAAGCGGCGTACAAACAGGGATGTACACAAGAGCAAGAAGCTGCTTCCATGGTAACTGGCAACAGAATTTTCCTGTAGCTTTGACATGCACGGTTGAGTTCCAGACCGTTCCTTTCTAAGTCAGCACACATCTCTCACGGGGAAGGCAACTTCTCACCGAGAGATAGTACAAATATAGTACTGTTGTTACTACCCGGTGCCTTCAATGAGCAGGCTTGACAAGGGAGGCAAAATCTAACCCTACTCTGCTGGTTTGGTGGCGTTGCATGGCTCCCATTTGTAGTCGAAAGGCAGTATCCCGGGCCAGCGCTTCCCACCCCCACCCTTCATTCTGCAGCCAATACAAGTCTATTGTTGCCTCTGTAATGCGCCAGTTACCCAGCCTTTACTCACGCTCACGTTTAACTGACAGTGGCGCTTTTTACAATGCAGCACGAGGGATCTCTTTCGGGAACACTCTATCGAACCCTTCCAGTCAGAGGCATCACCAGAAATTAAGTTGTAACCACACGGGCTTCGGCTAAACCTAATTATCTCGTAACTCATAAATTAAGAATTCACAGAAGAAAAACATATAAACATCCGGAGACAGACCGTAGTAGCATGGAAGACAAAATTCTCAAGCTGGAATGGAAGGTGCCGCCAGGCTCCCACCCTGAGAACCTCAATGGGTTCTTCAAGACGAGCTCCTCCGAAAAGCCTGTTTCTTACATTGATTTTTTTTTTTTTTTGAGGGGGGTAAGTCAACCAACCCGGCATCCCCCTAAATCCGAAGCTAGCACTCCCAAGCATCCCCATCTCCAACAGCGTGTCTCCTGCGGTGTTTACATAACTATGTGTCCTCTAGCGTGTAAACAAAAGACACAACCCAAGCAGAGAGGCGCCCCCGGAACCGCACGCTGCTCCCAGCGCACGCAGCCTCTTCCCGGGCTGGGGGTTCCGCAGGTGGGGGCTGAGCTCGCGGCGTCCTCCACCACTTGTTGCTCCCAGGTCCTGCAGCTCGGAGCTGCAAGGAGGGGTTTTGCAGGCTCAGAGCCCTCGCGCATCCCCTCGCGCACGGCCGCCCGCTCGCCACCGCCCGGTGCCTCTCGGTCCCGCCGGCCGCCTGGAGCCAGCGGCGGGCGGCACAGCCGCATGGGGACGCCGCGCGGCTGGCGAGAGCGGCGAGGTGGCGGGAAGGCGGGCGCAGCGCGGCCGGCCTCTCCGGTGGGGAAGAGCTCCGGCTCCCTTTTGTTAGCAAATGCAAACACTGCCCTCTTCTTTCCCGACCGCGCCAACGCGCCCGGCACAGGGACAGCCACACGCGGGGCTCCTGCCAAGCGCTCGGCGTCTTCAGGGAAGGCGCGGCGCTCGCAGAGCCACCACCCGGGCAGATTCTCAAGACGGCCGGCCACGCGGGGAGCGCCCCGAGGCCCGCAGGGCGCGCGCCGGGCCGCAGAGGCCGCGAACGCCCCCGCCACCACCTGCGGGCCGCTTGCCCGAAGGACGCGCAGCCAGGAAATCCCGGATCCCCACTCGCGGCAGAGGCCTTGGTGGCGCGGACCGGCGGAAGGCTCCAGGAGCCCCTTCTGCAGCCGCGGCGACGAGCGGCCGCCCCCGAGCCGGGAACTTTCCCTGCCTGGATTCCAGCCAAGCCGACCCGCAGCCCAGCGGAGGGGGCCGAGGGGCTGCGTTCGGCTGGAGGGAAACACGAGAGGCGTGCAGCTCTGGGGCGGGGGACCTGCAGAGCGCGGGCAAGCGGGGGGAGAGGACACGACTGTGGGGATGTCCTGGGGACCCGCGGGGAGAAAGCTTCGGGGAATGGAGAATCGACCGGGGGGGCCGAGCAGGAACGGAGGGGACGAAGGCTAAGCCCGGGGACACGGGAGGACCTGCAAGTTCCAGGGACAAGAGCGAGTTTTCGGAGGGTCCGAGAGGTTCGGGGCGCCTCAGAGGGCTTCCCTTCCCCCACGCGCTAGCCCCTGGCCCCCCAAGCCCACTCCACTCGGCACCCCGCGCTACGCCGGGAAGAAGAAGAGGTGTGGGTGCAGCCATCCCTGAGGGCGCCCATCCGCAGCCGGCGGGCAGGAGAGAAGGGGCGCCGACCCCTCAGCCCTTTCCATCACAGCCCCGACTTTCCTTGCCACGCTCCCGCCGCTTCGGATTTAGGAAGTGGGGGGGAGGTTGTCATGGAAACGTCCCCCCTTCCATAGCTACGGCTCCTGGGGGTGCCTGGGAGGGGGGTATTTCGAGACCAATTCGCCGGTGCCCACAACCTACCTGTGGGGATCAGTGCCGCGGCCGAGAGTAGCAACAGCAGGAGCCGGAGCCCGGGAGGCGCTGCCGCCGCCGCCACAGCCGCTGCCGCCGCACACTGGGATCCGCTCGGCAGCACAGCACTCGCCATGTCGGGCACCTGCCTCAGACTGGCGGCGGTGGCTGCCTCCCGAGCCCGAGCGGACAGCTAATGAGATGCTAATGAGATGCGCTAAAGGCGGAGTCAGGACCGACCAATCGTGGCGCCGCGAGCCCAACCCGGCTCTCGAAGGACTAGCCCCCTCCCCCACCCCGCCCCCTGGCGCTAGCGTTCGGCCGCGCGCCCGCGCCACCTAGGGGCGGGGCCGATGGGCGGGGCCTATGCAAATCTGTTTACGTTAAAATTCGGCTTAGCTTCCCCCCCCCCGTGGAGGAAAAAGTGTTCTGCCCCGTGCCTGGCGTGGAGGCGGGGGAGGGGGGCTGCGGCTCCAGGAGGCGGGTCTCTAGCTTCTGTGCACCTTTATTAGGAACATTTACAGCATTCGCCGCGGCGGACTCACGCCTCGAGAGGAGTCTCGCCGCGAGGCTCCTGGGCCCGGGCACTACGTGTGCATCGGCCTGTGGAAGTCACACTTTGCAAATTTCCTTCCTTCACCTTGCACGAAGGAATGAGATCTTTGGGAAACCGGGGAGTGGAGAGAGTGAACGCAGGTCCCCGGATTGACAAAACAATCTGGGAGAAGTGCATGCGTGCTTTGCACGTCCGGCGAAGCAGGAGAGCCCGCTCAACATCCTAGCGGTAGACTAGGGGATAGTTAGACTGAAGCCGTGTAGTTGGGTTCTGGGATTTTCAAGACAGTTTGGCTGTAGATTCTGGGGAAAGGTAAATCGTGGGGGGGGGCTATGCTCGGGCTCCCCGGCTTGTTGAAAGTGTCCTTCCCGTGTTTGATAGATTTTTAGCATGTAAGCAATATGTATTTAAGATTACTCGCACACAAATCACAAAATCTACCCGTTAGGTTTGTGGGGAAGGGAATGTGGGGAACCAAGTGCGGCAAAGATAGGGAGAGTCAGCCAAGTTCCTCCTCCAGGCTCAAACCAATTCCCTTCTCTGCTGTGCTTCCAATCCTTTCCAAGGCATCTAGAGACCAACAGGTGCTCTCGGCTTCAGTTGTGTTCAGAGGTTCTCCTGCTGAAGCGACTTGTACGTCTCTCTGGACACACTCTCCCTCCCCGAAATTATCTCTGCTTTCTTTTCAACCAAGCAGCCGGCTCTCTTGTTTGTCTGCCTTTTAATTACTTATTTATTTCCCCTCTGGAAGACCGTGTGCGCTCTGCCCCTCTGTTGCTCAAGCATCAAATTGAAGGACGAGCCGTATTAAGTGTAAAGGTTTATAATAATTTAAGTATTCATAGAATGCAGAACAATAAGATGTAGGAAATACAATTTGCATAATAAATATCAATATCACAACAGCTAAAACAAACCATGACAAATTATCTGTGGCTAAATGACCAAGAGATGACTGAATGTAAATTGCTGAATCTGAACTATAGTGGAGAAGAGCTGTACCAAGCCCTCTGTCCTCATGTTGCAAATAAATTAAAAAAATAAATATCAAAAAGGAAGTTAAGATCGGCCAACCCATCAAATGAGTTACACATTAAAGCAGCCTCGTATTATCCATTATGCATAAACTAATTTTCGAAACTGCCCTGTCTCCACATCCCTGGATCTTCTGCTCTGTAATTACAGGCCCCAATGCACGAACTGCAGGCAGTCCTCCAGAAGTGGAGAAAGCTCCAGTGGGCAAATCACAGTACATGAGGCAGAAAACCAACAGAATAATGCCCAGTCTGCAAAAATCCTATGTGTTCTTACCATCGCCAGAAGTGAACTACCTTGATCAGACCTGATGCAAAGCAGATTTCTACCAAAACCCGAATGAAAAAGATTAGAGGCTATCTCTTCCTGACAGTGGAATGTATACTGCAAAGTCAGGTCCTACATGTCAGCTATAATAGCACAGAGCTAGGCACTCGAGAATGTTCTTTAGATTGCTGCTACTCTTTTGTCCTTGAGTCCTTATCAAGGAATTTTTGTGCATAGTCTTGTTGAATCATTGAAACAACCTTCAAAGTAGATTCTATTGTTTCCCTCCGATTTTTTTTTATTCACCGTGCTTAGAAAAATTAAACACCAGTCTTAAAAGAAAATCACAATTTCCAAATTGCAGACAGAGCCCTCACAGCTAACCACTATGCTGTACTGTGCCTCAATAAATATGTGTTAAGTGAAGGAATAAACTTCACATCACAATGCATGAATAATAAGCAAAGGAGAGCTGTATTTTTAACATAAGGTGAAAATATGCCAGCAACCCAGAAACGTTTTTTGAAAATAACAGGATTGCAGCAGACTCGTAAGGGAAGGCATTCCTCATGAGGCTGAGGCTCCAAGAGAATCTAGCCAGGCCCCAGTCCTCCCACACTCGGAACACAGTATGGGGACATTGGAAGATGTGGAGTGTTTTCATCTCCCTTCATTCTCTTGGCACATCAAATGAACACCTACTCAAATTTCCAGTTGGCAAAGAACAACATGGGACATGTCTATAGGAAATGCCAATGCTGTGTGACTTACCTCACTGGAAGAATGCAACAGCTTTAGAGATTGCCACAGCAACGCTGCCTGCCATGGAGGAACTTGGCACACCCAGTTTTACCAGGTATGGAAGCTGAGGCCTGATACACCTTCTGCAGAGGAGCCAGAGGTGAAGAGGAAGCAAGCGGTTGTTGCTCTATCTTCTAGCCACCCCCACCCCTCAGCTCTTTCGCACCAAAGACGTCGCCAAGCGATTTAACATATGGAACATGCGAGGAACGCATCAAATTCCCACAGCCGCTAAGTGCAAGTTATGACTACCCTGGCTTTCTCATAGTAAAGCACGTCATTTTCTGCTCCACGGACGAGAACTCATCGCCAAGAACAACTTCCAACATTTTTCCCCTTGCTACATGGATTGAACCAATTTTAAAAACCAGATGGTGTTTTTGCCATTTATAACTGATAATCAATTGTTTTGTGAATTTAATTTTTTTTCAAGAAAGAACTGAAATACTTATCAGAATTACAATCTGGGTGCAACTTGTGTTAGAATAAACTTGCCAGAAACACCAAGAGCCTGGTTTCTTTCTTTCTTTTTTTTAATGAGAAATCAGAGAAAGAGAGAGAGAGAGAGAATGAGAGAGATCTAATATTGCTTGCCTTCACCAAAACAGTTGAGAAATGTGGATAAACATATATAAAAAATAAGCATTAAAGGGGATTCATGTTTGTGGAAATATATCAGAGATAATTAATGGCAACTAGTAACATCTTGCCTCTTTAAATGCTAATTATTTTAATACTCATGTATAAGAGAAACTCAGACAAATTATTAAGAAAAGGAAAACAGTATTTGGAGACAGCCTTTGCCCAGCTACTGGGTTATTTAAATATTCATAAAAAAGTATTTTAAACCATGTTACCAACTATGATCTCTGCCCGCACATACACATGCACAAAATCCTGCAATGAAACTCTAAGCCTCAATGCAATGCTATTTGGGGGTGGGACCTTTGAGGGGTAATTAAATTGAGATGAGATCGTGAGAATGAGGCCTCCATGGTCACCAAAGCCCTTGTAAGAACAGAGAGACAGTAGAGTTCTCTGAGGGTGTGCAAAGGAAATGTGGTACATTCATGGTGACAGGTGGGCTTGGTAAGTCAAGAAGAGGACGCTCACAAGAATATAACAACGCTGGCACCATGATTTGGACTTTTAGCATCTAGACAAGTGGTTCCCAACCTGTGAGTCAAGACCCCTATGGGGAGTCAAACTATAGTGAAATTATAGTTATGCATAGCAATGAAAATAATTTTATGGTTGAGGGTCATCACAACATGAGGCACTATATTAAAGGGTTACAGCTCTAGGGAGATTGAGAACCACTCCACTAGACTTTAAGAATGGGGGAAAAATAATTTTTTTGTTATTTCAGCCCTTGCTTCTTAAATTGTGGTTCATACCCTCTATGGAGTCATGTGGAAGTCATTTAAAAAACTGGTTGCTGGTAGTGCACACCTTTAATCTCAGCACTCGGGAGGCAGAGGCAGGCAGATCTCTGTGAGTTCGAGGCCAGCCTGGTCTACAATGTGAGTTCCAGGACAGCCAGGACTGTTACACAGAGAAACCCTGTATAAAAAAATTTAAAAAAAAAAAAAAAAAAAAAAAAAAAACCAACTGGCAACACTGAGATTTCTTAACATGCAACAATCAAAAAGTAACTCAAAATCAAGTGTGGTGAATTTGAGGTGTTTCTGACAGACAGCTCTTACTGGTGTTGCCCTGTATGACATCACTACAGCCTTAGTTCTGACAGACAACATACACACTTTGCACTGTACCTGTGTGTGCCATCACGCTGTGCAATTTCCACGAACACTGCCAGAAAGACCTCAAGTTTGCAACCACTGTGGGCCATGGGTTGCAGTGCACCTCCTTTCTGCTCTTACAGAATCTTGACGATTTGCGTATGAGAAACCAAGACTCTTCTTCTCATTTGGCCACAGTCATTTCCCAGCATGTCTCAGTTAGTACATCTTGGGCTTGGTTGGTTTAGAATATTTTTTAAAAACCCTGTTTGCATTGATGACTTAAATTTTATTTTAAAATTATTCAAATAATTTGGGCTTGGGACTGGGGCAGAATTGCCAATAATTTCTGAAATGACCCCAGACAAGCTTCTGCTGTTTTATACTACATATCTTTGCAAAGCAGCATTCTCAGTTTTGACAGTTATAAATTGACAATACCAGTCAACTCTGCAAAGTATTGGTGTCTGTATCCTAACGTATCAAATATTCAGCTAAAGTTCAAGTTTTTAATTTAAAATTAATAAGCAAACCCATCTTATCAGTGTGCAAATTTGCATTAATATTTACTAAATTGTAACACTATATGTATACCAAAGAACTACTTTTTAATTTGTATTTGTTTTTATTGATCAGCATTTCATTTGTTTACATATTTTATATATTTATATGCCTTTGGTTGCATAGAAATTTCCTGGGCAAGTAGGAATCACAAGTAGAAAAAAATTTAGAAGTGCTGGTTTAAAGCACCTAGCCTCTGGTATTTTGTTGTAGCATCCTGGGTACACTAAAACAATCTGTAAGCCTTATCAAAGGTATGTTAAAGTATACTTAATGCCAACTTCTTACAGAAAAGTATTTGACAAACTAATGCTAAGTTAGTAGCAAATTACACTAGATAAACCCTTGGCCCTACCTAGTAGGCAGCTTTTGCAGTCTTGGATTAAGACTAAGTTCTGAACAGCTCGTCTTTGTGAGGATCGTCTATGAAGCTTTATGAAACCCAAAGCCAGCTAAATCCATATTCCTAAATGAGTAATTTAATGCTTTACTCAAAAGTTTATTCTTCTAGAATCAGAGTTGACAATAATCTCTTGAATATCAAGAGTCCAATACCAGCTGGCAAGAAAAAAGTCAGTAGTAAAGGAGGTTGCAGAAAACTACACATACACTGGGTCAAGAAGCAGCCCCAGTTCCCGCTGAAGGGAAATTTACCACTGACATCCAAGTCATAGTTTGTTCCAGTCAAATCTGTGGGCACATACCCAGGTATCAGTGTCAGATCCAAATACATATCCCACAGATGAGGAAAATTCGAAGTGTCTTTGTGAAATGATCACTGTTATATTTTGGAAAGCTAAGTAAATGAGAGAAGATATATCTACTATCTAGTAATTTACAGTACAGTAGGGAAACAGATACACAATTATTAACATACAATTATTTCTATAATTTGGATAACCAGCTCTACCAAGACCAAAAAAAAAGGGGGGGGGCCTTTACCGATTCAGTAGGGGAGGGCTTTTTTGCTGAGTCTTAAAAATTATGACCCCACACAATGGACTGAAATATGTTAGGGTAAAAGAAAGGCATGGTTAGAGACAGAGGTCCTTTATGAGTTTCAAAAGCCTTAGGGAACATGATATATATTTAGAAAGTTACAAAAAGAATAGCTATTCCTGGGCACCTGTACTCACACACAAATAGAATGGCTTGACAGAAGACAGGTATCAAGAGAAGAAAAACTGGAAACACACACACACACACACACACACACACGCACACGCACACACGCACGTACACATGCACGTACACACACATTTATATATACAGGGAGCAGACAACATCATGATTGACAAGCTAAGATGTTTTCATATTTTATTATAAGTAATAGGAATTCACTCAACTAGTTGAACTGAAGGGCCAGATTTATATTCAAGAAATATTACACTGGAGAAATGAATGCCTTCTAGAGTTGAGCTGTGGTAAGTATTGATGACAATCATTGAAGACAGGAACTCAGGGAACCCGGTTCGTTGTGAAGTTTCACTGTTTGTTTTAGGGCATGTATACTAAGGAAAAGATGATAGTTTTCTTTTGGACATGTTGGCTTTGAAATAGAAACTATTTAGCCAGGCAATAGGACAGCTGAAATGATGGTCTAGAATTCAGGCCAGCTGTTGAGGAGGGCTCATGTGTAGAGATGAAAGCCACAGAACTGGAGGGTGATGAGGTGGGGAAATAATCTAGAAAAGATATATTGGACAATGTACTAGTTTTATGTTAGCTTCACACAAGCTAGAATTATCTGAAAGGAGGAAACCTTAATTGAGAAAATGTCTCCAAAGCTGTAATGTGAAGATATATTGTGTACCCCAATAAAGCTTTCCTGGGGATCAGAGGACAAAGCCAGCCACTAAATTAGACATAGAGGTCAAGCAGTGGTGGCACATGCCTTTAATCCTATCACTGGTGGGGCAGAGATCCATCTGGATCTCTGTGAGTTCAAGGCCACAATAGGAACAGAGCCAGCTGTGGTGGCACACATCTTTAATCCCAGCACTTGAGATCTCATATCTTTGCTTGGAAAGGCCACAAACCGTTAATCCCAGGAAGTAATATGACAGGACACAGAAAGGCAAATAAGGAGTGAGGAAACAGAAACTTGTGCTCTTTAGGCTGAGGATTTCGTAGAGGTAAGAATGTGGCTGGCTTGTTCTGTTTCTCTGATCTTTCAGCTTTCACCCCAATATCTGGCTCCAGGTTGTTGTTATTATTATTATTATTATTATTATTATCATTATTTATTAAGACCTTTTAAGATTTGTGTTACACTGTAAGGCATTTTCTTAATTAGTTATTTTTATAGGAAGGTTCAGCTCATCGTATACAGCGTTATCCCTGGGCTGCTGGTCCTGGGTTCTATAAGAAAGCAAGCTGAGCAAGAGAGGGGAACCAAGCCAGTAAGCAGCACCTTTCCAAGGCTTCTATATCAGCTCCTGCCTCAAGGTTTCTGCCCTGTTTGAGTTCCTGTCCTGACTTCTTTTGATGATCAACAGTAATATGGAAGTGTAATCCAAATAAACCCTTTCCTCTCCAACTTGCTTTTTAGTCATGGTGTTTCATCATAGCAATAGAAACCCTAAGACAAGAGTTTGAAGTCAGAACACCTGACTGGCAAATATGGATTATTTAGAAGTGAATAGACATTAAGACTGAAGGATATGGGGTAGGAAAGGAATGAAAAGCAAGGAAGGCAAAGAAAGAAGAGAAAGACTAGCCATGCTACTCTATACAATGAGGCCAAAGGTTATTGGATGTTGGCATTAGAGATAAAGTCGCATTAGGGTGACCTCACATCCATTTAAACAGTTTGATTAGATTTTGACCAATCAAGGAATTCTCTTATTTGCCAGCAGAAGAAGATGTGGCTGGCTGATGTTTCTCTAGTGAGGAGAAAGAGCGTTAGCATTTCTGATTTGACATTCAATCTCACTGGCACTGACAGATAGCCCTGGGTAAGACAGAGGGATGGTTGGAACTGAGGTAATTCAGCTAATTAGCACATATAGACCTTAGTTTTTGCTTTCAAACTAAAAAAAATGATTATGGTGTTGCAAAGTTTTTTCCCATACTTCAGAAGTCACATTTTCCTGATATGATATCATAATTGTCAGATGAAGCACTGTGATAATTCCTTACAGCACAACTTCCCAGGCAAAGGGATTGCAGCAAGATCCATTAAAAGCAGACACTGATATCTATAGATTTTCATAAAGCTGCAATATAAACTAGCCATACTATGAATATGAGATTGTATCCCTCATACTGCTCAGAGATGACAATGTTAATATAACGCTTTGTAATATGGGTTGTAAACAGAACACATTCTGAATAGAAATTCTCTTGGTGATCCATCTTGAAGTCTCAAACAGAAAAGGTTTATAGAAGAATATTCTAGAGAGCCCATCCTTTTGCTGTCTTGGAGTGGCCCTGTGTTTGTCATCACAGTCTCAAATGGTACTCACTTTTCCCAACTGCATATTCCGTGGGCTAATCCACTCATTAATGCCCCCTGCCTGAGCAATAGGAGACTTAGAGTGTGGATTTTAGTACCAAAATGCCCATATTTATGACTTCCTGAAATTCTCTCTGGTAAAGTGACTGGGTAGAGTAGAAGCCTGGAGACTTGAGTGTTTGTGGCTAACATGCCCTTGGGCATGTCGTCCACACACACACAAATAATAGATAGATAGATAAATAGACAGACAGACAGACAGACAGACAGATAGATAGATAGATGAATGAATGAATAAATAAATGAATACTTAAAATAACCAAACTTTTATCTGATTTATAACAGACAGCAAACCTTAAGTTTCAAAAAAACAAACACTGTGTATAATTTTCTCAGAACAACTCACGCTGAAGTCAACGTCTTCATCAATCCTCTGTAACTTTTGGAAAATGCAGGGGTTTGTCAAAAGGGTTCCAGAGGAGGAATGATCATCTTACACTTCTGTAGCTTTCAATAGTCACACCCGTGCCCCCCCCCCATACACACATAGCTCTTTTATAAGTTATTTCTACTCTCCAGGGATACCTTCCCCCATCCAGCAGGAACCCCACAAGGTACTTTGAATATTTTCTCCTACCTGTCCCCAGACTGCAAAGAACTGTAATGCAGATTGTTTAAAGAATCATGTTTTGAAGAAAAGCAAGGCTTAATTTCAGTCTTTTATGCTCTCTGATGGCCTCGTCACTTGCTAAGCTATTTCTCCAAGACTTTCGTCACAGTGTTAATATTTCTCTATATATTTTATTTATGTGGCTTGGTCCACGATGAATAACACATTTATGCAAAACTCTCAATATATCTAGGAGATGTCAATACGCAGAAGGGGTAAACTCTCCTACAGTGCAGTTAATAAAATGCAGTAAATCGCATATAGTTTCAAAGGCAATTAGTGCAGTTCGTGACTTCAATTACAAAAAAAGAAGAGTCCTTATGATTTCTAGTAATTGTTATTTATCTTTCATCTGAAGTGTTCCTCTTGTCTGCATCAGCTTTGGCCTAGAAATAGCAGTGCCTGCCAGGGGAAAGCACACAGCTTCTGCTTACAGCCCTAGAAAGAGAAAGAGAAATGAAGACCGGGACCTCAGAGCTAACTGCTCTTCCTGGAGAGGTACTCCATGGGATTTTGGGCTGATCCTACTCTGTTATCCACTCAAGGCCTCCCACCAGAGTCAACTGTCTGCCTTCTCAGTCCACATGGCCAGCCCAACCGATGCATCTTGCTTGCTAATGTGAAGGTAAAGAAAAGTCCCCAAAAGTCAGTTCAAAGTTGGAAACAACAATCTCAAGATGGCGAGGGCTCTGTATCTTAGTCTCCTAAGGATGTACCATCATTTTAGCAGGATATGCTGGCAACTCATTTCTGCTTCCATACCTATTTGATTTTTGAAACAAGACCAATGGGGATTCCCAGGTCATTTGTCCAAGTCTCCATCTCCAAGTAATGAAAACATGTCAGTGTCCCTATCCTAGATGAGATCCCAAACAGGCTAAAATGTGAGATCTAGAGAACCCAGAAACATTATACTAGATATTTAAATGACTGTCCCCTCATCTCAAACTTACAAGGCATCCATCACACTTACATTCAGGGAAACAATGTTAGGTTGCTAAATTACATGTGTTTGGCATCTACTGCAAATAGAATTTCTGATTTACAATTTACAAAATTATCTCTTCCACCCTCTGGGTTTGCATTGTGGCTCATCCAAAGGCTTTTATGCAATATGTGTTTTGTTATGAAGATGAAAAGAGAAAAATATAAGCACACACACACACACACACACACACACACACACACACACACACACACTTCCCTTTCCTCCATCAAATGCAGCCATAAAAACAAAGTCTTTTGATTTAGGAGAACTCCTATTGGGGACCTAAAGGCATGCCATCTTAGAGGCATCACTCCTTCATTAGCTGATTCTTTTCCCAATTGGCAGTGCTTTACAGAGAACCACTGTCTTTCAAAGCCAACGAGAAAAGAGTATTTGGAATACACAGACTAGTCCTTCCTCAGTTAATTCCTTGGATCACCATGGATTGTGACTTTTAAAGCCAGTTCCAAGGAACTCAGCCTTTTTATCTTCAAATGTTCAAAATTAATTTGCCGAGCCATACAGATGGCCTTCCCCCTCACTGCAATTACTCTAAAATCACTGAAATTTAGACTCTTCTCCCTGTATAGAGGTAGAGGGATAGTTATACCTCAAGCTCCTCCTTTGCTTTTCAGTTTCCCACTGATTTATCTATTTTGAATCATTGAGAAAAGAGATACACTCTTCGAAGGACAGGAGGTTCTGAAGCTAATGGGCAACATCCTGCACACATCAGTTCAACCCGATTACCAAGGGTCTGGAGGCCGGTTTCTGCTTCTCAAAGGAAAGCTAAAATTCACACAAATGGAACTCGTTTGCCAAATCATGTTACCATGGCTAATTCCATATTCTCATCATTTCCAAAAGATTTCTTCTCTCATGAAAAGTAAATAAACACACACGACTATACAATAAAAAACAACAACAACAACAAAAAACAACTTTGCTTTTTTCCTAGAAGGATACAAACTCAAGGGTAGCTTGGCATCCTTGTACCTTAACATTCCCTTAAAAACACCAAAAGTAAAGCTAGGTAAAATGACTCTGTGGCTAATGTATGGACTGCTCTTCCAGAGGACCCTAGCCCAGCTGTGGCACTCATGGTGGGCAGTTCACAACTGGTGAAACTCCAGTTCAAGAAATCTGGTACCCTTTTCTGGCCTTCATGGTCACCTGCACTCATGTGCACATACCCTCTCTCTCACACACACACACCCACACACAGAGACAGACAGACAGAGAGACAGAGACAGAGATTGATTTTTTCAAAAGCACCAAACATCAGAATCACTGACTGGTCATAGAGAGAACAACCCAGCACTCACAGTAGCAAGACCATAGCTCCCTCCCTGCCACACACACTCACCATTAACAGACTCTGGGTTTCAGGTTTTCTTAGGAGAGCTTTTTAAGACTCTAAACCTTTGTGACAATGTATTATTTAAAAACACTTTGCGCTTCAGTTAAACTCTCTGCTCGTGAAAGAATTATCATTTTATTGAGGTTTGTTGTTCATTCTATTGGTCATTAAACTTGTTTACTGAGGGAATTAAAAACAAAAAGAACAAGAAGAAATGAGTGTAGTGTGCCCGGAAATGGGCTTGCTTGACTTAAATGCATAATATGCCCATTTCAGGAGCATTTCCTTTTATACCTCCACTGATGGGCATATCATATAAAAGGCCTTTTCATTTCTAGCAAAAAATAAAAATTGAAATTGGCTTATTTTGATCCTAAATAAGGTTAAAGGGATATTATTTGAATTTTTGCTGAGGGGATCCAAATTGTCTGACGACTTCAGTGGATAAAGGAAATAAGAGAGATCGGATCTGTATTCAAATACTATATTACTATTTTTCCTTGGTCAGTCTGAAATGCATTTTGACAAAGATACACACATTTTAATCAGAACTGAGAAGTGTGGCATAAGAGAGAAAAGCATCAATATTTCCCCCAAGGTTTCAGATATTTCTCTGAATCTCTCTCTCTCTCTCTCTCTCTCTCTCTCTCTCTCTCTCTCTCTCTCTCTTTCTCCCTCCCTCCCTCCCTCCACCCCCCCCTCTCTCTCAGGCTCTCAGATGGTGGACATCTTGGCTTCATCTTCCTTCTGAATTGCTTTCTTGGGCATTTTAAAATTAATCAGTCAAGCAAATATTTATTGACCAATATACTACAGTTGGCACAGAGAAAGATAAAAGCCATACAAGACATGATCGCTTATCTCAAAAAATATATAATCCAGTTAAAGACAAGATCTGTAAAGTTAACTAACAACTAAAGCTTGTATATGAAAAGCTGCTGATATATGGAGGGGGGAGCTATGCAAATATATTAAAATCTGTTAAATGATTTCTTATATTGAAGATATAATTATGTCCAGCCAGCTTAAGTCCCTTAAAGAAATAAAATAAAAAACTCTTATACAACCCAATTCACTATAAATATAATCATATTTCAAAAATAACCACATTGCTATATCCAAAAAATATGCCTATTTATGTTGCCTCCTTCAAATTCTGTCAGCTTGAGAAAAAATAATCTAAAAACTTGGTGTTATATCTGCATATGATTTCTATTCACATGAAAAGGTGCCTTCTTCTACTTCTCTTTCCAAAGGACACTGTGATGGTCTGAATTGCTCCAGCGCTCTCTCTCTCTCTCTCTCTCTCTCACACACACACACACACACACACACACGTGCACACTCACACACACACACGTGCACACACACACACACACACGTGCACACTCACACACTAGCACCAATATCTAGGTTCAATCTCTTGAACTTGTGGGTGTTGCTTTATATGGAGAAGTGTGGGCAGATGTGGTTGAAGTAAGGGTCTTTCAATGAGGACATTACCCAAGTGGGCCTCAAACAGAATCACAATTATCTCCATGAGCAGGAGGCAGAGAGATTTCACGTTCACACAGAGGAAAGGGGGATATGAAGATAGAAAAGAGGTTGAAAAGATACAGGCTGTGAACTCTGGAATGAAGACGTGCCTAAGAGCTGCTAGAAACTGGGAGACACAAGACACAGCTTCTCTCTGGAGCCTCCAGAGGCTAAGCGGTTCTGCTGACACCTTGATTTTCCCCAGTAATGCAGATCTTGGACTTTGGGACTCCACAAATGTGAAAAAAATAAATTTCTTTCATTTTAAGCTACCACGTCTGTGGTGATTTGATAGAGTGGCTTCAAGAAACGAATACAGACATTAATGTTTATTGATCTTACACTATGAGCCAGTTTTTCTGTGTAAGATGTTGCATTTAATTCTTGGTGTAACTGTTGTTAGGAAATTGAGACTCAGAAACTGCAGTAACTTGCAAAAAGCTTTTTTGCCTTTTAAGCCCATGTTCTTTACAAAAGCTGTAACACCTTCCTTTTTCATTCTTGTGTTGGGTTAGGATAACCCAGGCTTATGTGAAGCATGACTACTTCCAACACGTACATGTATGAGTGTCTTTCACTATTGGATGTCCAATGGAGACTCAGAAGACTTATCCATCACAGACTCTCAGATCCTGACTTAAAAAAAAAAAAAAAAAGGCCAAAAGAACACCCCTGCCCTCCTGTAGGTAGAGACTGTAGGAGTCACCCCATGGTACATGCCCAAATCCCTTGTCCCCTATCTTCCTGGAGATGTCATAACTCAGCACTAGAGTGAAAATTTCTTACCAGCTGCTGCTGTAAACATGCAGATATTAATACAGTGTTCACTGCTAGTTAACATTTTGGCAAGGGAATCTATCTGATGGAAAGAGGAGCTGGGGTGAAGAAGGGGGGTCAATCCTGTCTCTGTGTTCCCCTCTTTGCTTTGATGGCTGCCCTGGCTTTGAAGTTGGGCAAATACACAGCATGGTAGGAGGGGATGCCAGCTGCCCAGACACCACTGGCAGAAGACTCAAGAGCTGTTGCCTCTCTTCTCCAGCCTGGGAGGTGTGCCCTAATGCAACACTTTTCCCTGGAGTATTCCACACTGAGATCTGCCAAACAATAAATCCCAATCCAAATCTCAGTGGTGCAGCCTTCAAGCAGGATCATCTGGGGATAGAAGGTATGGGATGCCAACATTGTCTTCTCGGTTGATACTTCCCTTTCTGGATGGTTGTCTGTGATATGGGAAAGCCGAGGGATGGAGTATGCTCTGTCTCCTAACTTCGTCCTTCTCAGTACTCTTTCTTTTCTGAATTCTTTCTTAATTTCAGAACTGATCTCTCTACCTCTTACTCTTTCTTTTCTATTAAAATATAAACACCTATATGATATTTCCTGGCTGTCTTGGAACTCACTCCTTAGACTAGGCTGCCCTTAAACTCAGAGATCTGCCTGCCTCTGCCTCCTAAATACTGAGATTAAAGACATGCGCCACCACCACCTGGCTTCACCTACATGGTATTTTCAAGCTAAACACTTTCATTAAGCACAAATAGTACGCAAGGTGATGCCCTAAAGTTTGTGATGAATGTAATAAGACTGAGCTTAGTGTCAAAGGAGTGAGCCCCTGAGCTGCATGGAAGGGGCAACAGCCATTTGTGAAGCCAGGGGAATAGAAGCCAACCTGGCTTTTCTTCCAGACATAGCCTTCTGGAGGATAGCTTCACTGAAGCAGAAGTGCTTAGAGGCCATCAACAGCATCCCAAAGACTATTTTTAAAAATCCCAAGAGACTTTCTTAACTAAATGACTGAAAACAACTGAGGCTGGAGATCAGAGAGTGGAGGCAAATAAAAACAAGAGGAAGGAAGACTTTGCAAAGGAAACAGAACTGAAGTGTACAATAAGGCAAGGAGTTGAGATTCCATGAATGGTTGGGGGAAAGAGGCCACATGTAGCAAGCCATGGAAAGAAGAAGGAACCAGTATTAAAAAGCACGTATTTTTGCACAGAAGACAGGCATCAGCCTTTACTAAGCCTGCAAAGAAACTCCTGGGGCCTGATGCTGTACTCTATTAGATGCCATTCTCCCCTCTCTGACGACTGGAGTGCAAACTCACCTTTTTAAATCCATTTTTCTCATTTAAGGAAACAATATCAATATTTCCAGTGAGCCTATTGATAATAGCTAAAATTCACTGAGCATTTCATGCCAGGGTTGAAGCTAAGTGTCACCTCAAATCTAATAGTCTCTATAATGGGAAGGTAGTGCTCTTGTTCATTTTTCCCAGACAAGAAAACTGTGGGTTGGAAATAATAAATAATTTACTCAAGGTAACCATTAATAGGCAGTAGATCCTGCTACAAACCAGTTAGGAACTTGTACTAACTCCAGTGCCAATGTTATATGTCGACTATATAATAAATACTCTCTCTCTCTCTCTCTCTCTCTCTCTCTCTCTCTCTCTCTCTCATCTTTTTCTTTGAGGTTTTTGAGGTTTGAGGTGTATCTCAAAGTTATTCAAATGTGTAGATGTTATGACAATGTCTCCATTTTTTTCTACCACTTTTTCTAGAAGCATTGGATAACTGGTCCAGGATCCATTAATGCTTATTATGTGCTACATAACGGGGGCCAGGGAGAAAGAAAACAGAATCCACCAACCAAAATTTCTGTTTCCTGGGTTGTTTCTTTAAACATGCCTTGCTTCTCTGTGAAGTCTTCAGCACTCATGGTAATACCCGTTTTCTCTTGCCCAATGGTGCATGCCATGTATAATTTTGTTTTTATGGTCATTGAAAGTAAAAACCATTTGTCAGACTACAAAGTAACCATCAGGAAGAAAAGTCCTCATTTCCCCACCTGGGGACAATTCAGAACTCAGTGGCTGAATGCATTGCACTGGTGTCTTTAGTCTCTGGCTGAGAATGTGACCTGCTATGTAAGCTCAAGAGCACTCTGAGGCTTTCAAGCTCAAACATGAATCACAAGCGAAGTTTTGTCAAAAGACTTGTCAAAACTGATTACTGGGCCCCACCCTGGTGCTGCTGACTTTGTCGGATGGGGTGGGCCTTGGGAATTTGCATGTGTAAATGTCATCAGTTCCCTAGTGAAGCAGATATTGCTGTCCTGGGTTCTTAGTTTTCAAACCCGTGGTTATCAGCAAATGGATCGCTGCGTCTATTTCAGAACTGAGTAATGTTTATTGAATCTTGGCTGCATATGTCAGTGTTCAATGGAAGACATATGTCACGTATGTACAAATGTATATAGTATATCACTGCCCATGAAGTAGTACTGGTAGCACAGTGTGTTTAAGACAGTGGGCTCCAAGATCAGGCAGGGCTTATTTGAAATAACCATCATCCAACTGCTGGTTTTGTTAGTTGGAGTAATTCGTCTTAACCTCTCTAAGACTCATTTTCTTATTCCTAATATTGGAAAATAAGGGTAAACTCTTCATGGCAATGTGGTGAGGGGTTATGGAGGTGATGCAGAAAAATTCTTCGCATGCTGATGCCTGGTAAAATACCCTCATGGATTGTTCCATTTACAGATAAGACAATACAAATTAAGGGAGTTGCTCAACCCACCCCCAACCTGCTGGAGGCAGACAGAGCTGAGCCTTCAACTCTGCAGCCTCTAACTTTCCAGGTGTGGATCCCTGTTTGGATCCTTTCAACACATTGCAGATTTGATAGGCAGCTTTGGGGATGGTGATAACTCCGTAAATGAAGCCTCTGGGAATGGAGCTCTTTTAGTCCACATTTAAACAAACAAACAAACAAAAAACCCTTTGTAAATCATTCGAAGAAAAGCCGCATGTATTCACAGTTGCCCATGACCTCCGAGCACATGTTTATTTGCCCCTTCTAAGTTGAATGTGAATAGGGCTCATCCTGGGAAAATCTGCAAAGTCTAAGGAGAATTCCCTTATTCCACCTCATGGCAAATGTCAGGTGTTCTCTTTCCCTCCCCTGCTTTGCATAAGAAGGCATCAGTCATTCACTCTTACCAGCAGGTTGACTTGAGTGTGAATGGATTCCAATACGCAATCACATCTGCATTGTAAGTCCTTTTTATTGAATTATAGAACTAATACTTTTCTTCATTAACATAAAATTCAGGCATTATCTGGAAGACAGAGAAAAATGAGGGAAGTTAAGAGAACCATAGGATAGCTTCTCTTTTGCCCCGACATATTAGAAGGATGAATCAGGACTGTCAAATTCTTCCATGCCAGTGACTTGCTGGAAGCAGGATAGGACCGGGCAGGAGGTGGGGTTCCCAGAGCATCCACAGGCAACCCCACAAAGCTTCTCAAATCAATGGATAAGTGAAGTCAATATACTCACCTTGCAAACAGAATTTTATGGCAAGCCATCAAACCCTAAAAAATGACCATCTCTAGACCCTTCTTTTTTTTTTAATAGAAACCTGGAATTGCCACCCTTCTCTGTTACACTTGTCTTTTGTAAAGACTACTATTTATTAACTTATGTGTGTATAACTTATTTGAGTATATACACACATGTGGATGCCAGAGGAGGGACTCTTATTCTCTACCTCACTCTTTTGTGGCAGGGTCTCTCCCTGAACCTGGGCTCACGTATTTCAGCTAGGCTGAAACCTAGCAAGCCTCAGTGATCCTCCTGTCTCTGCTGTGCTAATACATGTGTGTGTCCCAGGATCTGAACTCCTAACCTAGCACTATTAATGCTGGCAATATCCCTGAAGCCTGTCTCCTCCTTTATTTTTGGATGTCTATAGATTAGATTGCTCCCTTCAGTCTAGCACATGAAACTGGACAAGTGACTTAGCCCTCGTGAGATTTGGGTTCTCCATTTGTTTGTTTGTTTTTTTGTTTTTTTTTTGGGGGGGGGTTAAACAAATTTTTACTGTGCCATGTATGTATAGATGCCCACCAAAGCAATTAGAAGGTATCAGATCCCCTGAAGCTGGGGTGACAGGCAGCTGTGCATCTTCCAGGGGTGGTGCTGGGAACCAGATGGATCCTCTGGAAAAGCCCCAAGTGTTCTTTAACCATTGAGACATCTCTAATTCATCTCTCCAGCCACAGATTCTCTGGTTTTGAAACATGCATAATACAACCTTCATTGGGAGCAGTAAGAATGTAAGACAATACACATCCAAGACTCCTAGGACCAAGTCTTCCCCTATGGACACTTAAGGTACACCAATTCTGTTTCTCAGTCTGTTATCGGGTCAGTCAAACATACATTGGTGCATGTCACATATGTCAAGCTCAACATTTGTCAGAGAGGTGTCACGCTGAGTGAGGTCGTGCTCCATTGTTCTTGTTGGTCTAGTGAGCTGCTTGCCAGCCCTGCATCGTAATTTCTAGTGGAAGGAGACTCTCCTAGACTGATGTAGTGGGTAGCCATCCCAGCCTTGGAAGTTCCAACCCCCATTGAGGCTTCGGTAATGGTCATGCCCACAAGGCAGGGCTGATCGAGGAAGCTGAAGACCCAGGATCGAGAGGAGAGGCCTCTCTTGGTTCCAGGACCCTGGATGCGGGACGAGCAGAGTTCTCCAGAGAACACTGCAGGACTGCTCCATACCTTTCCCAGACCCTGCAACCTATCCCTTCATTTGTAAGTTACCCCACAAAATAAACCTCCCTTTTAACTACGTGGAATAGCCTTAATAATTTCACCAATATACCTCCTGACTAGAGATGTTTGGAAAGGAAACTTTAAATGTATTAAAAGCCCCACTGATACTTCAGCAGCAGAGCCCACACTGAGAACCAGGTTAGGGCTCGTCCTCTTCTCTTCTTCGAGTTTTATGACAAGATTGACCTGTCTTCCTTCTGCATCATGGAAATAGCACACTTTAAGTTTGGGAGTTTTGCTTGGTTATTTTAGCTGTAGTTTGGGTTGTATTTAGCACTGTTTTGGTTACAACCCTTTTTGTCTTTATTCTTGTGTGTGTGTGTATGTGTGTGTGTGTGTGTGTGTGTGTGTGTGTGTGTGTGTGTGTAGACTCTAGTATCTCTTCTACATGGTCTTCATTGTAGTGGCTATCATCTTGATATATATTTTCCCATCCAAGTACTAACCAGGTATGACCTTGCTTAGCTTCCCAAATGAGATGAGAGTGGGCATAGTTAAGGTGGTATGGCTAAAGACCTGCCTGCACATGTTTAGATCTGGTAGTGGTGCATATGACTGAGATGTTTGCCATTGAGATATATCATCTCTGTTAGTAATGGTTGTGCTTGTAAGCTTCTTTATTGTATAGATGACAGACATGTTGTACAGCATTCATATTCATTCTTGATCTTTTGTTTCCTATCTTCAGGCTCTTCCTTCATTTCATATTAGTTAAAGTAATCAATTGTGGTAGTTTGGAGCTCAAGTTTCCCATTCACATCACGATAGTTACTAGCTGTCAAAAATGTATCTGTGGGTGTCAGAGACCCCATGATTGCTAAGTTCATAACAAGTACTGTAATTATCATGATGATGTATCAATCAAGAAGCCCTCAATAATACAACAGAGTCCTTCAAAGATCCATCCAATTTAGCTCTGAATCAATACCAAATGTTATCCAAAAGTCAAGTTCTGTTGTAAGACACTAGACCCATGACTGATCAATACACAGATAGACAGATAAGTGGGCTATGGGGCTGGTCAGTTATAATTCTAAGCTGCCAGTTTCAAAAAGAAGAAGAAAAGAAAGGAAGAAAAAGGTTAAAATCCCTAGATTGGATGGAATGAGCTGAAGTGTTTTCAAATGGATTTGAGAAACTGGACTGTTCCCAGGCAGAAAGATAAAATGTAAAGCTGAAGTCAGTCTGGCTTCCTGGCTCACCTAACCTTTTTACTACTGGATAATGAGGAATCAGCTGTAATTTAGACACAGTATTCTTTTCTCAGATTATATTGGGGGAAGGGAGGATTCTCACTTTAAAATCCTACAGCCTCTTTCTCTAGCAGAAGAGCTGAACAGGTCCTCCCCAAAGAGGCACACTGGGGAGCCTTGCCCTCTGCATATTGTTGTGATGAATTCCAAGTCAAGAGGGTGCTTGAATTGGATTTATTGCAATTGGAAGAAAAGAAATTGTAATCATTATGAGCCAACGACATGGAACCTTATAGTAAAAGAATGAAGGATAATGTCAAATTTAAAGCAAATTAGATAACAGGGGTCAAATCCTTCAGTAGAGACAGAATGCCTCTAAGGTATTACTCAGCTGTTGGACATCCTTTGTCCCACCTCAGGTTTTGCATTAACATCTAAATGTTTCTTCGTAATGTATTTAGTACTCTTGTAGGGTGAAAATATAATAAAACACCAAATGATTAGTAGCTGGAAAAGGAGAACTTACCAAAAGAATTCAAAGAACTAAGCCGGGACTTACCTTCATTAACTCTCTATGCAAGGGAGCTCACTGGCTACTTGCTTCTCTAGGAAGAACATATACAAACTCAATAGGAATGGGCATCACGTTTTGAAATTTCTCTGTGCATATGTGTATGTTATATGTGTGTATATACATGTATGAATGTGCACATTGAGGCCAGAAGTCCACATTGTGTCCACACAATCTCTGTCCATCTTTTTTATTTGATTATTTCATTTTGACGAGGTTTTACAGTGAACCTGGAACTCACTTATTAGAATGTTAGACTAACTGGCCAGCAAGGCTCACCTCTTGTCTCTGCCCTGCCCCTTCTTCTCACACAGTGCTGGAATTACAAGTGCCCACAGCCACACCCATTGTTTTACTTGGGTGCTAGGGATCTGAACTGAGGTCATGGGGAGCATTTTACCTACTGAGCCATCTTCCTAGACTCTTTAAATCTCTTTGTAGAAGACACTGGCTTTATCAGTTGTTCAAGCTAGTATTCAATAACTGAGCAAGACCAATAAACTCAGCCTTATATGTTATACAGTCTTGCCATACAATTTTAGACCCTGTCACTAGCCTGTCCTGACAAGTAGCATTCACCCCTTGTCTTTCAAAGTCACCTACCACCAACATTGCTCTTTACTGGACTAGTGACTATTGCTGAGCTGTACTCAGAACCAGACTTCTTTCTCGTATTAGCCTTCTAAGGGGATGGGTGAGCTGATATCTGTAGATAATATGCACAACAAACATGCATTGTGCTATAGATCTACCCTTTCCCAAGAGAGTCAATATTCCACCTCTCCTCCAGCCCCAAGCTCTTCGGGAGTCTGTCAGCTTCTTTGGTACTGTCCATTTCTAATGTCTCAAGAAATTAACCAAGTAAAAAGAAAAAGACTCTAGTTCTAAATCAGCTTTGGATTAAAACTGGTTAGAAGCTACAACAAGAAATGTGGATGCAGCTGTGACTATGAAGTGACTCAGTTTGGAAGTCCAAAGATTAAATAATAAATCGATGGCATTTCCATTCTTCTGCAGTTCCGGTGTTAGAAGGATGTGCGGCTAGAACTTCAAAGCGCTCTCTCTCTCTCTCTCTCTCTCTCTCTCTCTCTCTCTCTCTCTCTCTCTTTCTCTCTTTCTCTCTCTGTTGTCCCTCAAGTCTGTGAACATAAATAGCATTTGCCTTCCATCCAGTGATCCCAGCATATCTTGTTAACACATCACAATAATCACCCACACTGCAGATGCAGAAAATAGAGTTAGCATTAGGAACTGGGCCAGGTTATTCTCGGCAGTGGTGGCCAGGATCACAGTCCAGGCTGTCTGCCCCAACCAAGCTGTTTACTCTTCACCACTTTGTCCCAAAGGGACCTTCCCTGCCCCTTCACCAGCATTTCCCTTGAAACACAAATGGGCTATGAAGACCCCACAGCTCTGGAATAGTAATTTTCCTGCTTCTAGGAAAGGTCTCTCTGGAGATCCTCTGTGCCAAGTGGAGGTTTAGATGATCCAAATATTTAAGTGCATATTGATTGCAGTCAGATACTGTACCCTGACCAGCATCACAAGCTTTGGACTGTATTTCTCTGGAATACTAGCTTTTTATGTATTAACCTTCCACAATCTCTCCATGGAACAGAGCGTGGGCCACGATGAAAGGCTTGAACAGGGGTCAAAGTTTTACCTATTAAACTGTGCCAAAGCTTGACCTTGAGAACTGAGTGTTTCGTTCACTTAATATTGCTACAGATTGTTTAAAGAATCTAAATAATTGGGCAACCATATATGTAATTCTTTTTAAAATCAAGACTAAGGTTTTAAAAAAAATCAAAAAGTCCCCCAAAGGCAAATCTCCCTCTTCACCCAAGTTATGAGGTTGTGCTCTTATGCAAAGGGGAGGGATTTCTAAGGAACGCCAACTCTACAGACAGTAGAAATAAAAGAGATTTCAGGCAGACAGTAGTAAAAGGGGTGGTAAGGTATCACAGTCATAAACCTTTGGTTGTAGGGGGCATTAAAAACAATCACCTGACAGTGCTTACCATGCAAGAATGAGGACCTGAGTTTAACCCTCAGAACCCAGTGCTAGGGAGAGAGAGAGGTGGGTCCCTGGGATCTAGCTGAATCAGTGAATTCCAGGGAAAAGTAAAAGACCCTGTCTCCACACACAGTACAGTGACTGAGGAAGATAGCTGAGGGTGGTCTCCAGCCTCCACACACCCATGCACACATGTGCATCTACACACTTATACACACACATGAACATGCGTACACATGCTGAATAAATAAGCAAACTCGCTTCAAGGATTGTCTGATTCAGACAAGGAAAAGCAACAGAGTTTTTGATCAGTTGGAGAAACACATCCGGGTGAGGACACTGATGAAGTGATTGACCCAAGGTCATACAGCTAATGTCAGAGCATCCTGCTTCTGAGTATAGAGCTGGCAAAGGAGAGCTCAGCTTAGCCACAGACAGGCAATGTCTGCTCCTTCATCAGAAACAAACTACCTTTGGGCCAGATGGCTAGAGTTATAAAATTAATATTAATTTTTTTCTCCACAAAGCTCTTTCAGAGTGGAAAACAGAGCAGTGCGATAGAAAGCTCTGTCCAAGAGACATGAGGTACACACACAGGATGGGATGCTGTCAAGGACAAGCTGGCCAGGGGCCCCCAGGAAGGTTCATGGACTTCACACCAAATTATTACTGTGATTTCAATCAGCAGATGGGAGTCTGCAAACAATAACATTTACAAGGTAATCTCTATTCTAAGTAATTGCCATTTCCCAGGAGCCAGATGATGGGAGAAGTTACAGCCACTGCACCGAGGAGATGCCTGCCTCTGAGCATCCTTCTTCCTACTTTCACTTAGCTTTTGGCTTAATGAATGCATACACGCTTGAGTTTACCCCTTCCCTCAACATTTATGTGTTCATGTAAACACACAGAGCTCCTCCAAAGGTGCCAGCATAGGTCATCTGCAGGATTTTAATTATCATATGTATAAATTTCACACTAGCTCTACCAATAGGAAAGAACAAAACAGTGCCAGCCAGTGTGTCCCTGTATCAAAGAACAAAGTTGAAACTCCCATACAATTATGTTTGATCACAGTAGAAGGTGAAATCATTAGATATTAGCGAGGTGCAGTGGAATAAAAATGATGTGTTAGCGGGGGTTCATTACACTGTATTTTCAGAGCCAAGAAGATCAATGCGTTCATGCATCATGAATTAGGCTCCGGCTTTAGCCTTCCCTGCTCTCCGGAAACCCAACATGATCTATCACCGGCCATACATCACCGTTTCAGGATTGCACATTAACAAGAAAGCTGCAGTTTCCGCCTGTCAGGTTGACCAGCTGCCTCCTTCTCTGCAGAAATGGGGGGCGGGCACAATTCTCAGCGAGAATTTTACTTTTAAAACAAAAAGGGGCATAAGAGGTCAGCATCAGCTGGACAGCCACAACACTGTCTGATCTCTGTTGTCTCCAGGTTCTGATGGATGGCTCTAGCTTTCTTGACCTCTGGCCATCCTGATCTGGGCCTGGAAGAACTGGCTGTGATGGCTTTAGATGTTACCTAAGGACATAGGTTATGTGACACACCTAGGGTCTCCTATGGTGTACCTCTTACCTCCTCACAGGATTGGGAGGCACACCTCCCAACGTCATTGTGCATATGGAGTCTTAAGGGGAGTTCTATGCTAAACGAACGCCCTTTTCTGTGCCCTGTATCTGCAACGTCACTGCCTCCATCCCCCTAACCCTTCTGGTAATAGCAGATCCTTTACCACCCCCGCAGTTTGCCACTGACACTTGTCCTTCATTTACTCACAGTCCAACTCGCTCCTCCCCACCTGACCCCACACCTACCTGGTACCCTACTTGCCTGCTGGTGCTCTGATGCCTGCAGACAATTTTGATCGCAGCTTTTAATCGGCGTTTAGCCAGTCTGCCCATATTTAGTTCTTTTAATCTTTCCTCATCATTCAATCCCTCCAGCCTCTTCATCATTTTTTTTTTTTTTTTTTGGTGTGTTTCTCTTTCCTGAGTTTTATCCAATTTGTCTCTATCATCATTCTGGCTGTGATGTGCCTACCAGCCCTGAACTCTTTCATTGCAGCAAAGAAGCTGTTATGACCTGGAACTCCCTTTCTCTTCTCCTAGAATACTCAAGTCCATTCTTCACTAACCGGAAGAATCAGAAGCTTGGGGGAGAACGTTGTCTGGGCAAGTCCTGCCCCTTTGCCTGTCTGGCTCGTTGCTGAACCCCAAGCAAAGGCAATAGGATGAGTGATCTCAGAACCAGAGACTGGAGGGAGAAGACCTTTCCGTCAGTCCATGGAGAGAACAAATCTTCATCTGCCTGGCCCATGGGATAGGACGGCTGTCTCCAAAGGTCTCACTGCTGTGCTCCCACGCCGTTTGTACCCCACTCCATTTATATCCATCAGGGCTTATAGAACGACTTAAAGGTTGATGACTTGGCTGTGACCGCTGCTGAGAAGTTAGCCTGTCCTACTTACATGTGACACAGGGTGAAACCAAGCATTTACAAAGGAGTTTCTAGTAGCTTCTAAGAAATCCAGTAAGAGTTAGCTTGAGGCCTTGGATGGCTTAATGTTGGAGTATTGAAACTTCATGAGGAAGCTTGAACCACCAGCAGGAATTATATACCATAGACTCTCTTATAGGAAGCTAGTCACTAAAGAATGTAGAAATGGGCCAGTAATGAGATCCCAGATCTGGGTGGCTTATTGCCAGAACCCTTAGGAAGAGAACTAGGTTGGAGCTACTTGGAGGAGAAAAGTTTTGGTTGCCACTTTGTCTCGTTTTTCGTTTGTTTATTACTATTATGTGTGTGTGCAGGATGAATGCACATGCCACAGAGACTCTGCATGTCAGAGGTCAACTTTGTGGTGTTCTCTCTTTCTGCCTGTATGTGGGTTCTGGGGACTGAACTCAGGTTGCCAGGCTTGTGCCTGTTCTAGACTTCTATTTTTAGGAGTTTGGAATCCATTCTTCTATTTCATTCAGGTCTCTTCTCAAATGTCATTTCCTTAGAAAAAGCGCCCTTGAGAACATCATCTAAAACAGCACCTCCTTGGCTTTCTGTTCAGTTCTCTGCAAATACACTAGGCTCTGTTGAACACTTCAGGGGCCAGTTCCCCACAGAACATGAGCTGCCCAAGAGAGGACTTCCCCAAAACAGCCACAGCAGACCTGGACACTGGTTCTGGGTTTGATTGCAGACCTGTTACCTACAGATACATAAAGCATTAGACTTCCACACTTCATCCGGGATTTAAGGCAAATAGGTTTGAGCTAGCCTGGTTCTCCTGGGATCACTAATCAAGAGCCTGCTAGTGTGGGGTTGAAGAATGGGGTGGGAAAGCCTGCTTCCTCCATATTTGTTTCCCTCCTTAACTGCTGAAAGTGAGAGGCGAGAGAAGAGCCGTGTGGATTGGAGAAAGAAGGAAGCGGACGGCCCAATACCCCTGCGCCCCCCACAGCTGCCATCAAACCTGTTTTTCCTGTTTGCATTTTAAAAGCCCTGTTCCGGAGAGATCTCTGTCCCCCACAGAAGCAAGGCTGCCAGGCCTCTCAACTACCACTTTGTTTTTCTGAATGGCTTTAAGTTCATTAAGAGAGAGAGAAAGAAACTCTGCAAAGGGTCTCTGCTGCTCTCAGTCTTGCTTTGAATGCTGTGGGATCCAGCTGATGCCAACTCCACTTACATCTATGGACTCTCATGTCGCAGAAACTTCTACCAGGGGTGCTGGCACCTATGTCCATGCTAAGGAAAGTTAACTTTGTTGTTGCTCTGTCTCTAGCTATTGCTATCCTTTACTTTTTCCCCCCATGACCTAACATTTACTAGATAGTTCTCCACGTAGCCTTAGGTCAGCCCAGTTCTCCTCTTTTCTCCCTTGTGGATCTTATAGTGCTCAAGAATAATTGTAAGAAGATGCTGCGGACATAGCATCCTGATCTAGGGAAGGAGCCTGGACTCTGTTCCTGCTTCCCGCAGCTTCCAGAAGCAAATGACCCTCAGGGTCTTAGCCCAGCATGTCATGCATGTATCCTCTAGAGCTGGAAAACCCAGAGTGGGGTATTTCCCATGGGATCCTGGTTGTGGTGTCACTGGGACATCTGCAGATGACTTTCCATCTCAGGCCTTGGAGGACTGACTAGTAATGAACACTAGGATTCTGTTATTTCTCACCACCAATATTAAATTAGCTTCATACCACTCGTTACATGTGGGTGAGTGCTGACTCACTGGATAAGTTGAATGTTTGAAACTTTATGGGTTTCACTATTTTGGCTCATTACTGATTAGTTTACTGCATTTTAGACTCTTCAGCTGATGCACAATAGCTACTGTGTACCTACTGATAAATGCCTGTTAAGTAGATTCCTTTATATCTACAATTCATGTCATACATTTTACACATTGAAAATATGCAATTTAGTAGTTTGGGGCATAATACACAGACACTAATTTTTAAAAAGTCTTGTTAATATGTAGATAACATAAATCTTATCATTTTAATCATATATATCATATACATACATAACCATGTACACATACATATTTCTTCTGTGTATACTTACATATACAATATTGGACACCATCCCCATCACCACTATTCATTTTCAAAACCTTCCATCCCCATCTAAAACTTTACTGTTTGGATATTGTGCTGGGTTAGTTTTTATTGTCAACTTGACATAACCTAAAATCACCTGGGAAAGGAGCACTCAGTTGAAGAATTGTCTTGACCAGATTGACCTATGGCTCTACTGTGGCCAAATCCATGCATGACTGTCTTGATTGATAATGATGCAGGAGAGCCCAGCCCATCATGGACCATACCATCCCCAGGCAGGTGGGCCTGGGCTATGTGAGAATGCTCGTTGAACATGAGCCAGTGAATAAGCCAGTAAGCAGCTTTCTTCATTGGTTCCTGCCTCTGCTCCTGCTTGAGTCTTTGCCCTGACTTCCCCTCAAGGGTAGGTGATAATATGACACATTTTCCTCTTCAAGTTGCTTTCGGTCATGGTGTTTATCACAGCAACAGTAAGAAAACTAGAACAGATACATTACTCTTTTAGAGTCACCAAAGGACTTTAAAGAATATTCCCACACCTAGACCCTATCTATTCCAGAATACTTAAGTCAAAATCTTTAGGGGTAAAATTCTAGGAAATCAGTGTTTTACAAAGCCCCTTCCCAGGTGGTTCTAGCATGTGCAAAGAGTCTGGTGTTTTCATTCTAGACATCTCTGTGTTTTTATGATCATGACTTCTTGCTCTAGGAAGGGACATGCTTGAATTTCAGACATAGCTGCAGTTGCACTTGACATATCTTGAGGTTAAGTTTTCAATGGAGCAAGGACTATGAGGCGGCACAACTTCCCCTCCTTGGAACGCATGATGGGAAAGTGCACCTATTTGCAAGAATGGAATCTGGACCTGTGTTGCAGATATGATATTGATAATGTTGGAGGTGTAGGATGATAGATAGGAAAGTTGTAAAAATTATCTTCTAGGAGAGAAAGATAAATTGAATGTTGTTAAAGTGAGTTTGGGAAGGTGGAACTAGATGGATGGGCAGAAGCTGTGTGATCTGCATAAGGTGTTAAGGTCCCAGATAGGACAATAGAATTTTGTTTAGAATCACTGCTCTTGGGTTGCTTAGAAAAATACCTATTACTATAATGATGAGGCTCCCAGGACAATTGCAGGTTAGTCAGGCAAATAGAACCGGAACTCAGGGCAGAGCTCAAACCCAAAATGTCTGTGAACAGAATCAGGTGCTGCCAATGAACCCAGACTCAGAAAGAAAGCTGGAAGCAAGCAAGCTGAAGTCTTGTATCTCTGGATCAGCACTGAGAGAGTACACCTGAGTGCTGGCATAAAAAGGTGTTCCATGCTAAAATCAGCATATGACAGAAGAGAAGAGATTGAGGCCACTTAAATAGTGTTGCCATGCCTATTCTATGTACCAATGACGACCTAGCAGATACCTAGCAAGTAAAAGTTTCTCGATAAGCAGGGAGGAAAGATGTGTCAGGCCTGAAACTGCCTGCAGGTAAGGATCATTAACAGACTTAGTGTCTTTTAGAAAATAATTTTTTCAATATACAGATATACAATTCATCTGTTTTAGTGTGCAGTTCAATGGCTTTGGAATAACATATCATTATTCATTTTTTAAATTGGGGTAAAGTATAGATAAGAAAAACTTAACCTTTTAATCATATCTGCATACACTTTCTGCATTAATTACATAAACAGCATCACACAATACCTTCACTAGCCATCCATGCCCTACACATGCCCATCACCCCAATCTCAGTGATAATTAAGCAATACTTCTCCTGCCTCCTTCCTCCTAACTCCTTGCAGTCTATAATCTACCTTATATCTCAGTGAACTTACCTGGTCTAGTGATTTGATGGCAGTAGAATCATGTGATATTGGTTCTTTTGGGTCTGGCTCATTTCACCTGGCAGACCTGGTTTTGAGACAGTGGGATGATGGAAGAAGTTGGTAAGTCCGAGTTCTTTTTCATGGTGATGTTAGTAACGGTCCACTCAGAAGAAAGACTTGTGATTTTGTCTAGCTTTGTTTTGCTGAGCTTTGAGAGCTGATAAAAAGGCCCCTACCCACCTCCTCATTTTTACCCCAGTCACCTTGAACACAATTGGATTTTCTTTTCTGAGTTGCTTTTTAAGTTAGTAATACAGCAAGTATTAAGAGGCTGTTGAAGCCTCCCAATTAATACACATCTCCATAATAATTAGCTGAAGGGTTGCTTTGAAGTGCTGGAATAGTGTGGAAATCCTTCTGTTATAGAAAGATGGGCCAGAGTTTCCTCTGTGTCCTCAGCCCTGGAAGAGGGTCATTCTCCACCTACCAGGAGCTGGAGCAGATGCTTCTGCGAGGTTCTAGCCCCGGGACCCCCTCCCTTCAAGCCCCCTGGCCTCTTCCCTGCTGTTCCTCCTGCTCCCATAGCTCCATTTCTTAGGACAGCAGCCAACTTTTCTCAGCGTTTCTGGGGCCCTGCTGAGTTGCTGGTATTCACATGCTGGGCTCTGTGATGCCAAAATGTTCTCTCTTTTGTAAGCTGTGGCTGAGGCCTTGACAGGGAGGAGCTGCCATCTTGAACAGCTGTCCTCTCCAGGGTTGTTCATGGCAGAAAGATGAGGATAATGGAGCAAGTAGGTGGGGACATATTCAGTGTGACATGGACTAGCTACCTAGGCTTATTTTTCCATGTGTGTGTGGGGTGTGGGGATGTGTGTGTACATGTAACGTGAAGCCAGAGGGAAAACTCAGCTGTCGTTCCTTAGGAGCCTTCAATCTTTGTTTGTTTGTTTATTTTGACACAGGTTCTCTCTCACTGGTCTTGAACTCACCAAGTGGCTAGCTAGCCAGAACTTGCAGAGCCCCAGAATTTCACCTGGCTCTACCTTCCCAGAAATGGGATAGCACACACACGTACTGCTATGTCCAGCTTCCGTGTTCATCCTTTCTGGACTCTCTAGACAAGAAGAAAAAATGAATTGTTCTCGCTAGGTTTTGTGTCAACTCAACACAAGGTAGAGTCATCTGTTGGGCATTTTTCTTAAAAGTGATTGATGGGGCAGGACCCATCTCATTGTGGATGGTACCAACCCTGGGCTGGCGGGCCTGGGTTCTATACTACAAATACAGGCTGAGAAAGACCCTAAGGAGCAAGCTAGAAAGTACTCTTTCATGGTTACTCCATCAGCTCCTGCTCCTGTTTCTGCCTGTTTGAATTCCTGCCCTGACTTCCTTTGATCATGAACAGTGATAGCGAAGAGCAAGGGAAATAAACCATTTCCTTCCCAACTTGCTTTTAGTTATGGTGTTTCATCACAGCAGTAGTAACCCTGCCTGAAATACTTGTGTTAGAAGAGAACGTGGATGGGAAGGGCAGCAAGGGCGTCTGAGACCAGAAAAGAGGGCAAGATGAACAAAGGCTGTTGGTTGGTGGCTTTGCCTGAATCTAGAGTCCATCCAATTTGCATCTGTTGATGGGACATAGGAGAACTCCACAGCTGTGGTTTGTGGGGTGGGGGAGCTCTGATGATGCTCTCTAAGAAATATTATAAAATGTACATACACTCTCAGAGTAAATAAAACCTTATTAGATCTGCCCCCACCCCCAGAGTGTTATGTGTTTGATGTCCCCACTATGGGACATAGGAAACACAAGTACAGTTTCAAGCCGGGCCCTATTTGTTCAAGTATCCATGTTGAATGACAGCTGATGGGGTACAGTGCAGATACACCCCAAGCCCTGTATCATATCCAGTCTGGTTTAGATTCTGCTTTCCAGCTCACCAGGGGATTTAAAGAGAGGTTTAGCAGAGCCAGTACTGTTTCTGTTGGAATCCATATTTCATCCTCTTAATTCTGTGTCTTTCACCACATCTCCTGCTGTTATGGACAGAACACCTACTTTTGAATGGTTGCTTCCATTTAAACTAATTGTAAGAAATCCTCAGTCTCTCTGGCAGCAATTTCTTCAAGTTTCCTCACTAAGTACGGATTCTCCATTAACTGTATTTCTGCAGCTCCAGCGACTGCTGTTTATAATAGCTACTGTGCAGGCCCATGCAATATTGAACCATTTGTGTATTCGCTCTATGAATTTTCTGTGCAATTACATATAACCCCAAGAACATTATCTTTTTATAGAGCATAGCTTGTCTCTGTCTCATTGCTTTGTGTGTTCTCAGAGCTCAAAGCCCTGGGAGGAGTTTCATAGTTTCTCCCAATTTGGGGGGTAACAAGAGAATCTCTCATTTAAGAAGTAATCAGAAAGTTTTTGCCACCTAAAGAAGTCTTAGACTGTGTCCATATTATTCCCTTTAAACCTACTTTTCATAATTATACATCCATCCCCACATCAGCGTATGATCATGTATATTGCAGGAAGAATGCAGAGAAATGCCAGAGTTGGTTGCTTATTTTACTTTGAGATTTCATGTGTCTGCATTTGTGTCTGTGTGCATACCTGTGTGTGGAGGCCAAAGATTAAGGTCACATGTCCTCCTCCATTGCTTTATGTTTTTGAAACAGAGTCCCTCACTGAACCTGGAGCTTGCAGATTCAGCTAGATTGCCAGGTGGTCCACCTCCCCAGCACAGAGATTATAGGCATGCTCTGCCAGACACAGCTTTTATGTGAGTGCTGGGGATCAAAATCAGGTCTGACTGAGCCATCCCTCTGTCCAAGATTGCATTGTTAATTCTATGAATGGGACATGAGGATGAGTGGTCTAAAATGTTGACAGGGTAACTTGAGACTGGTTCATGTGGGAAGATCTGTGTTCTCCCAAGAGCAAGACTTTGTCTGTGGAGAGAGATTTGTCTGCTCTGTGTTGTCCCCTGACGAGAGACTCAGCTTGGGTTAAAAGGAACTTCGGTTCTGGGCCTTGTGGAATGAACTTGGTGAGGGTGGAGCTAAGCATGCCATGTATTATTTAAAACAAATAAAGTTGCTTGATGTAACAGACAGGTACCCACCCCCACCTCCCATAAGTCCCAGGAGTCCCAAACAGAATTTACTACTCACATTAGCCTTGGTGATGCTTTTCCTAGGCTTATGGCTTTCTGTGTGGCTGATCAGAAACTAAAATTCCTTCTACCCTATGGTCTGCCTTCCTCTAATCTCTAGATATTTCTCCATTCAACTGGAAGAAGGAAGGAAAAGGACATGTGGGCTTAGTCTAGGGGAGAAGATTTTGTCTGCCAGGTCTATAAGGGAGAATCTCTCTGTCCTTGGTCTGTGCTCAGTTTGGAGGTCAGTCACACAGCATTCTCAAGGGAAGCTGGGGAAAGCCGCCCACTTGTGTATCCAGGAGGAAAAGGAAGTGGCCTTTATGAGCATGAGTCACTCTCTGCCACAGGCTGGGACAGCCTTTTTGCTTTTACTGCCCAGAGCCACCCATATGCATATCTCTTCCTCCTCTGAGCCTCTGAGGTAAGGGCAGGATGGCAAGAGACTCATCTTTTCCACCATTTAGATCCTGCTGTTGTCCTCCTGAAGGGGATGACATCTGTGTGTTGAGTGTCTATTATGTGCCAGGCACTGAAACCAGGGACACAGACTATGGGAACAGTGTCCCTACAATGGAAAGATTTAAGGACACCTTTGTAAAAGCCGAAAGACAGTTTCTCCTGAAACCTTTTTAAGGAGAATCAAGGAAGATTCTTCTAGAAAAGCTGCTCTTCCTAAAGCCCTGATACTGGTCTTCCCACCTTTTCCTATTTCTGCCTCACACTGGCAAATGGGGTACATCCCCAAGTCCTAGGCCGGTTCTTGATGTTCTTCAGGATCTGACCTGCTCATCCTTCATTTCTCACTTGCTTGCCTTTTCAGGGGCTGTGTGCTCCATGCACTGGGTCTGCCTGGTGTGTTATTATGTTTTTAACATCTGGACCCATCCTGGGGCCATAGTGAGTGCTCAGCAAATAGGTGAAGCACAGCCACTTTTGCTACTCCTATCTGCTGCTCTTCTGCACCCATTTGTAATGAGACCGTGAGCAGAATCAGTGAGTTCCCATCACTAACCTGACTTTGGATTCGTTGCTGTTGCTACCTTTTATTTCTGTGTTGAAATAATTTCACTAACAGTAGTGACTCTCTCAAGGGCAGAAGTCATGACAAATTGTCCCTAAATCCATCACTCAGGATTAGGTACCCTAGCATGTGTTGACTGGCCGTGGGGTTCATGAAAAATTAGTTCCTAATGTCAGGCCTGGCCATGTGTGCCTGCAACTCCAGCGTTGTGGAGATCCGAGACAGGATTGCCTGACTTGTTGGTTCCAGCCTACCTCCAGGCTCAGTGAGGCACTCTGTCACAAGGAAATAAGAAGGAAATAAGGTGGAGAGATGGAGAGTGATAGTGTAGGATATTGTCATTCTCCTCTGACCTCCCCGAGCATATGTATGGTTGTGCACACCTCCACACATGTGTGTCTGTAACACATTCTCTCTCTCTCTCTCTCTCTCTCTCTCTCTCTCTCTCTCTCTCTCATACATAGAATTAGTCCTGCCCACTGGTCAGCTTCTCTTCTTACAGGATCCAAGTTCTCACAAATATTCCTAGACGATTAGAACTGAAACTCAGATGACAAAGTCAGTGTGAGAACAGGAGGATACTGGATCCTGTCCTGATGAGGCCTCGCTGTTCTTGCTTAATGAGTAGGTAGCCATCTGCAGCCTACTCAGAGTATAGGCCTCTGTACTCTAAGACCCCTTACGCTGTGTGGTAATCAGGTATCTCTTGGGAAACATAGTTTTCTTTCACAAACCCTTTCTAAATTTAATTTGTCATTATTTTCTGTTTGTGTGCATGATGTGGAGAAAATGGGTGTATGTCCCACTGTGCCTGTGTAGAGGACAGAGGACAACTTTGTGGAGTCAGTTCTCTTTCTACCTTTTTGTGGGTTTTGTAGATGGAGCTCAAGGATGTCTCATGTGCAGAGCAAGCACATTTCTTTGCTGAGCCATTTGTTGGTCCTTTCTCATAAATTCCGAAGAGCAGTTGGCATCCTGGTGACTGTAAAACCATGGGTCATTTCACTAACTTCTTCAGGCATTCATTTTCTCAAAGAATACTTGTAGGATCCTTACTGTGGTGGTTTGAGTGAGAAATGCCACACCCCCATTGGCTCACAGATTTGCACACGTGGTCCCTAGTTAGTGGTGGTATTTGGGGAGGTTATGGAAGCCATAGGAAGAGCCATAGGAGGAGCCTTGCTGCCCTCAGCGCATCACTGGGTTTGAGCTTTGTGAGTTTATAGCCTTATCCCACCTCTCGTTGGCTTCCTTGACTTTCTGTACATGGATGCTGTACATGGACCTCTCAGCTCTCTGGTCACTTGCTTCCATGCCTTCCCCACCGCTATGGACTCTCCCATCTGGAATTGTGAGCCAAAATCAATCGATACTCATAGAAGTTGCTTTTGGTCGTGGCATACAATTACAGCAACAAAAGTAACTGATACCCTATCTGTTCCTTACACTGGGACACAGAGGTGAACAGGACCCGAACAAAGAAAAGGACAGCTGAGAAGTGCAAGGGAAAATCCTCAAGACCATGTAGAAAATGAGTGCATAAAATGAGAAGGGCTTTCTGAGTCCTCACAACGAGGCGTGCATTTTGGCTGCAGATGGAAGATGTAAGCCTCCCTTCCGAGAAGTCCCCTCACTCTCTCAGGACACTGAGTATGCTCTGCAAATCACAGCCACACACTGCGCCCCGCTCCCATTCCTAGCAAGAAGCAGCTGTTCTCAGAGGCCCTTGTCAGTTCATTCTTCATCCTTCCTGGACCTTTGAGCAAGAAGTCGGGCTATCAGAAACAGCTGGAGCAGAACCAGACATCATTTGTGTTCCATCTGCCAGGCTTTACCTGGTTCCCAGGTTTTGCCCCCTTGCCTCCCTGAGCCCAATCTCCTTGGCTGCCAGATCTGCAGGCTCAGGTTGGCCCCAGGCTCTAGGATCAGTTTCAACTCTGGGCAGGAAGGATTTAAGCCACTGCAGTCCGGCAGTGTTGATTCAATCTTCTTACCCGACTGCTTCCTAATCTTGTGACTCCTCCTGACAAGTGGCTAGTCTGATATACACCTCTGTCCCTAAGTCCTTGCCTTAGTTATTTTCCTGGTACTGATACCTTCAGAATCTGAGGACACACTGTCCTTCGAAGACTGGCCTGGCCTGGCCTCTAGTCTCCTTGATATCCCATCTTTCCGTTTCTTGAGACCTGCAATCAGACATCCCTGCCAGTGTTTCCTTATTTCTCATGTGCTTCTCTCTCTCTCTCTCTCTCTCTCTCTCTCTCTCTCTCTCTCTCTCTCTCTCTCTCCACCTTGCAGATGACCTCTACTATTGCCTGTGGAAGTTAACATCTTGCCCCCAGTTCTGTGTGGTCTCACACTCTGTCAAGGTCTATGCTCCTCCCTGTGTCCAGATCATTCTCTCTCCTTTGAGCTGCCTCTACCTGGTCAGAAGAGTCTAATCCCAGATTTCAGAACTTGTGCTGTCTTTCCTGTGCTAACTCAGCTAATCAGTTCATGCTCAGCTTTGTTCCAAGATAGTACTCTGCCTGCCCTTGGGGTATGCCAACCTTCTTCCATCTTTTAAATTCCCCAGAGATCTGTTATAATCAAGACTCAGAGCACCTAGGATACAGAATGGGGATGACGGAGTCCCCTTAGCTGTAGTTGTTAGGGATGGAAAACCTAAGCAACAAAAACTGTCAACAGAAGGCCAGGGCAGCTATAAGTGAGACATGGCAGCTTGGCTAAGGACGGATCTCAAATCCCTGTGGTCTGAGAGACAGATGTCACATAAAGCAATGTGCAGCCTAGTTTATGTTTGATTGTTAGTTTTGTCATGAGAAGGTCATCTTGTTCGTGTTAGAAGCAAAGGTGTCCAAGGGGTACGGAAGCACCCTGCCTGGGAAGGAAGCACATATCCTTACCCCTAAGGGAAGATGCTGGAATCCAGCATTTGCGAGATTTGTCCTAACAGTTCACCTCTTCTTTCCTTGGTCTCTAAGCTTCACCTTTTTTTCCCATTTCCTTTAGGCAAGCCTCCAGTTTTGTGATACCTCAGTTTACCTGCTTCTAGCTACCTTCCCTTTTCTTGATACATAGCATTCATTCATTTATTCTTTCAATTTCTCTTCTGCCAAGGAGCATATAGTTTGGATGGACATCAATGACAGAAACAGTTGTTAGATAAGGACAGTTGAGATAAATGGTACATGGGAAAGCTTGAGGGTGCTACTAAAAGGTGCCAGCTTCCCCTAGTGAATCTGAGATTGCTTTCTGGAGCTGTGCTTCAGAAGAAGCAAGGAAAAGGACTCTGGGAAGGGAAGTCATGGAGTGCATAAGGAATGCTTCTGGCTCAGGGGAGCATCAAAGATGGAGGTCCTGAGGTAGCCAGCTGCTTTTCTGTGTCTTTCCTCTGGACTCAGATGGCTCATGATATCTACCCAGGAACCAGCTGTTGGACATCCTTATCTTGAAGACCTTCTCTTTTTGCACCATGTCATGGAAGCCTTCTGGATACATCGTGGAATTTCTAAGATCCATCCCTGTCTTTACTTTAGTTGCTAGAGGCTATAGGGAACATACTTGAGGGATCCTATATGTTTGAATCAAAGTTGATAGATGGTGAGTGTTTGGGGCCTGAGAAGGACCGTCCAAAACCATAGCATCCTTCCTATTCCTCAGCCATGATCCCTACCTCGGGCTTCCAGTGTGTGCATTTGCATCTAATGCTGTGCTTGACTCACAGTGAGCACTCAGCACAGATGCTAACTGACTTGATTAGGTTTGATCGGGGTCAATGTAAATAGGTACAGGAGGAGAAACAGGAGTGAGAAATCAAAGGATGATGACTACAAGGGGAACAGTGATGTAATTTTAACCTGTAAATTATCTGTAAATAGACTGCACAGTTTATTCAAAGCTAAATCTTTTATAATCTAATTATATGCAAATACCCCTGTGGTCTTCCTTACTATCTTGAATACTTGCATAGAGCATTTTGGAGCAGCCGAATGGAGTTCCTTGGGATTTTAGCTCTTATTTGTTTTTATATTTGTGTGTTTATGCATATTTACGTGTGGGAGTATGGGTGTACATGTGAAGGTCAGAGGATAACCACAGGCATCAGGCATCACACTCTATATTATTTGAGACAGAGTCTCCTGTTGTTTGCAGCTGGTTATGCCAGACTAGTTGGCCTGAGAGCTTCCTGGGCATCTTCCTGCCAGTCTCACTTCAATGTTTTGTAGGAGTATTGGGATTATTGACATGCATCATTGGATCTAGCTTTAAGTGGGTTCTGGGGTCCAAACCCAGGACCTATGCTTGCACAGAAGGAGCATTACTCACTGGGCCCATACCCCAGCTTGGAACATCAAGTCTTTAAGTTGAAGGACAGCAGCAGTAGTTTAGTAGAAAATGGCCCCTCTCATAGACATCCCATCTTCCATATTTTCCATTTGTCAGGTAAGATGGCAGACCTTATCTTACTCCATTATTGGAAATCACTAGTAGTAGAAATGCCAAACATTAAAACAAACGCGTAAGTTCTCTTGTTAGTTCTTGCCTTTCGCAACCTCTGAATAGATCTAATTTTTTTCAAGCTTTCCATCTTCATGTTTGAAGATGTCCACTAATCATCTGGTTTCACAGTGCATCTAGGTTTCTCTCTGCAATGAAACCCTTAGAGAGAGCAGATCTGGGGCCCTGCGAAAGAACACAGAAAGCCCCTGCCTAGTGGGTAGCCTTGACACTGTTTCTCTCCCCCCTCATGACCTCATCACTAGCCATGTCTTTTCATGCTAACAGAGCCCATGTGTGAGGTCCAGCTTGTGGTTGGGACCATGTTTATTCTCACATGCTTAGATGTCTTCCATAGCTCCTGCCTGGCATCAGATCCTTGAATTGGGACCCTGTTTTACTTCACAAGCCTCCCTCAGAGTGGAGCCAAACTCTGTCCCTGGGGATGCCTACCCCATATTTGATTCCAAGTGCTTGTGCCTGCTTTCTCCTTGGACTCTTGCCTGCTCTCAGACTCCACTCTGCTCCTGCCTGGGAATTCATTGCCTGCATGACCTCAGATACCCTGTTTCACAGCCTGCAGATTGAATGGATCTGAGTGTATTGGTGGATATAAAAACTAGACTCATCTTGAAAGCTACCTAAGGAAAACATTACAAAGGAACATATATACCCCAGGATCCAGACTGCAGATGAGGAATGGAAGGTAAATGGTAGAATGGGAACATGGCACATTCCTTGTGGGGGGACCAATTTGTACTTGTAGGATGCTGAGAGTGTCTGTCTCCATACACCCTGTGCCCTAAGAGCCTGGCTTGCTTCATTCTCATCCCAGTCCTGCCAGTACTAAAGCCACACCATTGGGGATTGTAGCATGAATCTTAAAAGGTCTTATTAATAAAAACAAACCTAGAGCCAGGTATTGGGGTGAATGCTGAAATATCAGAGAAGCAGAACAAGCCACAGCCACCTCACCTGCCAATTCCTCAGCTGATCTTGTTTCCTCAAACTGGAAGCCTCTGTGTCCTCATCTGAATGGATCTCAGCTGAACTGCTACTAAAAGCCTAAAAGCTTAAGCAGGCTCTAGCTCCTGGCCCTCACCCTTATATACCTTTCTGCTTCCTGCCATCACTTTCTGGGATTAAAGGTGTGAGTCACCATGCCTGGCTGTTTCCAGTATGGCTTTGAACTCAGAGATCCAGACAGATCTCTGCATCCAGATTGCTAGGATTAAAGGTGTGTGCTACCACTGCCTAAACCTATGTTTAATATAGTGGCTGTTCTGTTCTCTGACCCCCAGATAAGTTTATTGGGATGCACAATATGTCAATCACCAAGGATCTTAATCTATTTGGTCCAGGAAGAAGCCCAAATGTTGGCATCTTCAATACTATGAAAGGAGTTAGTATGTACAACTAAGATTGGGAAATACCAAACAGATAATCTCTTACATGTAGTTACTGAAGTAGATTCTTCAGGACCTTGAGACCCTGAGCTGTTCTCTACCTGTGCTTGACCATGGGGCTTTTCTAATCTCTTATGATGGTCATTTGTTTTTTCTGGGTGAGTCTTTCTCACTCCCTGAGGTTCTGTCTAAGACATGCTTCTGCTGCCCAGAGCTTCATTCTAACTTCCCTTAGAAATCCAAGGATCCAAACTGATTCATTCTCTTCACTTCTTTTTGGGACATATGCCAGCTACTTGTTTACATTTTTCATGACACGTTTGAAGAGTTTATGACACTGTGGTATTTTTGGAATAGTTACAGTCATTCCTCTGAGCAGGTCTGTGCTGAGGATCTTTATACATCTTGCCCTGTACCATTTACTGAGTAGAACAGAGGTAGAATGTGTGGGATATCCTTCGTGCCTAGAGTAGCTTGGGGTAGATCAGTATTTTCCCAGTGCACTCTGTGAGCAGATGTTATGCAAAAGCAAAATAAACTGAGAAAACTAGAATCATTTCCTACTCAAATAATTTAGGAAGATGAGTTAAAGCAAACACGATTCTTTATTGAAGGCCAGATCAGGGTCTCTAATATGTTAGTATGGACTGTGCATCTGTATAAGAGGAAGTCAGAATGATGCAATTCCCAAAGGTCTGAAATATTTTAGATGATGTTTTGTAAAATCCTGTTATAGGTCATAGAATGCTGAATCTGAAATCAACCTTAATTCTGGGTATGAGAACTCCGTTCATGTTGTCCCCAAGTCACATGGGCTGTTTTAGTGACTACATACTCTTTGACTCACTGGAGTTTTAGTCTGGCTAAATGCTTAGGTTTTGTTTTCATTTAACTATCAAGAAACAGATAGTCTCCATTTGGCACTTGGATGTTGACATTTTGGGGACCTGAATATAGGGCCTGTGAAGTTGAACGGAGCTGATTTTGGATTACAACGAAAGAAAGACGGCCGAGATATTTTTCAAACTGAGTCTTGCATGTCAGCCTCTTGGCCAGGGTTCCCAGCTCCGTGTTATTCTTACTCAAGCTACAACTTAAGTCAGTGGATCTTCTCTGTCCTGATCCAGCAATCTGAAGAACATGCTGAATAAGACAGACCCCTTGTGTCACAGCATAGACTTCCCTTGACGTTGGCATTGATCTTTTAATCAGTACTGTTTGGTTTAGTCCTTCAACGAAGCTGTAGAGCTGAGCCATTTCTGGGCTCACAATGCTTCATCTGGGTTGAAGGACAACATGAGAGGTTTTGGGAAACACTTTGTGGAAACTCTCATTCCTTTGGCCCACCTGTCTGCTCATTTTTCCAAAGAAAGGAAAGCAAAGAAGTGAGTATTTCATCTCTGTGATTACGAAAGAAACCTGTGATAATTATAGCAAATGTGGAAAAGATAGAAAAAAAATCTAGATGTAGAAGAAAATGGAAACCACCCCAAATGTGACTACTTAGAGATTTTAGTTCATTTTTCTTCAACATTTTTTTATTGTGCACACGTATTCATTTACTTAAAAGTATCCATTACTTTCTATTGAACATTGCAATAAGCACAGCCCCAAACAAAAGACTTCCCTCCTTCAAATTCCTGCCCAGACCGAGCTTGCACCTTTGTAAAGGAAAACAAACAAACAAATACAATCTGGATGAAAGATACCTTTAAAATATCTTGCTTTTGAGCTGGGAAGTGCCTGTTGTTCCAGCCTGAGGGCCTGACTTCAGATTCCTCAGGACCCAAGTGAACAGCCAGGCTTGGAGGCATGTATCTATAACCCCAGCTCTGGGGATGGTGCTGAAGACAGTGAGTCCTGAGAGCTCACTGGCCAGTCAGTCTAGCCAAGCTAATGAGTTCTAAGTCCAATGAGAGGCATTGTTTCAAAAACTAAGGCAGAGAGTGATAGAGGCAGACACCTGATGTCCACTTCTGGTCTACAGACACATACACACACACACACACACACACACACACACACACACACACACACACACACACGTGTGCTCCCTTACACATGTTTTAAAAATCTTGCTTTTCTCTTTGAACTTAATGTATCAGAATGATATCTTAGAATGAACTTGTGTTCATAAACAACTGAGGTTGGCTTTCAACAATTCCTGTTTTCCCTTCTAAATGGTCCCAACTGTCTCTTTAATATCTCAACCTAGATTTTGTAGGGGTTGGTATGATGCTCGCCAGCTTAGGTTTCCAGAATGTAGCACAAATGTGCTTATCTCCAATCACCCAGCAGTGTTTCTTTTTCATGATTTCTCCAAGATTACAGACTGGCTCCCCAGTCCCACCTGTCTGAGAGACAATCTGTCTTAAAGCAGCTTGAAGGCTTGGGCTCATTTGCAGGCATTCTCTCTATCTCTCCATCCATCGTGGGCTTCTGTCTGTTCCTACCTGAGTGTGTTCTCCGAGTCTGTTCTCCCTTCCTAGATGGAAGACTAGGGTTTTTGTTGTTGCTTTTTTGGCAAATGAGATGGATGTTAGAGGAGTTAGGAAGCTCTGCCTGTTCTATGGCCTACTTAGCATCTTGCCATTGGCTTCAGATGGTAACCTCTTCTTCAATTCTCTTTTTTTTTTTTTTTTTTTTTGAGACAGGGTTTCTCTGTGTAGCTTTGGTGCCTGTCCTGTAGACCAGGTTGGCCCCAAACTCAGAGATCTGCCTGCTTCTCCCTCCCGAGGGCTGGGATCAAAGGCGTGTGGCACTACTGCCCAGCCTCTTCTTCAGTTCTTACATTGCACTGCAGGAGGAAAGAGGATGGGGGTTAAAGGAAAACCCTTCTAATTTGCAACAGTCTCAAGTTAGGCTTTGAAGGTGAAATATCCTCCACAGGTCATCTGCTTAAGTACTTGGTCCTCAGCTGGTGGCACTCTTGGGAAATTGCAGGACCTTCGGGAGGCGGAGCCTAGTTGGAGGAAGTGGTTTGCAGGAGTTAGGAGGTGGCCTTGAGGTTTGTAATGGGCCCCTATTTCCTGTTTCACTGAGATATGAAGAGGTGAGGGATTCCAGCATCATACTCCCACCACCCTGGAGCTACCTGCCACCATGCTTTTCCTCCCTTGAAGAATCATATCTCCTCAAAACAAATAAGCCCAAATAAACTTCCCTTAAGTTACTTCTTGTCAACTATTTGGTCCCAGTCATGAGAAAAGTAACTAATACATCTCAATTGCTCTCCTTTACAAAAGTCCTGGCAGTAGCTGGGGGGGGGGGGGGGCGGTGGTTAAATCCAATCCCAAACTAGAATTAAAATATTCATTTAACTCCACCTTGCAGTATCCAAGGAGAAAGAAATCCTGCATGAAATAGATCACTGGGGGAGTAAAAGGACCTCAGGAGAAATTTAATTGAGAACCCCTCTCATGGGGAGAGGACAATGGATTTCATGGAATGAGCCCCAGATTGTAGCTGCTTTTCCCTGGTTTCAGACATCCCACTGGGACCATTCTGGTCTGTTCTGCTTCAGGGAATGGCAACACCCCACCTCCTTCACCTTCAGCTCTGACTTCCAACATAGGAGCCAAGCAGCTGGTTCTTCTCCATATGCAGCTCTTCTCTTCCTTAACTGAAGCCCTTCCTCAGGGGAGCGGCTGACAGCTCCCTTTGATTGGCTATTGACAGTCATGCTGGGGCTTCTAAGTAGCTCCTTGTTAACCTTGAAAGATGACGATTTTAGTTCGTTGGAGACCCTGTCACCTCCTGCAGGCAGAAGTAGATGATTTAAGAGGTGAGCAGGTAGGAATTCTGTGACCTTCAAACAAGAGATAGCCCAGAATCAGTGGACACAGGTGAAACTCTATATGACTTGTCTGTCTTTATGTCTTGGCTCTATTCCCAGTCCATTGTGTCAGATAAGAGATTTCATGTCACCCTCTGAAGGACTAGGCTTACCAGGCAAGCTCAGAAGCAATTCACAACATGATTTTTCTGTAAACAGCCTTTACCAATACTGTATGAGTAACAGACCCAGGATGATGCCATTTGGGCAAAAAGAGTACCATCTTTGAGGGCAAAGGCTGTGTGAACAGACACATAACACACACACACACACACACACACACACACACACACACACAAATCAAGTTAATTTAGTCTATTTAAATGCATAAATAAATAAAGCTGTTCCACTTGCATGTTTCCTAAACCAATATCATGAAACAGAAAATTCCCTGCAGTAAATTATAGAGCACAAACTTGAGCTCCATTGTAGCCGGCTGGGCAAGTCAGAAGACGGCGAAGCACGTGAGAAGAGATGCGGGGTAGGGAAGGAAGTTAGAACTGTGAGAAAGAGAAGAGAAGAACAGAGGCACACTGTAAACACAGCCACTGCCTCTAAGCTGCTGCTGTCTTGATCATCTGGGTGCTCATAAACACCTGCTGATACCTGATGAGCTCTTGACTCTAAACTCTATCTACATTGTCTTCTCCCCATGACAGAGGTTCTCAGTTCAGTTTCTCCCAAGGCCCCTTCTTTCTTCTCTTGTGATCTTTTTCATGCAGATTTCCTTTTTCCTCAGATATTATGTGGCTCACCTGGCTTTGTGAAGGAACAACATGGTTCTGGTTCATTGCTATGCTTGGTATATAAAGTATAGCATTCTGGTTCCTTCCTGGGCAAGATTTCTCTACACAGTTGATCCTGAGAGTCTCTGCACCTCTTTTCTTACCGTGCTGGACTAGTGCTGGTCAATAGGAACCCTTCTGCAGCTCCTTCCAAGTATAATATGGACCCATGACTTTCTTGCTTGATAGACCAACTGCAGAACTGTAGTGTACCGATGGCTATTTGCTCTCAAGTATACAGATGTCTCTGCATGCCTTTTCTACTGTAGCTATTTCTTCTGCTCCTTTCGGCATCACCCACATTTGTGTGAATGCAGGATTTCAGGGGGTACAATTCTGTTCCGCTACCAACCTGTTCTAGGAATTCCTTCTGTAATAAAATGCCTCTGCGCAATATCCATGAATGTCTTTCCCAGCTGTTATAGAAGGGGTTTTATTGTCTCCCGTTGGTTTAGACAGGAAAAGCCTAACTTTGAGGTGACTTTCTCCTTCCGTGGTCCCTCTTTGGTGGTTGCATCCTGTGCCCAACCATCAGATGGCCCTCAGCCACAGCTGAAGTTTGTCTTATTTTAATGGACTTTTCCTCATACTTATAGCCTGTAGTTTTCCATGTTCCCTTGGTGGCTGATGTCTTTTCCCGCCTTCCCCCATTGTCAGTTCTACCAGGCTTATCAACCCTCATGCCTCAGTAACCTCCTTCCTTGCTAACTAGACTTCAGGATCTGACTTTGCACTTGGACCTCCAGCAAAACCTCAGCCCTCCATCCATTTCCCATTACCACTCGGAGCCTGTCTCTTCTTGTGATTACAGGTTAAAGGAGTTTCTCTAGCACACACCTGGAACATGTCAGCCAAACAAGACTACTGTAACTCTGTGTCTTCCATTGCCAATCCAAAACAGTCTTGGGCCCACTAACTTAAGTGTTAGTGGGACTATATTTACAACACAGACAAAGCCATCCTCTTCCTCCTCACTTTTCAACAAAACCAACTGTTGGGCACTTAGCAACATTATTATGTCTTTTTTGAGCTTCTGAGGACTAGGTCTCTCATACCTGACAGACGTGTGTGCCTGAGACCAGAGAACTTACCTTAACCTCCTTGGGGTTGTCAGGGAAGGGAGAGATGCATTTCCTTCCATTTAGAGGGATTTGTAAAGGACAGACTCATCTGGATTCTATCAGGTCTGTTTAAACATGGTCCTTTGGCCAGTACAGAAACAGCTTAGAACAATACTTCTTAAACTTTGAAGGCCAGAAAATGATCCTAGCAGGCAGAGTTTCATTTCTCAGGTTTGTGAGACAATCTAAGAACAAGGATCCAGGAAATGCTCACGTCACTGGCTGTACCGCATGTGTAAACCACTTTTGAATCCCAAGGAACTGGAGTTTTTCTCCACTAGGCACTGGACTCATTCACACCTTGAGCTCTCTTAATGATCTTATTCACCAGTACCCTCCATTGTCAGTTCTAACATCCTTGTGCCCCAACAGTTTCCTTTATTTGCTGACCTAACCTCTGCCCTATCTTGGGCTCCCTTAATGGCTGATCTTACTTATCACCCCCATAATGTTGGTTCTAGCATCCCCCTTGCCCCAACAGCCTCCTTCACAGCTGACCCAGACCTCAAGGTCCATTTTCTCCACATGTACAACTCCAGCTAACCCTCAAATCTGAGATCCATCATTTGCAAATTAAGGCACGGAACTGCCTGGTATCTAAGCCCCTCTCAACGTTAAACTTAGTAAAGCTCTGAGCAGTGTGCTGGATCCTGCTCAGCTCCGGTCCTCCTCTTGACAATCTCTCCCAGTTTCATAGTGGAAATTCTCATCCTGAGCAACTGCCAGACCTCAGTTCCATTCAGCTCTAATAGTTTACCTCAGAAGCTTCACTGAGTATTTTTTCTGTTTGAGGAACTAAAGTTCCTCTTGCTTAGAGATTAGACAAAGATGCCGTTACAAGGGTGAATGGTTAAGCTATGCAAATGGAAGAGTAGGCTTGGGGAGAATATCCCAACTCCATATGTGTTGTGTGTGGCACGTGCTTGTAATAGGTAGGGGAGGTATTGCTTGTTGTGGTACCCCTAGGACTGGATCATCTGTGATTGGAACTCAGCCCTGGTATTCACAAGTTGTGTGAGCTCAGAAATGTTACGGAACCTCTTTCTGCCTTGATTTTCTTGTTTGTAAATTGGATATAGCTACAGCAACTACTTCCTAGGGCTGCCATTTTGTTAGGAAGTTGAAATGAGTTAATATTTATAAAGTGCTTTGAATATTATCATATATAGTATTTTAAGGAAATTATTTTTTTTAAATAGATATTCTGGGATTCTTACTCAAGAAGAATCTTGAGTAGGAGATTTGGATTTGGGGCCATCAGCATTTAGTTGTCATGGCCTAAAGCCAAAGGATGATTCCTTTTTCTTTTATTCACTTTTTTCTTTCGAGACAGAGTTTCTTTGTGTAACCTTGACTGTTCTGGAACTCACTTTGTAGACCAGGCTGGCCTCAGACTCACAGAGATCCACCTGCCTCTGCCTCCCCAGTGCTGGGATTAAAGGCGTGTGCCACCAATGCCCAGCTTATAAGATGTCTTGAGAGAATGTGAGCTGCAGGTTGAGCAGCAAAAAATGTAGAGATTTTAGGGACTACTATTTAGGGAGTGGGCAGGAGAAGAGAAGTCAATGTAGAAAAGCAAGGAGCATGACCCAGGAGAAAACAAAATGAGAAGCCAAGTATGTAGAGAGTGAAGAAAGGGGTAGCATTCAACACAACAAATGACGCGGCAACATGGAGTAAAGACAGGGATGAAAAAACCCTTTGTTCCCATGGTCAAGAGCGCATGTTTCAGTTACACAGAATTTCTACTTGTTTCTGTGTCACCCACTAAACCATTAGCACAAGGAGCCGAGTTTATGATACAGCCTCATACACTGGTGCTGTCACATGGGGCCACACAGCAGGCCTTTCTCAATGCTGCTGAAGTATCATCAACAGCTCATCTGTTGACTGCTGTTCCTTGGTGGCACTTTACCCTACTTGTCTATTGGATAAAGGGACAGTAAACAACATTGGAAGAATCTCATTTCCTGCCCTGTCCTTGTTCCTGGGGTAGGGGGACCCTAAGGAATGAGGAAAGCAGAATTTCTTGGTAGTGTATATCCTTTTATGATGAGACTAGGTCATTGAAGAAATGAAGACTAGGGTCCATTAAGCTTGGGATAGGGGAAGCTAGCTGGTAAAGGTCTTGGGAGATCTTGGGAGAAACCATCTTCTTGACCTTCAACAGCATCCCCAGGCAGGGGTGCTGAGTCTTCCTGATAAGCCAGTGTGTAGCTGCTGGGTCCTAAGTTGTATCCAGGAAGTCCCTCCAGGTCTGATGGCTGTCTTCACTTCTGGGAGACCACCTAATCTCCAGTTGGTGGTGATGAGTAAAATAATGTATTGGCTATCCGCTCGGACCAGCTAACATTAAGATAGTTTTGCCAGTTTCAGACAATAAGCTCCCAGGTGGCCCCTCTGATGACAGCAGAGTCTAAGCTTCTCCAGGTAAGGTCTGGGTGACAGTGGAGAGGTCTTCAGCCCCCAGTTGGATGTTTGGGCATCTACCAGTAGGAGAATAAATGGAGAGGGATAGAGAGAAGGGAAAGGAGGAAGGAGGTGTGTGTATAAGTTGACTGTAGAGCCTCTGCTAAGAAATTATAATTCCCCAGCTCTGTGGGCCAGGTAAGAGGGAAGAAGGGAAGGGGGGCATTGACTGGGAGGTGAGGGGGAACTCTGACTCATTCTCGTGTTGACAAATAGGCTGGATTCCTTTCACTCGGCTGGACTTTGCCCTTTCAGGATGTACAGCCAGCGTCAGCACACTGCTAATGGGGCTTTGAGAGTCCTCCTTTGATGAGCACGTCCCAGAAAGCAGGTATTAGCCGTTTCTGCTGGGGAGGCAATGAAGGCATTTGCAGCTGAAATCGGCTTTCCTGGCTGCCCTAATAAAGCGGAGACTGTCAAAGCCCCATTAGCAGTGTGCTGACTGCAGCTTTACATCTGGACTAGCCCAGTGCAGGGGAGGGGAATACCAGGCGCTGCTATCCCAAACCCCAACAAACAAACTGACTGACCAAAGCCAGCTGCATTTCCCTCAGCACACTTTGAGCTCCTTAGAAAAGAAACCTCAGCTCTTCAACCAAGGGCCTAGCATATTGCAAAATAGACTCACAGCCAATGTTGAGGGACCTGATAGACAAATCTGGAGGTGGTCGTCTGCTAAGGGGAGCTGGTGCATCACATTAGGAGATGGTTCCCAGTCCTTGGGGAGTCTGGAATACATGTTTATGAGCTGGATGGATGACAGGTAGGTCTAAGGAGGGTGGGAAGAGTGGATGATGTAAGAGGAAAGGAAACTGACCTGCTCATTCTTCCTGTCCTTGCTTAATTCTTCAAGCAGGAGACTACGAAGACATATTGCATGTCTCCTTTGGAAGATGGCTGAGGGACTTTTCCTTGTTAGGTCCTGATGATGAGGAATTGGTTTGGAGCAGAGGAGAACCTGTTGCCAGGCTGTTTTGTAAGAGGTCGGTACTGGCCGGACAGTAGTGGTGCATGCCTTTGATCCCTGCACTCAGGAGGCAGAGGCAGGCAGATCTCTGTGAGTTCGAGGCCAGCCTGGTCTACAGAGTGAGTTCCAGGACAGCTGGGGCAGAAATCCTTTCTCAAAACAAACAAACAAACAAACAAACAAAAAACAAAAAAAAAAACAAAACGAAAAAAACCCAACCAAACAAAAAGCGGTGGGTACTAGAAAGTCAGCATAGATGGGAATGATCTCTAGGTTCTGGAGCAGGGAGTAGAGCCTCTCAAAAGTCATGTGCCTCATCTAGCTTTCTAAAGATGGATATGATAGAACCAGATTCAAATGTAAGTCAGCTGGCCTCCCACGCTCACATTACTTGCTACTACCTCCTGTTTCCCTCTGGACCCAGAGTCCAGGGAGGCTGCCATTCTGGACATCAAACTTTTAGACAGATGGTCTTTGCCACCTGTCCCACTATCGTGCACATGCCCTTTGTCAGATAACTGTTTCAAAGAAGATTGTCCCAATTTCATCTACTTCCTCCTCTTCCTTGGCCCAAAGCACATTTCTTGAGGATGGTGGAGATCAGTGCAGCAGCCCTGTGGGTCACAGCTTCCATTAGCCAGAGAATGTGTCCCCTGCTTCTCACTGTCCTTTCCTGAATGTTTATTCTTCCAGACAAGGCTTCACAGAAAGTCTTGTAAAGGGGGAAAAACACAAACAAATGAACGGAAGGAGACATAAACACCAATGTCCAGAGGGGGCCTGAACCACCTGCCCTGTACATTTACTCCTTGGACTGGTTTGACTAAGGCTGCTTCTGAGCTCACAGCAGTTCTCCCAAAGCTCTGGGGTGTGACTGGGGCTCTTCGCCTGGCCGGTATGCCATTTGAATATTTCCAGTCAAGATTTAGTCACTGCACAACTTTGAGAGTCCTCTAATCAGAGAAATGAACTCTCATCAGACACAGGAATTAATCTTTGTTAGTGTTATTGTCAGTCTAACTGCCTTCCTCGGTGCCAGACGTGGACAGGGACATCCTACTAGGGCGCTGCCCCACTGCCCAAGACCTCAACAGAAGAACCGAAGCTGGCCCCTGCTCCCACCCGAGGCAGGGGGTCTGATGCTGCAATCTGACGTTCTTCACTGATCTGTGCTGTGCAGAGATCTAAAATCATTGAGTTACTTAAAAATGTGAGTACGGTTATGGGAAGACAGGAAGGGAAGTCCTCGGGATGGGTACCAACACCAAACGATACCCAGCCAGGTGTCAGGAGACAGCACCAAAAGAGGCAGGTTCATTATTGGCTCACCAGTGTGTTAAGTGACATCACATATTTTGAAATCATCCTCCAGTGGGCAGAGTGGGGAGCAGCCAGAGTGACGACAGGCCTTCAGTCACATTCATGAAAAGTCTGGAGGCAACCCCAAGCTCCAGAAAATCTCAACTTGAGTCAAAGAGAACCTACAATGTTGAGGAAATCTGATTGCTGCAGAATAAATAAATGGGATGTTAACACTGCCTTGCATAATGTATATTTCATATCCTCTCATTTGCTCATGAAAAATATATTACATGGGCCTGTGTGTTAACATCACATTCCTTGACTCCGAGCACTTGATTCTGTTAATGCCATGCTGTCTCCAGTCAGCTGTAGTCAGGCATTGTCCATTGGCCTTCAAGAAGAGATTTTCACTTGAGGGTGTTTCGTCTGGAGGATTAAAAACTCTGGGGGCTTTACTTCTGGGGGAAGGGGTAGATAAGGAAAGTCTTGTGTGGGCATCAGGAGGGACTTTCATCTTTTTTCTCCTGGCCTGTTTTGTGACCTTGAAAATGTATGTCTCTTTGGTCCTCAGTTTCCCTGTCTGTAAAATGAGGCATTTGTTTGGTCAGGATAATTCCCAGGATTCTTTTAGCAAGAATCTGTAATTTATCTGTAAGTGATCACTGAGAAAGCAGAGCCAGGGAATGGCCTTAGGTGTCTATAACCCAGAAGGAGGTAAGTTTATGATTTAGGTCACAATGGTCAGGATTTAAGCCACTTCCACAGGCACCGTTTAGAGGTTCCCAGATAGGGAACTTCATGTTCTCCATTTCTTTGATGATTGCTGTTTCTGCTACTCAGATATATATATATATATACAGATAGATAGATAGATAGATAGATAGATAGATAGATAGATAGGTGATAGATGAGAGGGAGCGAGAGGAGGCCCCCTTCAAGACAAGTCACCTTCTCACTGCCTTGTGACATGCTACATGAACCATCTCTATTATGGATGCAACCATGGATGCCACCAACATTGATTCATACCTTGGTGACCTCATGGATCACTGGCAGTCATGTCACTTGGCAGGCTGCCTGGAACTCACCAGTGCCTGTCAGGAGTCCCAGCTGCACCTCTGTTTTGCAGGCTACTACAGGCTCAGCAGCTACCCTTGGGTTTCCAGCCTCCTATTGTCAGACTGAGGAACAATCACATCCTCAAATCAAAAGTCAGGGGTTCTAGGAGGAGTGGTACTGTTCACAGAAATGAGTGGTGGCTTGCAGAAGCACAATGAGATAACAAAGTTTCTTTCAAACATCTTTTCATAGTTCAAAGCCCTAGGAGGCTGCTAAACAATGCCTTGGCAGCCAGGCTGAGTTCTTGCTATCTTGTTGACTGAAGCATTCATTGTGAGGCTTCCTGGGCTTCCTATTATGAGGGAAAGGAAGGCTTTGACCACTTCTGCATAGTGTAGATTAATCTGCCTGCTGCACAACACCTTCACTTCATGGTCTTTGTCTCTTCGGGTGTTGGGTGTCACAAGGGAGGGTGAGCTGCTCTCCTGGGTTTGTGGGATACTTCCTTTTTAATCTTTTTCACTGGCTTTGATTCTGACTTTTGGCTCCAGGGAAGCCAGGTTGCCATGGATAGAGGAAAGTGCTCGTGTGGGAAGTAGAAGGGACTTCCGTGTGCTGAAGGAGCATCAACTCTGAACACACACTGGTAGGCTCAGGGTCAAGGCAACCGGATCTCCTTTCTTGACCTTCATGCTCAGAGGGCCTCATAAGATCAAACCAGGCGCACAACTGCAAAGCCACCTTCCCCAAACACCAACAGCTCTCAGCCACTGCCACAGTCCTAAAACTCCTCCCTGCATGTACAGCTTGCTGCGAGAGATGGAGGATGGATGAAAGGAAAAGGAAGCAAGGTAGCAGTTCGATGTCAATTTCTGAGCAGATGAGCACTTAGAGAGAATATTTGGCATCTGGCAAAGCTGCCACTTCCCAGACTTGTAAATCGATCTCGACAGGGCCTGGGCCTTAAAAGAAATCATACTCAATGAAACTTAAAAGTAAATAGAAAAACACATTTTGTCCTTTTTGTTCCTTGTCTGTGGTTTTATAAGAGTCAGCAAGCCATGTTCTAGAAGAAAGAACATGTTGGTAGAAGGAAATCAGACTGGAGTTTGTCTGAGTTCCCTGAATTTACACATCTGTAAAGTGGGGATAAAAATACTTCTACTGTGATTATTGTGGATTCTGTCGTCTGAAAAGAGCAGGGCACACAACAGATGCTCAGTACATTGAAATGTTACTTATTTGGAAGACTGACCTCTTCCAAATAAATGTGAACACGATCCTTGGTTATCTGTGCTGCCCTTTCTGCCTAAAATTGCCAAGGAGTAACAACCTAGGTCCAGGAACAGATTTTATGTCTAAATGGCCAAATGAGGTGAGATTCTGCTGTGGGGCTTATAGAAGGGCAGGTGACATATCTGGAAGATGGCTAGCTGCCTCACAGCCAGGAGGAAGCAAACACTTTTTATTTTTTTGTATTTACCTAGGCAGGAAGGAAGGATGCTAGCTTAGACCCTGCCTGGTGGGATTTGTCTGACATGAAGAGGCTACTGACCACAATCCCTTTTCATCTCCTGTTGAGGCCAGACTTGTTTCAGAAGTCTTTAGATTTTAGAAGAATAATCAAGTGTAACTTGCTGTACATGATACCAAGTCTGGGGGCTTAATTTATAAGAAAAAAAAAAAGTTTGATTTTTGTAGAAACTATTCATCTTTAAGTGGGATAAATGAAGTCTACAAAGAAATTCAGGTCAGGTCAGTTTTGTTGCCAAATGAGTCACAAAAAAGTGTTAGTACCTAGAGCTTTCTGAAGTTCAAAATTGCACCCTGTTGATTTACAATGATAGTAGAGATAATGATCAATAGTAACAGTAGCATTTAGGAATCATTTTCCTTGTGCCAGGGTCACTAAGTGTCTTACATATATTTTCAAATTTATTCTCTAACTGTCCTAGGACATTAGAATTACCATTTTCCTTTTAATGATGAGGAAAACAAGGCTCAGCGATACTATACAGCTTACCTCCAGGTTACACAGCCATTCAACAGTCACCCAAGGATTTGAACTTATATACATTTGATTGCAAAATCTATAGTGCAAAAAATGGCTTTTTTTTCCTTGCACAATGGAGGTTGACTCTCATGCTGGAGTTCAGACAGTTTGTCTTATAGGCTATTTGCAAGACAATTCCAGCCACATTGTGTCTTAACTGGCCTTGTATCTGAGAGCTATAAAAAGCCAAGAGGTAGATTGGGTTTGGGGGACATCAGATTGACCATCACCCTATGGGCAAACCAACTGTATTGACACAGTCCAATCCCAGATAACCACTGACCTTGGTTTGATCCCCACCACTCAAGATGAACTTCCTTCATGTCCAAATGTCTAATTTGGAACTCAGTTGTCAGACAGGGGGAGTGAGCCTTGTAGGCCCACACCAGGCCTCCTCTCTGTGTGACCTCTATTGTGTGTAGAGTACTACATGGGGACAAAAATCCTAATGAGTCTTAATGTGGGAGGAAATGGCCATCCTAAAAATAGCACCAAGCCCTGTGGAATAATGACATCATTAGCCAACTCCAGCCTAGAGGGATCCTAAGCACTTTTGACTAGACATTTTATTTTAGCCCAAGATGTATCAACTAGATCTATTATGCTTGTCAGCCCAACCAAGGGTTGCAAGGCAAGAATTAAGTGGAAGGGGCATGTGAGGGGCCGTGATACTTCCTCTAATCACATTTTACATAATTAGAATAGTTGCTATCTGGACTCTTTGGCTGGGCAATCTTCACAAGCACAACAAAACAGATCTGGGAAGAGAATCAGTTTTACCACACTGAGAGGAGGACTTGATATTTTAACTTAACTTCGGTATGAGTCTTGGGAAGGAGAAGCCTGGGAAACTGGATTAAACAGGAGCTGCTGAGAAAGCCAGAAGCCAATGACATGGAGAATTCCTCTGCCCTGGGATTATCCTTCTCTTTTTAGTTGACAAGTAAGCAGAAGGCTTCCTCCTTCTTGTGGTCCTTCCCTAACAGGGTCTTAGAATCATGCATGAAATAACACGGTTTTATCACCTTGCTTTAGCCTCTTCTGTTTGACCAGGAAGTCTGTGAGTTCAGGATTAGACTTACCCATGCCCTCTTCCCAGTCCTAGGTGTGGGTACTGCCCAATGCAAGGGACTTCAGAAAAAATCTATTGAATTAAATTAAAAGCCTGTGAGTTCCCTAGGTTCATCTCTGTCTGGCCACTTAAAAGAAGTTATTACTAGTGTCCTTTAACACTAGGAATAGAAGAAGCCAGTCCTTTTCTAAGATGACAGAGAAATAAAATGTGTGACAGGCTGGGGACAAAGAGGCTTGCATGTCGAGCTTGAGTTAAGTTGGCCTAAAACCTCAGGTTCCCCTTCACATACTGTAATGACCATCCACACTTAGTATCTGCTGCTTTCATGGAGGGCATTAAATGACATCATACCTGGGCGTAGTGTGGAGACAAATCAGCTTCCTATTGTAACTTGAGATCTAACATGTCTTTCCCTTTCCTGTTGACCTGGTCCTCCCTGGGCATGGGCATGGTATTCTCATGGGTTCAGATCCCCAGGGAAGGAGAAAGATGTGTGATCACTCTTTATGTAGTCTCCCACATGTCTAGTCATACACTTCATTCCCCCCAGAACAGACTACATTGCTCCTGCTCCCTTTCCTTCCCTTCCTCCCTTCTCTGCCCTCCTTTCTCACTTGCAATCCTCTTTCAGCCCTCCCTCCTTTGCTCAGACCCCCTGGGGCCTGTCATAATTAGAAAAAGGAGGAAGGAGGGGAGCCAGCCTAGTCCATCAGGGCTTCAGAAGGAGCTGGGACTGCATGCTGGGGACCCAGGGCTGCCAAGGTTTCAATATCTTTTTTTTTTCTTTTCCCACCGCAGAACCTGTCAACACACTGGGCCTGATATGAGACATCAGGGAGGAGCTAAGACCAGGAGCTCATGGCTTTCCTTTATCAATATGTATTTCATAAACTGTCAGTTCTCATGTGGTACAAATTCTCAAGGAAATCCCTTTCTACTGCCCCCTCTCTCTACCTTCATCTTATGGCCCCTCCATTCAAGAAGGAAACGGTGGTTGGAGTAGATGGCTAGCAGCGTCACAAGGCATTTCTTCCGGCACCAAGCACCAGAGTGAGCACAGCTGAGCTTGCTCAAGCTCAGCACCATGGGTTGCATGCAGGAGATGGATGCAGGCCTTCCCAGCTTCTGCTGTACCATACTCTTGCTCCTGCACTGGCATTTTCCTGAGCAAGGCTGAGGGGATCATTAATCTGTCTCCTTGCTATTTTTCTGCCCAGCCCAGGGGACGATGTTGGCCTATAAATCAGCTCTGTGTAGAGTGGGAAAAATCAAGAAAGGGATACAGTAAGGAAGAAAACAGCCACTTAGGAAGGATATAGGCCTCAGTCTGAGACCCAGAAAGTGGAGGGAGATGCTTCTGTGATCTTTTGAGGAACTAACGCAGAAAGATAAAATCACCCCAGCCTAGCAGGGCAGGATCTAGGACAAAGGGGATCTTGAATCTCGTCTTCAAGGTGCCGTTCTAAGCTTCTTCTTCCAGCTAATCCCTCAGGGATACAAGTGGGCCATCTGCTGAGGTGGAATCCCACCCATGCTCTCACTCAGCTTTCTGCACTTGGGAAACGGCAGCACATGCAGAGAAACAGAACAAATTCTACCATGCCATCTTTACAAACCCTACTTTTATCTGCTCATGGCAATTAATTATTAAAATGTACTAGAAAAGATTTCTATGCAGCACCATCAGAATTAGGAGGCACTGTGGTAGATAAGGAAACCATGAGCCTGGAAAGTGGTTGGGTACTGGGCTTTTTCTGAGTCTCTGGGTACACTAAACCTGGGCTAGTACCTCAGGTTTTCTATCCTTTAAGACGAGTTTGAATGCTGAGGTTCTGTGACAATGGCATCTGTCAGAACAGTGATGGGAAGCATTCATATTTTACACAGCAGCTCTGCCATGTCTTAGCTAATGTTCTTAGGTTCCATGGCTCGCAAGGAGAAAAGGCCACTTCAGTGTGCTTGTCACTGTGGGTCCCAGCTTCAGCCTGCTGATATCCAGTATACATGAGCTTGACCAGTCCCTTCTAGGTCAAACTCTGTTCAAGGAATTTTCATAATTTGCAAAACATTTTCATGGATTCAAGAGCTCAAGTTCTAGAAAGAGAGGGAATTGGGTTTGAAGCTATGGATGCACAATGTGGCTGTTGGAGAGACTGTGGGCCCAGAGGAGGCTTTGAAAACACATCTGTGAAATGAATCCACAATAGCTGTCTTAATGGTTTCTTGAGAGCACTAGGGATCAGGTATGACAAGCAAACAGCACAGGGACTGAATCCTGGAGGCCGCTCAGTGTGGGAAACCATGACTTTGATTGGATCATTGGAGTTAAAGATGAAAGGTTAATGGAATGAATGTACCTTTCAGGAAGATATCCCACAGGTCAGATACCGTATGTATGTTTGTAAGTGTGTGTGTGTGTGTGTGTGTGTGTGTGTGTGTGTGTGTGTGTGTGTGTGTGTTGGCTTCGTTTTGCGTCTATGTGAATGCATATATGAGTAAGAGTACATAAGAACGTGTACATTTATCTGGAAGTGTCTTTCTGTTGGAGTATACATATTAACTAGTTCTCCACATAGATTTTGCCTTTGTTCACACTTCTCTTCCTGCCTTGAACATCCTTTCTCACCGTCCCTATTCTGTGGGCTACTATTGGTTGATGAGGAATTAGCTTATAATGTAGCTTCTTTGAGTCCATCCTTGAGCTCTTTGGGAAGATTTGGTCGTTCCTTCTTCAGCCTTTTTCTGCCTTTTCTTTCACTGGGTAAACAGCAAGTAGAGGGTATAACTGTATGGGGTCTACACGTCATAGGTTAGAATCTTGGCTCTCCAATGTGTAGCTGAGCTGACTAACTTCTGGGTGCCCTAGATTCTTTGTCCTTAATATGGAGATAATTGTGTCTTGTTCATAGTTTTTGTTTGTTTTCTGAGACAGGGTTTCTCTCTGTAGCCCTGGCTGTCCTGGAACTCATTCTGTAGGACCAGGCAGGACTTGAACAAAGAAATCCACCTGCCTCTGCCTCCTAAGTGCTGGGATTAAAGGCGTGTGCTACCATGACCAGCTAGGGTTCATAGTTCATAACGTAATGCTGTAGAACATTTCACATGGTACCTGGTCCATAGTAAGTGATCAGTCCATGTCACATATCATCATTACTCCTACTATTGTGTCTGCAACATTACAGTGTTCGAGTAGCTCACTATATTTGCTTCCTGTCATCTGTGAACTCCCCTGAGTGGAGACCTTTTCTCTGGCACTCAGGGTAGCAGCTTGACTCTGTAGTGTTTAGTAGACAGTGTTACTTCTTTATTCTGCTCCATCTTAATCTCTCCAGATTTTCCTTCATGTTACCATTAGAACAAAAGCCTGAAAGCTAGGACACAGCCTTGTCTCCAGTATAAAACAGAAATTCTTAGTCAGTTCATTAAGATCCACTCTGTATCTATACTTAGCAGGCATTCAGCATATATTTATTACATCACCAAGGCTATTTTCCCCACTGTTGTCTTCAATAGACTCAGTTGAAACACTAGGAAATGTCTTCTGGTCCATCAGTGTATCCAAGGCCTAAACTTCTGGTAGGACAATACCCTACTGTTGCTGCTCCATAGAATGTGCCTTTGGCTACCCTGTCCTGCTCATTCCCCCAAACATGGGACACCAAACAAAATTGGACCCAGAGAGAGAAAAGACCAGCTCCCCAGAGACCTGACCCCTACTGCATACAGATATACCATTGTGTGGAAAACAGGCTCTCAGCTCCCTTTATTCATTATCCTCCCCATGCCTCCTTCCATAGAGATCTAAGAAGAGCTTAAACTGGAGGCTGGGGCCCACTTCTGTTTCTCAGGCTCTTATGCCTGACATGGGAATTTCTCTCCAACTTTCTGGTGAGAATTAGAAGTAAGCTGTGCTTTCTGTGTTGCAGAATTTAGTATGCTTGCTTGAAGCCCAGGTTTCTAAAAACAAAACAAAACAAGAAAAACAAACAAACAAAAAAAACCACCCAACTTCTTAGAGCATTTCTTGTGCTTATATTATACAGTCTTTAGGTCAAGGCTTCTACCTTGATGTACTGCTCTAATTTTTCCCAGCTGTAGGATTTTGGGCGCTTCATGCCTGGCATGAACATGCCTTTTGCAGTAGGAACTGCTAACTCAATCTCATCAGTGAGATGCATCTGTCTCTTTTCCTAGAGCTGATTCCACTTGTATCTCCCACTTACTTGGCAAGCATCTTGGTGTATCTGACTAGATGGTCAATTCTTCCCTTTGGCCTCATCGGATCTCCGAACTCTAGAACTTTTCAGGTCTTTGCTTCCTTCCTCAACTTGGTGTGGGAAGGCATATACACATTAGAATCTTCGGACTCTCTCCAAGGTACCCACCAGCCACATTTTCCCAGTTGTTCTCAGAGTACCGGGACCTAGAAATGTATAAATGCTTTGTGGCTATCTTCACTGTCTCTTCACTCAGTGCTCAAGCCCTGAGATTTTGCTGGTGTCCATATGTGTGAATGCATGTGAGCATGAAGCAGATGCAAAGGAGATTCAGTTTTAGATGATCCAAAGTTGATGCATTAATAGAATTTAGCTGGAGAGGTTTCCGCCAGATGATCAGAAACTCAATGGTAAAACTCAAGAGACTTAGCTAAGTGACAAGCATAGACTTAGGCACCCACCAAGTTGTGCAAGGCCATTAAGTCCACGAATCTGCCTAGGAAAACCTTGCAGAATAAGTAAGAACTAAGTTTTGATTCTGGAAGACTCCCAGTGTTTAGCCAGAGGCAATTGAAAAAGCTGCCATAGGACTGTCGAGATGGCTCAGCAGGTAAAGGAGCTTGCCGCCAACACTGATAACCTGAGCTCGATCCCTGGGACTCACATGATGAAAGAAGAGAGCCGATTTCCATAGTTGTCCTCTGACCTCCACATGTACACTACCACATGTGTGTGCCATCTCCTGCCCTGGGGGGAAAAAGTGTAATAAAAGCAAACCAAAGCAAGGAAAAAACTCTTGCTGAACTTACGTTTGTCAACTCATACCACTGTGCCAAAATACAGGAGAAAAACTATTTAAAAGGAAACAGGACTAATTTTGGCTCACACTTTCTGAGTTCCATCATGCTAGTAGGGTGGCTTTATTGCTCTGGGCTTGTGCTGAGGAAGAACATCACAGCATGAGGACTTGGTGGAGTGGCTTACCATCTCCTGGTGTCTCAGAAGCTGAGGGATGTGTGTGTGGGGGGGGTGGACACTGGCAGCAGAAAAAGGCTAGAGACAAAGATTGTCCTTCTAGGGCACCCATACTGACCTACTTTCCACCACCTCTGAATAATGTCACCGTATCACAAATTCAGAAATTTAGGAATCTGTGGATCAGGTCAGTGCCCCTGTTCTCACAATCTAGTCAGTACTCAATGATCTACCAACATGAGACCAAACCTCCAACATGGGATTGTTTGGGGGTAGGGTACTTCATATCCAAATTGTGACAGAGTCTGAGGAGAAATGTTGGGGGAAGAAGAAAGAGTGCCTGAGGAGAGCAAACTCTTCAAAGCCAAGGGAGAAAAGCACCCTGGGAAAGAGAAATAATTCATAAGAGTAACAGCTAAAAATATCTGTCAGATTTAGTTACAAAATGTTACTGGTGACTTTGGAATGGACAGTTAGTAGTGGTCTGGGGCAAACGCCCAGCAGATGTTGTCCAAGGAGTCACTGGAGCTTGTATAACTACCTTTCTCACCACAGTAACCAGATACCTGACAGAGTCAACCCAAGGGTGGAAGGATTTTTTTTTAGCCATGATTCAGGAGATACAGTCCATCATGGCAGAAAAGCCAGGTTAGCAGGGGCTGGTGGCAGCAGCTTCTCTTTCACGTGGTACTGACCAGGAAGTAGGCTGAAACTGAGGTCATATCCTTAAGATCCTCTAGTGACTCACTTCCTCTGTCCAGGCTCCACTTCCTGTTTCACAATCTTCCAGAGCTTTGCTACCAACTGGGGACTAAAGGTTTAAACCCATGAGCCTTTTAGACATGGACATTTCACATTTGAACCGTGACACAGAGGATGAGAAGGTCAGGATATCTGATGTATTAGGCACTGTTCTGGTGCTGTGATAAAGCGCCATAACTAAGCCAACTCACGTAAGAAGGACTTTATTTTGGCGTCCTGTTCCAGGTGGGGCTGTCTAGGCAGCAGGCAGGTATGGCAGCCGGAACAGGAAGCTGGGAGCTCACATCTTGAGCCACAGACACAAAACAAAGAGAGAGAACTGGAAGTTGTTCAAGAATCTAAGCCCTCAGGCTGGAGAGATGGCTCAGCAGTTAAGAGCACTGGCTGCTCTTCCAAATGGACCCAGGTTCAGTTCCCAGCACCCACATGGCAGCTCACAACTGTCACTAGAGGACCTGACACTCATGGCAAAAAACCAACTCACATAAAATAAAAATAATTTTTTTAATTAAAAAAAAAAAAAGAATATAAGCCCTCAAAGCCTGCCTCCAGTGAAGTACTTCCTCCAGCAAGGCGACATCTCCCACCCTATCTCCACTCCACCAAACAGCACTACTAACAGGTACTGAGTGTTCAAACACCCGCCTGTGCAGGACACTTCTCATTCAAACTGCTGGGGAAAATTCGGTGTGAAGAGGAGAGGTATGTAAGGGTGGTAGCTAAAGGGAGTGAGTGTAGGACACAAGGAGCACATGTACTAGTTAGGGCCCTCCAGAGAACTAGAACCAAGTGTGTGTGCACATCAGACTGCAGTGGGAGATTTTGTTTCTACTTGATTCATAAGGCTAAGAAAGTCCATAATATGTTGTGTGCAAGCTGGAGTCACAGCAAAGCCAGTGGTGTTCTTCAGTCTAAAATGAAGCCATTTGAGCCAGGTGAACCAATGGTGTAAGCCCAAGGCCAAGGCCAAAGAGTTGAGAAGCTGAGGTGCTGTTGACGTCATTCTGAGAGTCTGAAGACCAGAGAACCTGGTCTCCAATATTTGAGTTTTGAGAAGAGTATTCCAGCTCAAGAAAAGAGAGTAAATTCGACCTTCCTTTGCCTTTTCTTCTGTTTGTTTGGACTCCCATTAATGTTGCAGAGAGTGCATCTTTATTAGTCAACCAAGTTAAATGCTGATCTCCAGAAAGGGCCTCACAGACACACCCGGACATAATATTTTATGAACTGTCTAGACATCCCTCAACCTGGTTAAAAAAAAAAAAAATGATATGGAATTAACCATCACAGCCGGTTTGTTTTATTTTTCATGGAAGAGACTTGAATATGTGTGTGCCCTCAGAGAAAGTACACAGGGAAGGTTAGAAAAGGGATTATTGATGGGAGAAATTCCCATGAGGCAACAGGGCATGGGATGCTGAGTACCTGTGATAAGATCAGCCTTTGATAGGAGAGGGACCCCTTTTTGCCTTTAAACTAGACGTTGCAACCAATTATTAAGCAATGAGAAGGACCAGAAGGATGTTGGGTAGCAGATCAGGAGCCTACCATATAACATTTGGCAGAGACAGTCCACAAAGACAAATTAGGGTGGCCTGAACTTGAAATGTCTGAAATAATGAAACTCTGAAAGTGGCATTTCAGGGCCTCTGACACATATTCACAGTGACCCGTGATGAGATAGAAGTGACAATGGTAATCAGTGACCCTAAAATGGTACCACATGGTACCTGCCAAGGGCTAATGGAAGAGGTAAATTGTGCCTGGCCAACAAGGCCACGTGGGAGGTGCTGCTCTCCCAAGGAGGGTGGGACACAGCGCTTCCCTCTGGGGACGGATTGCAAGGCTACCTTGATGGGGCCTCTTCTTGCTTGCTGCCATTTTTCTTCATTATTTCTGCTGTGTCACCCATCATGTTGTCAGCTTCCTCTCAGAACTGCGATAAATAGCACCTCTCATGTGACGTCCTTAGGGGACACCTGTTATTTATTTCGATGATGGGCAAGATGCCATGGCTAATTAAGAAAAATTGTGGACTGCCCACGGCCAATCCGTCCTTCCTTGTCTGTTCAGCCTCACAGTCCTTCACCCCACATTGCAGTCATTTCCCCCCCAGAGAGCTTGCAGGGAGCAGGAGACAAGGGCCAATGGGCGTCACCCCCCTTCCCTTATCCCTAAGTTCCATAATCTACTTCCTGTGGAGCTCTGTGGGGAGTCATAACTGAACCCCTCTTCTAAGTCTCAGGCCCAGGACAGACATTTACCTCCTTTCCCTTTGTCCCCATTTGGGCACCTGGAGACGCAGCCAGCACCGTATTTTGTCCCTCATGCCTTGGCAGGGACAGAAAGGTCACGTCTCATAGCTGCTTGGACATCATGACCTAGATACCCAAAATAAGCCTTTCTGAGTCTAGAGGACCCACTGAGTCTACTTCAAGTTTCCCTAAACAACCCAGTCCTGTGTTGCACAAATTGGTGGCTAGTTTCTTCTCAGTTCCCTAGATTCCCAGGCTCCTCCCCAAAGGCAGTAGAAAGGGTGTGTGTGTGTGTGTGTGTGTGTGTGTGTGTGTGTGTGTGTGTGCGCGCGCGTGCGCACATGCGATTAAATCAGAGTCCCTAGAGAGGCAGCAGGGCCGCTGCAGCTCAGTGGTGGGATGTGATATCGGAAGGATTATAGTGGGATCGGTGGACATCATAGTGGTGGTGGGCATTATAGTGGGGGACACCTGGATGTAAATGCGGCTTTCCCTGGAGGCTTTCACAACTGAGGGGAAACCAGATTGGAGGAGGGGAGTAGAGCATGGTGGGGCTTACCCAGGACAGTGCTGTCTTAGTCACTCCTGGACTGGCAGAGCCCTGGGAAATTTTTGCAGAAATTTGTAACTTCAGGTGTTGACTTGTGGGCTTAGGGAAGTCTTTACAGTCCTGACAAGGGAGGAAAAATCTCTGCGATGTCAAGGGAGGGTGAGGGATGCACAATTCGGCTTGGGATAGGTTTTGCTGGAAGCCTGAAGGCGCCGGGGCAGCATGTGTGCTCCAAATCGCGCTCAACCCGCCCCCTCCTTTGGCTGGTCGGTGCACGAAGCTTCCAGCCCTTCCTGCTGGTCAGGCTATCAGAGCACGGCCCGAGAAGAAATTACATTGTCTCCAGGGCCGTGATAACTTCAGAGCAGGCTGTTTTGTTCACACTGGGACATAGCACAGCCTCCCCTTTCTATCTGTGCTTTGATTTCACGTCGTACCTGCTTTAACACACAACCCAGGACAAAAGTCCTCTGTGTGTGGCTTTCTCCTCCAGCTCACCCTCGGATGCCACTCCTTGCCCCCACCCAGCCCTGATATACTCTCGGCAGAGACCAGCAGACCACAGAGATGAGATCTGGAGTTGGCACCCCAAGGACCCAGCGGCTTCAGGAATTGCAAATGCCTCTGATTAAAGCCAGCAGGGCTAATCTGAGCACAAGTCACTACAGTACCGGAGGAAATAACAGTTTGCTGGCTGTCTCTGACTCCTCCGGTCCAAGAAAGCAAATATCCACAGAAAGGAACAAAGACATGGATGTGTGGGTTTGGGCTCCCATTCTCGCTGGTCCAGGCAAGCTTTGAGGGCATCCACCATTGTGCAGGTGTATGCCCTCACCTTCACAGCTTCCTAGGGAGACATATCTTCCAGAACCCCTAGAAGGATCCTGGCATTCTAGACCCATCTGTGGCTTTAAAGTTACCCCCTTCTCTTGTCAAGAGCAGCCTGCCCCCTTCTTTAGTGGCTCAGGCAAGGGGAGCATGCTCAGGATGAGAGAGAAGCTCCTTACCCTCCCTAAATGCTCAAAGTCTTTGCTCCAGCCACCAGCTGTTGTTTGACAGTATTACTTCTGAGCACTTACCACGTCTTGGCAGACCAGCTGTTGGCTGAATAGGGTTAGTAGAAAACACACAGGGGCTGTGGGATGTAGGCCCTCTGTTTTACTTTGCAAATATGAGGGTTGGAGTATAATGAATGACCAGAACTCTAGGAAAATGCTGAGCCTGGCCACCAGACCTGGTAATCCAAGTGTTGGGAAGATGGAGAACAGGCAGGTTCCTGGGGATTGCTGGCCAATCATCCAGCTCCCTTGGCAGACTCCAGGCCAGAGAGAGAGAGAGACCCTATCTCAAAAGAACATGTGGGTTGTTATCTGACCTTTATACCTACCCACATCCATCCATAAGGGAAAGGAGCATAGCAAGGAAACTACATAGTGACAGGAACCTACATCTTTCACAGTTTCAGAAACAGAAACCCATCTAAGGGACATGAGACTGCATATCTCATTGCAAATAAACTAACGCTAGAGGAAAGAGAGGGGCTAGCAGAGGTCCTTTTCAGCATCTGCTGGACTCCAGTGTGTCCCCAAGCTTCTCCCAAATGTAGTGATGGTCCCCTGGTCTGTCTCTGTGGTTATCTTAGCTCTTGGTATACCAGATTCAGAAGACAGCCATGTTCTACCCACAGAAGCTTTACACAGTGGCTCTCCCGAAAGCCCAGCTCCTTCCAAAGGCTGGTCTTTGTGAAGAGGGGTGTGAGCGACATAGTACACCAGCCCTACAGATGCAGAGTCCACTTGGATGTTTTCCTACATCTCATTATTCTGGAAAACTTTCTCTAAGTTCGAGATTCTCTACCCAAGTCCCTCGTTACCCCCACACACACCAAAAAAAAAAAAAAAAAAAAAAATCTATATTCTTTTTTCAATTGAGCTCATTTCTGATGAAAAACGATATTGGAACAGGGCCTTCACGTGTCTCAAGAGTTCACTGAGTAGATGAAATCTGTTTTTACGTTCATTCATAACTATCCAGGCCTGATTCTGAATGCCAAGTACTGTGCAGGTATTTGGTTTCTGAAGATGAGGTCACAGATGGCAAGTAAGATACAATTTAAGGCAGGAGACAGACAGAAATAATTAACTATGATAGAAGGCTGAATGGAATCAGGACTAAATAGCAGCATTTGAAAGAACTTCTGCCTGAGGATTCACTCTGTGGCTGGCTGAGTCCAGGCTGAGCTGCTGGCTACCTGAGAAGGATATCTTTTGCCCTCCAGTTCTTCTGAACTAACTCGATACAGCTCAACCTTTAATCTTTCCTCCACATGTCTGCCTTATTCCTCCTGCCAAGAGTACCTTGATGTGTTCTTCTTTCAACCAAGTGACAATAGTGATTATTTCCAAGTGTCCGGTACTCTATCAATATCTCCTCTAGAGAGAAGTCTTTGTATTAGTAAATGGGAGAGCCTGCATTTACTCTCATCTATGGCTAATCTTGTGTATTCTTATTTATTTATTTACTTATTTATCTATATATTTATTTATTTGATGTGCATTTGTGTTTTGTCTGCATGTATGTCTGTGTGAAGGTGTCAGATCCTCTGGCACTGGAGCTGTAGACAGTTGTGAGCCACAATGTAGGTGCTGGGAATTGAATCCAGGTCCTCTGGAAGAGCAGCTAGTGCTCTTAACGCTGAGCCATCTCTCCAGCCCCAATCTTGTATATTCTTGCTGCTACACTGTCTTGCTTCTGTACAAGTAAGTTTTGGATTGAATTTACTCAAAACCACTTTGGAATGGGATGAAGTGTATATGATTATTTTTAAAGCCTCCTTTAAATTTTATAGCAATCGTATGAGTTACAGGATAGTATCTATTTTCTTATAAGCGTTGAGACTTATCTTGTTTGAAATTACAAGAGCAACAGTGATGCCATAGTGGGCTGAATTTTCCAAAGAGCTTGTCCACACATTATACTTTACATCCACTTAACCACTTAGATATAGTCAGATGGTACCAACATTAGTTATCCCAAATATATCATCTATTTAAATAACATATTCATGGCAGGGATTTTTCTAAGTGCTTTGCATATATTAATTCATAAGAACCTATAAAGAGTCATAATTATGATCACCATTTTAAAGATAAGAAAATTGAGACACAGAAGGGCTAACTAACTTGCCCTGAATTATAGAACTGTAGAGTGTCAAGACAGGATTTGAGCCAGGCAGCTGTCTTGTGGATCATGTGTTTTATGGAGGAGATTCATACAGTTGTATTTTGGGTGAGGTTTCCTAGCTCTCAGGGGTCAACTTATTTTTTAAAGATTTGTTTATTTTTATTTTATGTGTGTAGGTGTTTTGCCTGTGTGCATGTAATGTATACCATGTGCATGCAGTACTGGAAGATGACAGAAGAGGGCATCAGATGCCCTGGAAATGTAGCTACAGGCATTAGTTTTAAGTTGCTGTGTGGGTGCTGGAAACTGAACTCAAGTCCTCTCTGCAAGAGGAGCAAATGCTCTTAACCACTGGCCAGCTTTCAAGGCCCCTCAGTGGTGTGTGTGTCTGTGACTTTTTAAAAAATTTATTTTCTTTTTTTACTGATATGGGACCTGAGTGCAAGTGCCATGGAGGTAAGAAAAGGGAAGCTAGAGAGAGACAGTTGTGGGTGCTAGAAACCAAACTCTTTTCCTTTGCTTTACAAGCCTGAGCCTTTAATGGCTAGTGGTATTTTGAAATCTTGGTTCTACCTAGCTAAAAGCCCAAAGCTCGAATGGCTTTACTTGTTTCTTAGGCATTTCCAGAAGATGTGCCATGGGAGTCTTGAGTGGTGACCGGGCAGCTCCAGGCAAAAAGGAAAAAGAACATTGCACACAGTTTAATCTTTGGGGGAGTCATTTTCAGCAGGGCTGGTGTGGTGCAGAGGCTGGAGCAGCACTGACGATGAGGCAAGCAATGTGGAATTGCCCTGGCCAGGGCTTCTTATGCCACGGGGAATGTGACCATTCTGCGCTGAAAGCCAGCGGGTGAGGATTGGCCTTCCCAGCTTTGTGCTCTTTGGGAAAACCATTAGTGGCTTGTGTATGAAACAGAGTGGAAAGGACCCTGTTACCTTTAGGAACTTTTTCAAGCAAAAGACAATGCGACCAAGAGGAGACCTCCCAGAGTCTGGAGGATGAGAGGAGGAGGCAGACTTGCAGGTTTTCTGAGAGTCGATGGACAAGACTTTGTCATGGATTAGGAGGGAGGAGCCCCCCTGATTTCCTAAGCATTTGCCTTGGAGAACTCGGGAGAAGGGGAAGCCTGGATCAGTGTGTTTCATGGGGACATTAACTGTGTTGAATTTGGAAACTTTTATCTTGATGTGTTCAGGATAAACCTAGTTATAAGTCCTTAGGAATTGTAGGCATTTATTATAAATCATTAAACAAAAGGACATCTTTAGAGGATAAAACAGATAAAACAAATGTCATTTTTAAAAGAAATGTAAGTCATAACAAAGGAGTAAATAGTAAACAATGCAAAAAAGCAATACTATTTTTATTTTTGAAAAGATTTATTTTAATTTTTAATTATGTACATGTGTGTTGTGTGCACATGAGTGCAGTTGCCTGAGGAGGTTAGTTACAGACAGTTGTAAGCCACCTGAAGTGGGTGCTGGGAACTGAACTCAGGTCCTCCAATAGTGCCTTACACATTCTTACCCTCAGGGATATCTCCTTGGCTCATCTACCCATAAAGTACTAGGATTACACCTGGTTTCTGCTGTGCTGGGAACCAATCCCAGGATTTCATTATGCTCAGCAAGCAACCCTCAACCCACTACTACCTATTCTCATAAAGGCTTGGGAAAATTAGTATTTGCATTCAGTGCAGGCCAAAATACATGGAGAAGAATATTTTCTGAGGGTAATTTGACAGTATTTCTTTAAATGCTTGCACACCTGAACAGTTTAGCCCAAGCATGCTCATTGCTATGTGTTTATGACAAGATAAAATACAGGAACAAGGTTAATATATAGAAATTAGAAGAAATGGAATGTTGTGCAGTCATTAAGATAATATAGAATTATCTTTAGTTATTTGGAAAGACCACAACAAAAAAGAATTAGCAAGCAATCTATAAGGTAGGATCAAAATTTTAGTGAAAAGAGATGAATTTTTTTGTGTCCAAAAAAAATTTCAGTATATTTTCACAGGCAAATTCAAGAAGGTTCAATGCATGTCAGACTATTGCAGGTGATTATCTCTCTGGAACTTGGAATTTCAGGTTTTTGCCTTTTAAATTTCTGTTTGTTATCTGTGATTTTTCCGTAAAAAAAATGTATTACTTGCATAATTTTTAAAAAGTAATTTAAAATGTAAGTATTGGGTGATCAGGATTACTTTTACAAAATGAAAGGGGTTGATGAGTACTAAAGATGAAGAATCGGGAATCACTGGCTTACAGGTGACAGAAGATGCCATCAAGGGAAGCTGGTAGAGACAGAAAGCAGAGGGCCAGCCAGGCCCATGGACAAGAAACTAGAATTGATTAAAGGGGGTCCAGGGATGTAATCTAAGAAGGGATGATGGGAGAAGTGACAGTGGACAATAGCAAGTAGTGTCCTCTCACCAAGACTGAAATTGAGGATTTCTTAAAGAAACGTTTCATTTTGGGGGTCTGTAGGTAGAAGGGCAGTCATTGGACATAAATAGTGAGAAGATCACAAAGCCCTTACTTAGCAGGTGGGGTTGTAGGAGCAGTGTAGAGATGCCTGGGCTAGGAGGAGAGTGCACAGGGGAGAAACTGGAGATTGCTTTTGAGGGATCTTGGTGGGTGGGAAGACAGGTCAGTGGCTTTCAGTAGAAGCAGAGGTGAGCAATGGGACGGTTTTCACAGGAGACTGGAATACTTCTTGGTTGAGCTAAAGCAGCCTCCATCAGAAAAGAAACTGAAGAGGTGAAGGGAAGTGGGAATAAGTGATTGGTTAAGAATTGAGGGGAGAAAGAGAGGAAGGAGTGTGGCTTTGTCCCAAAAGAAGGTGCATCTTCTCTGGGTCAAAGGGAAGGTGTTTTGGATGAAGGCCTAAGCTGCCTTCCTCTGACCTTCAGGACTGCATGGTTTATTGCTCCAGCTGTGGGTATATCCCTCTTCTTTAAGAATGACCTCAGCTGAAAAAAGATTATGTCAAGCAAGGCCACAGACCTTTCTGTGGCAGCTGACACCTCGCTTTCACAAGGGTCCTGTGTTTGTCTAAGAACCTTGTTGGCATTGTTTGGAAAGTCTTGTTTTTGAACTTGACTTCCACTGTATCTGATAGGATCATGTAGCAGGCATGCAATCAGGGGTAATAGAGAATGTGTGTGTTCCTTGTGTGTTGTTGTCTTGCTTGGGTACAGATACAGTTGGCACACAACTTCCATCCACACTTAATTTATGCTCATTGTGATATGGCTAAGCTCTCAGACAGCATGGGTCCACCAAGTTCTGTGCAGATGTGTCAGATCGCTGAAGGAGCAAGGTGCTCACAACTGAAGCAGGCCAGAACACGCTTCCTATGCGGAAAAAGGACACAGCAGTCTAGGAAGTACAAGAATCAAAGAGCTGGACTATGGCTTTTCTGCTCGCATTACTTTTCTGCACCTGTGAACCATGTAGATACACGTAGCGAAGTAGAGGAAAGGGAAAAGTAGGGTGTGCATCACTCCCCTTTCCTTCTGATCATTACTCACCTCTGAGCTGAAGGAAAGGTGTGCTGGATGGAATGCAAACACAAGGAAAAGCCAAAGAAAACCGTATTGTGCAGAGTCTCTCTGTTCTGGTAAGAACATATACTAATGTATGCACAAGCTATCTGTGGTTCTCTGCGTTATATTTCCTTTAAAACTGGCATTGCACTGCATAAAGATGGAAATAAAATATATGCTAGTAATTTTTAACTTTAAATTATAATGGCATTTACGTCTATGTCTTTTAAGTAATACAATATTTTATTTACTTTTTTTGGATACAGCGTTTCTCTGAAGCCCTGGCTGTTCTGGAACTTGCTCTGTAGACCAAGTCTCAGTCTCAGAGATCTGCCTGCCTCTGCCTTCTGAATGTTGCAATTAAAAGCATAGGCCACCACACCTGGCTAGTTTTATTGTTTTTGTGTGTGTGTGTGTGTGTGTGTGTGTGTGTATGTGTATGATATGTATATGTGTGCATATTGTGTCTTCTCAGTCACTCTCTTTAATGTTTTGAGACAGGGTCTTTCACCAAACCTAGTGTTCACTGAATTGGTGAGATTGAATGGTTAGCCAGCCCCAGAAATCCATCTGTCTTCCACATTCCGGGCACAGGGATTATGGATACATGCCATGTGCCTGGCTCTTTGCATGCGTTTTGGGGATCCAAACCCAACTCTTCATGCTTGTACACCAAGCAATTTACCAACTGAGACATCTCTCCAGCTCTCTCTCTAAAACAAATAAACAAACAAATAATGTTTTAAAGAAGTTTTGGGGAACCAGAGAGGTGGCTCGGCAGTTAAGAGCATTTGCTGATCCGGCAGAGGACCCAGATTCCATTCCCAGTACTGACATGACAGCTCACAACTGCCTGTAACTCCAGTTTAAGGGGATCTGGTACCCCTTTTGGGCACCAGGCAAGCACATGGTATATACATATATACATGCAGACACTCATACATACATATCAAGTAAAAATAATCATTTTTAAAATGAAGTTTTACAAAGCAGTATTTTAGAGTTGATTTTCTTGGTTTTTGAATAAGGAGCTCTGAGGCATTGCTGTTGGTCATTTGCGGAGCTCTTACCCTTTGAGGAAACGTCACAAAACATGGCAGAATCCACTAACAAGAGTTTTATTAAGATAAGGTAAAGAGACAGAGGTGCACAGGCCTGTGGAAAGACACGTGAGTAAGGATGGAGCTGGGAATCATGGCGCTGGCTTATAAAGGTTGGGGGAGGGCCTGCCAATGTGACTATTCCATGCATGCATGTAGATCACATGGTTGTGCTGCACGCTTTACACAACCACACAACGCCAAAGGATCCTGGTCAAGTGAGATGTGTTGACCCGAAAATGACTAGGCAGAAGTGACTAGGTCCTGCTGGGCATGTGCAACCATGCCCAACCGTGGGAGACTGTTGTGAATGCATATCAATTGCCCCCCTGGGGGAGGAGGGGTGCTCTACAAATTATACCACTGTTCCTGGCTAAATCATTGTCTCTTGTTGGAGGCCTTAGACAACTTTCTCAATCTCACTTGTACAAGGCTGAAAAGATGATGAACATTCATAAACTTTGAGAAACACTACATGATGTTATGTGTTTACTGTGTTACTGAAGAAATAGCCACAGGGCTGATGTGGTAGCTTGAATGAAAATGACCCCCAAAGGCTCATAGGGAGTGGCACTATTGGGGGGTGTGGCCTTGTTGGAGGAAGTGTGCACTGAGGGTGGGCTTTGGGGTTTCACAAACACAAGCCAGGCCCAGTGGCACTCTCCTTTTTTTTTTTTTTTTTTTTTTTGGTTTTTCGAGACAGGGTTTCTCTGTGTAGCTTTGCGCCTTTCCTGGAACTTACTTGGTATCCCAGGCTGGCCTCGAACTCACAGAGATCCACCTGGCTCTGCCCCCTGAGTGCTGGGATTAAAGGCGTGCACCACCACCTCCCAGCAAGCACTCTCTCTTCTTGCTATCTGCTGATCCGGATATGGAACTCTCAGCTACCTCACCAGCAACCATGTCTTCCTGCCTGCGTGTTGCCATGTTTCCTATCATGATGATAATGAACTGTAAGCTAGGGCCAATTAAATAATTTTCTTCATAGGAGTTGCCCTGGTCATGGTGTCTCTTCCCAGCAATAAAACCCTAACTAAGACAACTGTTTCCACAGGTAAAGGATGGACTATAAGATCGGGTCAACAGAAGATGGGCAGAGTTTGAGAGAATGGAAGCCATGAGGAAGAAGCCATTACACGAGTGGGCAAGAGCCTGGGCTGTTTAAGCAGAAGAGCTTGTCAGGACTGAAGTGGATCATGGAATGGAGGTTAAATGGATTGAAACAAAGACAGGGAGACCTGAGAGTTTCCATCATCAGGTGAGTTGTCCTCCAGAAGACGAGAGGTTTGGGGGATGATGACAGAGATCTGGTGGGTTGACCTGTGAGCTGGAGTGAAAGACTAGAGGGATCTGGGGGAGGGGGTGACCAAGGTCAGTAAGTGGGTGTGGTCAGGTGGGAATTGCAATTGGGTGTGGGATCTCAAAAGGCTCAAGAAGGGGAGCTGCTGGTTCCAGCCTGCAGCCTGGCTCCAAAGGGCTGAAAATGAGAGAGGCTAAAATCTAACAGAGGCAGGATGGAAAGCATAAACTTGTACTCCTTCCCGAAGGCCAGCAGGGCCAAGCCAGGGCCAATCAAGAACATCAACACCAAATAGGGAAGTAATAGGATCACAGACACAAATGGGAGCCAAAGATCCTAGGAAAGAAAGCAATGGGTCTGGAACAGGTGTGGAGATGGCCAGTTTTGGGTGAGACCCATCAGATTACAATGTGATCCAGCAGAATTCATGGAGTTCTGACTGCAGACATTCATTAACCCCCTTTGAGAGCCAGGAGGAACTGCTAAACGCTTCTCTTTGCTTCCTGGGGTCCTTCCCTACTACTAGGCTTTCTAAAGACCAGCAGTCTCTACCCCCAAACAGTGGTGTGATGGTTAATATTGTCAATTTGAACCACCAAATCTCAGGGCATGGCTGTGTTGGATGATGCACCTTAGATGTGGGTGGGGCCCCTTAATGAACTGGGTCCCAGACTGAATAAAAAGGAAAAAGTGAGGTGAGCACCAGCATTTTAGCATTCACCTCGCTGATTCCTGACTGACTATACTGCAATAAGCCTAGCCCCTTTGCTCTGCTGTCCTGACTTCCCTGCCATGATGGCCTGAGTCAAAATAAACCCTCTTCCCTTATGGTCGGTCCTTTTGTCACATCTGTTATTATAGCAATGATAAAATTAACCAACACAGGTGGTGAACTTGTATCAGAAACATATCCAGGACATTTCTTCACTTAAGCCAAATTGAAAGTGGTTTGAGGGTTGAGGGTATAGCTCAGTGGAAGAGCATTTGCCTAACATACATAAGGCTTTGGGTTTGGTTCCTAGCCCCACAAGTGAGCAATAAAAACAGAATAAAAACCCAGTGAACTATCTACATGGTGCCCAGTATCTACATGTTTTTAGTCTAAATGTACTGGGCCCACTCAGCTCTTACATGGTGACAGTGAGCTGTCTGGTAGTCTGTTCCTCAGGCATCGTGGCATGGGCTGGCACTGTGCATGAAAGCTCCACCTGGAAGACCTTCAACCAAGGCCACAGTATGGAGAACTTTGTCCTGCTGGCACCAGGCAGCTCTCCACTGCACCCAGGTCATAGTTTCTCTAACACAGGGCTGCTTCAGGCATCTGTCTGCCTCTCTGGGAAGTGTGGACCCCTTCCTTTTCCTGTTTTTCTCAGGACCCCATCAGCCTTTCCAGGTCCAAGGCAGTTCTCCCTTTCCTTCCTAGACCCTGTATCCTAGGGTCTGTCTTCTGCATGAACAGTTCTATTTCATCTCCCCGTGTTTTAACAAAAATAAGGGCACCTGGCAGCGTAATGGTTCGTTATTTAACCCAGTGAAGAAAGAAATGGAGGTCTTAAAGGCACAAAAGCTTGGGGAAGGAACAGAAGGAGGTTCCCAGGAGGAAGAAAGTACCTTTTGTATTTTTGTGTTGAGCCTGCTGCTGAGATAAACAAGACACAGGTAATTTCTGAATCACTTGTCCTGGTCCACTGACATGCAAATCAATTGCCTTTCTAGATGCAAATTCCCTGGAATGGAGTGGAGTCTCAGTGGATTCCTGAGTCACCCCAGAAAGGAGTATAATGAAACCGTGGGACTGCTTAAGTGTCCCTGAGGCCTGTCACCATGGCTGGGACAAGACTGCTGAGCCTGAGACAGGAGCTGACCAGGCTGTAAGCACTAGGTCCCCCAAGAAGTGGCATTCTTGCTGTGCCTAGTGACCCGGTCTGCAGCTCACTAGAAATGACATTAGGTGCAATGGCGGAATGTTCAGGCAAACAAATGGATATCAGAGTGTTTGCCTGAGGTTGCAGAGAGAAAGAAAATGTGTTTCTGAGCCAAATACAATAATAAGAAAAGAGCATAAGCCTCCAGACTGCTTATTAGCCAAGGGACAAGGGAGTTGGGAGAGGGAAGGGGAAAAGATGGAGTTGGAAGATGGGTAGTTATGATGCACAGGGATCTGGCTCTTTCCTCTCATTGATGTCAGGAGATGGGAAAGTTAACACAGTCTTTTATTTTGTATCAACAAAGCTTTCACTGGTCCCTCATTCCAGCCGACCCTCATCTGTTACCTGAGCTTCTAATCTCGGCCTTAGGGAAAGACTCAAGATAACAGTGCTGTCACAGTTTGCTCCCCAAACACATCCTTTTCTTTTTGTTTATGCTTTCCCTACTGTTTTTTGGTTTGTTTGTGGAAGCCAGAGGTTGATGCCACGTGTCTTCACTGCTGGTCTACCCAGCTGTTTTCATTCCAACACTGAAGATCCAAACTTGGGTCCTCATGCTTGAGCAGCGAGCACTTTGCGGACTGAGCCACCTCCTCAGCCAACTATGCTTTCCTATTTTTGCTTTATTCCCTTTCAGGAGGGGTGGCAGATGTATGCTTTGTCTTCTTTCTTTCTGTGGCTTTAGTAGGAAATATTTGTCTCATGTGTGAAATTTTGCAAGGCCTGGGGAAGGAGCGAGAAACTGAAGAAGGTGGCTGGGTGTTCAGGCAGCATGCTGACTGCTTTCTTGGACATGTCAGCCATGGGCAGCAGCAACAGGATGGATGAAATTCACCAACAGAGTAGATTAACTTGCTAGTGATCCACGAAGACAAGGAACCCCTTCCCTCTGATATCTCCTTCCATCTGGCTATAGGAAGATACCACTTACATTTAGGGTGGGTCTTCCCACTCCAAACAAATCAATCAAGAAAATCCCTCATGGGTGTGACAGCATTTTAGCTCTTTGCTGTTTCCAGTCAAGTGCACAGCCAGGACTAGCCCCCACAGAAGGTGTGAGATCATTGACTACAGGGCCCCAAGGCTACTGACTGAATGAGACCTCATACTGTAAGGACTGAAAGAGCCAGAGAGAGGATACTACTCAGTGGCCATCACTGAATGCTACAGACCACATTGTCTCTGTGAGTGGAAAAGAAGACTATAGAAGAAACGGTAGAAATCCCAAGATTTGGAATCCTCAGAAAAAAAAAATTAACATTGGCATGCCTCAGCTTCCCCATCTTAAGTCATATTTTGTATGTATAAATCTCATCTACAATCCAGGCTACAAGAAATTTTCTTCAAGCTATCCCACATCCAACATTCCAGTTCCCATACTTCTGAGAGTGTGGGAAGTGGAATCTTTGTCAAGGAGACCCCTTCTCCTTGGGTTGTGCAAAGGTCCTGGGGTCTTACGTAGCACGGCATGTAGAAGTCTTTTATTCATTCAATGAATACCTTTTTTTGTTATCTACTCAGTAGCTAATTCCTAGCTCAAGAGTGCTGGAGATGTAAGATTTATGAGCAAAAGAGTTAGTTTCTGGTCTCAAGTAGCTTGCAGTCTGCACAGGGCTGGCAGGGAGTGGGAGGTGTGTTTATGGGGGCAGGCAAGAGACGTATAAACAAATGAGTCAGCCAAGAAGCAGAGGATGATGATGAAGCCAGGACAGGGTAAATATCGTAGGTTGTCAGAGCCCAGTAAGGGACATACCTGTTCCCAGCTCAGCTCTCAACTACAGAAGAGACAGGCAGATGAGTCAGAACTCAGAGCTCCAAATGCCAGCTTAATGGCTAATCAAAGCTAGACTAGAGGATGTGACTCAGGAGCCCAGCAACAAGAGTTCTCCACAATGAACCCTGAAATTAGGAAGATTTGCATATCGAGTCTTAAGAAGTGATGATCCGCCATGAGTCGCCCCCACATGAGGTAGAACTGTCACTGTTAAACCTCCTTCTTGGTCCACAGCAGCTGGCTCCCACTCTTGCAGCATCCTAAAGAGAAAGGGAGGAGCTGAGCCTTGGCATCTTTAGTCAACTTGTCAATCACAGGAAAGAAGGTTGGGACAGGAGAGCATTCCTTCCTCATTGTCTGAACCCTCCCAACTATGAACAGACATTTGTTGATCTTAAAGACTCTCCATTTGTCCTCCTGGCTTCCCCTCCCGCACCTCATCTGGTTCCCTTTTCTCTTCCTTCTCAAATGGTTTCCTTCCTCCTCTTCCTTCTCCTTCCAACCCCCTCTCTCTCCCTCCCTCCTTTCTTTCTTCCTTTCTCTGGCTGTACTGGGGTTAGAACCCAAGGGCTTTGAGTAAGTGCTCTCCTCAGCCTGAGAGTAGAGTACATCCTCAGCCCCTTATCCTTTCTCCCTGTCCCTTTCATCTCTTTTAATCTACAAGGGTTTGGTCTAAGTCATGTTCACATGACTTGACTTGAGTCCATCTGGTATGGCTTCTGCTTCTCCAGCCAAGGCCAATCCCGCTGTCTGTCTCCATGTCTGTGCGGCTGATTGGCGCTGAGAATTAAAGCAGAGCGCGTTTTCCTAAACTGTAATGAGAGTGGGTTTTCTCATTTGCTGGTGGAAGCTAAGAGCTCTGCTGGCTTGCGGGAAAGGGAGCCCCCACTTTTCATACCTCCTGGACACTGGCTTCTTTGAGCCACTTTCTCCCCCAGATCTAGAGTTTATCTTCCTTCCTCTGCACTTCCCCCAAGTGCCCTGACAGCCAGGGAACACTCAGCTGAGGTAGCAACTGGTATTCAGCAAACGGCCTATATTTTTGGATTTAATTATTTCAGTGAGCTTGCCTAGGGCATGGAGGTCAAGGCCTGGACAGGCAGTCACCCCACAAACAAATGTCCAGGTCTCCTGGGGGCCTGTCATCCCTCGGGTGGCTCCCTAGGACTGTGGCTGGCCCTACCCATGTAGGATTCCATTCTGGGCAGGCCAGGAGAAGAAAGTAATTGAAGGTTTCTCAAAGGATTGATATTTGGGCCAACATAGTCTCTATTCTGGGAGTCCAGAGAGCACTGAGGAATATTTAGCACGGAATCTGGCCACTAGATGCCACAGCATTCTCTACACTTGTGGCAACTCAAAATTTCTATAGTTGTTGTTAAATGTCTTCTAGGGCTGGGGATAAATACCCCCAGCAAGGAGTCAGTGGTTCAGAGTTCTGCAGTATCCATGTGATAAACAGTGAGGCACACAGTACTGGGTTGTCATGATCTGAGTGCTAATCTACCCCTCTGTCTTTATACCTTGCTCTTCTTGTACACTGTGTGCATGTGTGTGTACAGTTGTATTAAATTATATCTGTTCTAATGTGATTGATATCTTATTGAAAATGTTGATTACAATGCAAATTTTGTGTTTACTTGTACACAATTTTGTTCTCCCAAACACTGAGTGAACACAAAAGATGGGACCTAGTTTACTGATCTCTGTGGAAAACACACATGAATGCATCATACACACTCATACATCACACATATGCATCATAATACTCATACATCACACATATGCATCATATACACATATATGTCATCTACACATTATATGTATTGCATACATATCACACACATATGTATCAGACATGTACATCCATCAGACACATACACACATATCATACATCATGCATACATATATCACATAATGCATTACATACATATACATATAGTGTACTATATTTATCACATCGATCATAAAACATACATCAAATACATATTACACCAAATATATGTATATCACACATCACATAATACATTACATACATGCATATAAGTTACACACATCCATAACACATACATCTATAGCACATACATGTACACACATGTATGCATCTCACACATATTCAACATACACATATGCACACACCACACATGTATACATTATACATACATACACCACACACATCACACATATCCTACACACATCCTATACACACACATACTCTGCATATCATCAGAAAGACAGAATATATACACCCTCTGAGCATTGAAAGACCACACATCTTTTTTCTTTATAGAAGGGAACAGGGCCCCTCAGAAATGGGTTTGAAGTCGGGAACTGGGTGGGGTTGGGAACATGAGGGACTTGGGAAGTGGCGAAGGAGAGAGCAGTAGGCTGTAAAAACGTGGGACTAGAGCCATCAGAAAAGTAAAAACCAGAAAGACACGGAGACTCCATCTCTTCCCGGTAAGAATGGTTGTTGCTATGAAAACACCAAATGTTGAGGAGGACAGGGCCTCTTGTCGATAGGTGGTGACAATGTGTACACACATTGGAAGTCAACCTGGACTTTCCTCAGAAGAACTCACGGGAAATAGAACTGCTTTATGATGCAACTTCCCGGGGGACTCCTGGGCATATGCCCACAGGCATCTAAGCACATAGAGGCACTCAGTATCCGTGTTTACTACAGTACTAGTCCCAGTAGGCAAGATGTGGAACCAGCCTAGGTTGTCGCCAACAGATGCATGTGAAGAAAAATGTGGTATGTATAATCAATAAAGTTGGTTTTTGCTTGTTTGGGTTTTTTGTTTGTTTGTTTTGTTTTGTTTGTTTGTTTTGGTTTTTTGATACAAGATTGTGAACCCCTAGCTGTCCTGGAACTCACTCTTTAGACCAGGCTATACATAATAGAGTTTCAAAAGAGATCTGTAAAGAAAAACCAAATCATGTCATTTTCAGAAAAATAGATGGAACTGGAGCTCATCGTGTTGAGCAATAGAAGCCAGACTTTGAAGGAGAACTATCATCTGCTCCCTCCCATCGGTGGAATGTAAACCAAAGGGAAATCCATGAAAGCAGCAGGGAGATGCTATGGAGAGGAAGGGACCAGTGAGAGAGGAAATGAGGAGAGGGTAGAGCAGGGGTGAGCCTATCGCTCTCTCTCTTTTGTATCCCTCAGCCTGTGGTGTGTGTGTGTGTGTGTGTGTATTCACCTGTCTGTCTGTCTTTCTCCCCCATCCACCTACACCTTCCTCATGTGGTTAGTAGCATGTAGTGGGAATGGGGGAGAGGGGGACACAGCATAAAGAAAGCATACATACATGGTTCAGGCTAGTGTGAAACATCCTATGTAGATGGGTCATTGAAATTAAATGTGACCAGAACAAGAATAAACTATGAACAGAACATGATAGTGTTGGCCCAAGAGAGAGGAGAGAGTGTCTTGTTTTCCTATGAAGAATGAACAGACATTCAGCAGATAGAAATCAAGATGATGAGGGTATTTCAGGTCCCAACATGCATTGCAAAGGCCAGAGTACCTCAGCAATCTTAGCATGGAAGTTCCAGAAGAATGTCCGAAGTTGGGTGTTTCGCATAGTCATCAAGGAGCATGGGTGAACCAAGGCTGAGCTGTTAAGAGGCTGAGGACCTTAGGCTTTGTTTCTGGGGTAATGGGAAACAGTAGCAGTCTCTCACCAGGGGAATGGACAGGCGTGATTTTCCTCTTTGGGAGCCTAGGTGACACTGTGGTTGAGATTTAATTTACATATTCCCATCACCCCAGCTGAAGCACACAATAATCTGTTTTGGTGGATTTGTTGATGTGTTCAACCATCATCATCATCTTCCAAAGAAACCTTAAAACCTTTAGCAGTGCCATACTTCTCACCTTGCTCTAGTCAGTGCTAGGGAACCTCGGTGCCCCTGTGATCTATAGCTGGCCCTGTTCAGATGAGGTCATATACTTGGAGTCCTATACCATTTGACCTTCTGTGGCTGTCTTCTCTCACCACAGCACTTTCAGTGTTTCTCTATGATGTGGCATTCACCACTGCTTCTTTCTTTTTCATTGCTGAATAACATTCTAGTGCCAACCATGGGCAGGCACATTTTGCTTATCCCTTCAGTAGCTGGTAAACACTTGGCTTCTTTGCTCCATTTGAATAGTGCCGCCATGAGCAGTCATGCTTCATGGAGGTGAACATCTATGCCCTATAGGGTTGCATTTGTTGTGGGGGGTCTATCTGGAGGGTGGAAGTGTAGGATCAGATAGTCTGTTTAATTGAGTCAGAAAATACCAAAATGGCTATATTGTTTTATATTCCCACCAGTAATGTCCAAAGGTTCTCATTGCTGCACATCTCTGTTAAAACTTGTTCTTTTCTGTCATATTTGTTTGTTCAGGAGGCTCCTGAGGCAGCAGACTGAAGGGTAAGCAGGCATAGGTTGATTCCTAGAGGGGGTTCTTGCAGTGAGCCACAGTAGGGCAGGCAGAGCTGCTAACCTTGCTGATGGTATTAATGACTATGAATTTCTGAATTTACACATGGAGGTGAGTGTCTGACTGTAACAAGATCTCCTCTTCATGTTCATGGGTGGCAACATGTGCTTTAGAGACTCTTTAAAGCCAACAGAAAAAAAATCAACCAAGAACTACACTTTTGGTGATTACAGGTAATATTTCCTAGGCCTGGAGGGTAGCTCTGACTTCCTCAGCTTCCCTGTGTGACAGGGATTAAGTAGTTATGCTGCCCCATGGGACTCAAATAGCATACTTCTTTGAGCAGACACTGAGCTGGGTGACAATCAGTAACAATAGAAAGTAAGACTCGCTTCCTTTTGATACAAAGAAGCCCAACCATTCCAAGGTCATCTGGACAGACTCTAACCCAGCCCAGTTTACAGCTCCAGAGCACAACTAATGAGGCTCTCCCAGACTTTTTGTGGAAGCCTCCACTCCTTTGCCAGTGTTCTCCAAGGCTCCAGGTCAGGCCAGGTGTCTCCTCTTCACAGTGTCCTCATGATGGCTTCCTGTCATCCACCCAGGGAGGACAGTTGCTCAGCTCAGCTCCTTCTCCTCTCAGCTAAACATCCTTTCCAGCCATGGTGCTGGGCCAGCTTCCAACCAAGTGCTGTCTGTGCCAAGTCCTCTGGGTTCATGGAATAGGAGCCCCATACTTCCTTTCCAAGGACTTTCAGCCTAGAACCTCCTTAATGGGAGGATGAAAGGAGAGGGGGGGGGAAGGAAAAGGGTAAGGGAGAATGGAAGAGAGAGAGAAAGGCAGGGGGAGAGAGGGAGAGGGAGGGAGAAGGAGGAAGGGGAAAGGAAAGGGAAAGGGAGGGATGAGGGGAGGTGAGGGAGAGAGGAGGAGGGAAAGGGGAGAGGGAGGGAGAATGAGAAGGTGAGAACTCAAGAGTTTGGTTAGAATGCAGCCATTTCCTTTGAACTTGTTAGAATTCTTTTGCAAAGCAGTACTCCTACCATCATCAAAGGGCTGTGGGGCTAGAGGGCAGGCTTCCCTCTCATGCGACAAAATGGAAGGGTGCCTGTGTGTATGGCATGTACGCGTGGGTGCATGGAGTGCTGTCCCCAAATAAATAAAATAAAATAATAAAAAAAGCAGAAACAAAAAACCATACTTTGTAAAATCCCTCTCCTTCAATCTCCATTTGCACCCCGCCCCCTCCCCCCTCCCAACCATGTCCAATCAGTTTACAGGACAAAGGGAGAGGACATATGGGTCAGCAACATCTCAAGTTTATAAAAATAGAGCACACGCCACTTCAATAAAGTGTATAAGACAAAGACTTCCCTTTAGAAGTGGGAGCCTGAAGGTACAGGGGGATTGCAGGACAACCAGGAAGCGGTGCTTCTCTCCTAATTACAGGCCACTCTCGGCTGTATTTTGTTGACCTCGCTGATTTCAATCAGTTCTCAGCACATGCAGCCTTCACCTGCTATGAATCAAAACCTGGAGGGCTCTCTGTTCTCCACGCTCAGAAAGGAACCCTTTGATAAGGCTGTTAGGGATGCAAGGCAGAGCGGGTTGGGCTGGGTGGTTTTAGGCTGGCATTACACATTTATGATGTACACTGTTGTAGGAGCAAGGGCAGTGCGTGGCAGAGCTGCAGAGGGGTGGGACTTCTGGAGAGTGGCTGCCCTGTGGCTCCCACTGTTGTAGCAAAGGCTGAGGAGGGAAGAGCAAGTGTTGGCGGGGCAGCGGGGGTGGGTGGGGGGAATCACAGGTCCGTTCTGAGGAGGGACTATAGGATGTCTCCCTCTATTATGGAATGTGTGTGTGTGTGTGTGTGTGTGTGTGTGTGTGTGTGTGTGTGCGTGCGCGCGCACACCTCGTACTCTAGTTTGCTCAGACAGTTTCAAAGTACCTAGTACCCTGTGGTTATTAAAGTAGTTAGAAGGGATCAACTGACGGATGAGGAGATGGCTAGTTTGGTAAAGTGCTTGCCAAGCAAGTATGAAGACCTGAGTTCAGATCCATACACACATAAAAGGCCAGGCATGGAGGTGTGCATTTGTAATCCCATGGCTGGGGAGGTGGAGACAGAAGATTCCCCAGAGCTCACTGGCTGGCCAGCCTGACTGATTGAATGAGCTCCAGGTCTAGTGAGAGACCTTGTCTGAGAAAGATGGGGTGGTGATTGATTGAGAAGATACCTGACTTCAGTCTCTGACCTCCTTGGGTACACCTGCATGCACATGTACACACCCATGCAGATGTATAACACACACACACACACACACACACACACACACACCAATGAGTGGTCAGGCTAGGTGCCGGGTACCCTCTTTTTCAGAACTACTTCTTGGCTTGGAGGAATTTAAGGAAGATTTTGAGCTCTAGGCGGCAATAGTGACTGGCTGCTGGGGGAGTGGGGAAGATGACAGTGAGTCTGAGAGACAGATGGTGGAGGAGAATCAGGTGGTGCAATTAGCTTGTACTAAAAAATACAGATGCTCATATCCATAGCTCCCACCCTGTGCTCTCACTGTTACCAAGGGAAGAAATGAGCCCTCCCTCCTTAACGTTCTCCTGTGTTCAAGCTCTTAGCACGATTTTTTAAAAAAGCAAACCTCTTTTCTTCTAAATGACAAAACACAGACACATAAATACACATACTTGCAATTACACAGATGCATACACACATATACATACCCCATACCACACACACACTTGAATGCACACATACACTGGAGTACACACCACACACACACACACACAACACACACACACACACACACACACACTTCACATAACGGTGCTGACTACATAACCCTGGACTCTAATACTTTAGCTTTCTCACTCTGCAGCATGAGGTTCATATAGTCAATCAAGCAGTTCAATGAAGACTCAACACATATGAAGTTACAAGCCCATTGGTGCTGGTGTGTACATGCTACCACCACTACAACCATCACCACAGCCAGAGCTGAAACCCATTGCTGCTTCTAGACATGCATGCCAAGTTGTCTACTGTTATCAGATCCATGGTAAGAAGAGGAAGGGGAGGGACAAGTGGCCATTGCTTCCTGGTGGGAGCCATGACATTTGTGCGTTTTCCTGCATGTATGTATGTGCACCATGTGAGCTCAGTGCTCACAGAAGCAAGAAAAGGACATTAGCACTGAAGTTGAGATCCAGCTGGAGTTAAGGAGGGTTGTAAGCAGGCATGTGGGTGCTGGAAGCCGAACCTGAGTCTTCTGCAAGACCTACAAGAGCCCTTCACTACAGAGCCATCTCTCCAGTCCCACATAACATTTCCTCAGCAAGGCTGGCTGATAGCAGAGAAATTCGTTGTTGATGACTTCCCAGTGCTCAAACTCCACAGAGGATGCTCTCAGGGCCCCCATAGTAGTGGTGCCCACAGCCTGGATTGTTGCCAGTGTTCTTAGTGAAGTCACTCACCTCTCCCTTAGAAGTAGGGCTCACATCTTCACGCCAGCACTTGCTGTGTCCTCTGAAGTCATACAGTGTCCCTTTCTACCTCTGTTCCTCTATTGTGTCTTACATGTAACATGGTCATATATTTCATTATATGTGTAAGGTGTATGTGTGTGTGCACATTGTTGTATATGTGTGTGAGTGTAGTGTGTGTATGTATGTGTGTATATTTGTGCATGTGTGTGTGTGTGTGTGTGTGTGTGTATGTGTGTGCCTGTGGAGGCCAGAGGTCAATGTCAGGCACTTTCCTCAGTTTCTCTTTATCTTACTTTTGAGACAGTCTCACTGAACACAGAAATCACCAATTAAACCTTCACGTCTGACTTTCAACTTCTAAGAAACCCTGTGTTTCACCCTGTCTGTCCTATGGCTAGGGTTACTATTGTGCCTGCTGTCAATCCAAATTTGGGTCCTCACACTTGTCTGGCACACATGTTACTAACTAAGCCATCTCTCCAAACCTGAGGTCATATATTTCAAATTGTGCATTGAATTCTATGGTTTGGGGTAGGGGAGTCAGGAGCCTGTGGTGGGAAGTGGTAGAGGGAGGCAATGGCGAATCAGGCTATGGGCAACAGTCTATGAGCAAGAGGTAAGGGTGGGTTCCTGGATCTCCATGCCCACTCAGTGCTTCCCTGGTGTGTGCCCTGCACACACTGAAACCTCACAGGGCTGGTAGCTTAGTGCTGGGAATTTGTGCTGATTCATTCAACAAATATTTACTGATGGCCTCTGCATGCCAGAGACTGTTTACAACGGCACAGATAACAATGAGTTGGTTCAAGAACTAGGTGAAAGTGAATGATCACACTTAGCCAGTGTGTGTGTGTGTGTGTGTGTGTGTGTGTGTGTGAGCACATGTTAGCTTAGCTGTTATGACTTTCCTGTGGAGTAGATGTCATGATTTTGAAAGTTCTAGAACCTGTTGTTAATTCTCCTTTGTTAAAGTATTTTGGTGGGAATTTTCTAGAAAAAGCTAAGGTATATATGTATATGATCATTGAGTCTGACTACCCATATGCTTTGCTTAGCTTCTTAAAGGATTTTTATCATCATCATCATCATCATCATCTTCATCATCATCATGTATGTATTGTGTGTGTATCCACATGTATGATGTGTATGTATATGGCTGGTTCACACATGCCACAGTAGTTATACAGAGGTCAGAGGACATTTTAGAGGTCAACTCTCTCTTTTCAACATGAGTTCTAGAGACTGAACTTAAGTCACCAGTCTTATGTGGCAAGATGACCTGCTGAGTCATCTTGCAGGTTCCAGCTTTATTTGTTTATTTTTTAAAGAGCACACTGCTCATGTGTTGTCTGAGGGAGAGCCTTTCATTGTCCTACCTCCACCACTCTCCTGATTCTTTCCTTCCAGGTGTCCCTCTCATCAAATTCTCACATTTCAAGAACTTAGAACCTCATTCATACCTACGGCTATGAGCGTTCTTCTGTGGCTGAGGAAGACGCTTGATCACCTGCAGCCTCTCCTCACTGTGCTAGAAGGTCGGGAGGGTGGCTGTTTGTCCTCCATCATTGCCTTTAATACCAAGAATGCCTCGTTCCTCATTAGAGGCACAGACGTTGTAATAGACTCCGAATAAGTTCAGGGACTAAGCAGATGAAGTTTCAGCTCTGTGGGTCCACTGCTTAGGGAAACTGATAACTTGATTATATTAGCTTGAGTCTTCCTAAAGCAAAAATATGGAGCAACAATACACCTAAAGAGCTGTATGGAATTACATGTATGTCTATATCAAGACATGTGGGCAAGTCGTAAACATCACTTTGTTCTCCAGCCTCGCCTCATGTCCTTCCTACAGCTCTGCCTTAATGTCATCTGGAACTGATCATGTCATCTCCTCTGATCATGTTCAGAGGGGTGTGTGTGTGTGTGTGTGTGTGTGTGTGTGTGTGTGTGTATGTATGTCTGCGTGTGCGTGTGTGTTTGTGTGCCTGTGTGTCTGTGTGTATTTATGACTATGTGTACGTGCATGTGGTGTATGTGTGTGTGTGTGTGTGTGTGTGTGTGTGTGTGTGTGTGTGTTGAAGACAACAGACAGCACAAAGCTGGCTTCTTCTCTCATCTGTCCTGTGGAAGGAACCGACACAGCAGCCCCACGTGGCTCTCAGAACACCATGAGTAAAAAACAAACAAAGCAGAGGTTGTTCTGCCTGTCAGCCTCAGAGAGCATACGGAGCTGAGACACCAGTGTATTACCACTGCTGTACTGCAGTTGAGCCAAACAGAAACAGAAACGCCGTAATAAACTATTCTGGGGAGGTCCCTGAGCTCCTGCACAGAACACAAGCAAATAAACAAGAGGGTAGCAGTGTTGTGTGTTTTGTTTTTTTTTTTCTTTTTAAAGATGCATCAGAGGAAAACAAGGTAGAAAGAATGAGGAAAAATGGAAGAAGAAAAAGGGAGAAAGAGAAAGTAGGAGAGGCATGGCACTGGGTCCCGTCAGTGGGACTTCTTTAGTGGCATAAGATTAGAGCTTTGGGGGACTCCCTGCTTTCACCTAGGTGCATGTTAAAATCTGATCACAAGTTCTGACTATGTCTGGGTTCGTGAGGAGTTGGGAGGATTTAATGGGAGAAGATGTGAAGAAGCATCTGTAAAATAGCTGAATTTGTTTTAATTTTAGAGATTAATTTATGTATGCACTTTACATAAATGGGTGTTTTGTCTACATGTACATTTGCACATCAAAAGAGGGCGCCAGATCCCATAGGACTAGTTACTGATGGTTGTGAGCCACCATGTGGGTGCTGGGAATTGAACCCAGGACCTCTGGAAGAGCAGCCAGTGCTCTTAACTGCTGTGCCATCCCTCCAGCCCTCTGTTTTAATTTTTAAAGATATACTTGGTGTGTGTGTGTTCATGTGTGTGGTGCGTGTGTATGGGGGAACACCTGTGTATAAGTGTGTGTGTATTTGTGTGTACACATGTGCAGAAGTTCAGGGCTTATGTCCCAGGTGTTTTCCTTGATCACTCTCAACCTTATGTATGGAGCAAGGCTCTTTGAGTTGTGTTCAGAGCTTGCTCTTGTGAGCCTCTGCCTCTGCCTCCTACACAAGGGATTACAAGTAGGCCTCGAGTCCAGCATTTACTTGCGTGATATGGATTTGAACTCAGGTCTTCACAATTGTGTGACAAGTGGTTTTTATTCACTGAATCATCTCCCTGTCCCTGTTTGGAAGAGCTTTAAAATGGTTATTTCCCTTTCTTCTTTCTATCCTCATTTCCTCATAATTCCAGTCCAATCAAGTTGATAAAACTCATGTCTGTCACACTGACCAGATTCTCTCCTTATCAGCAGGTTAAGATTGAGTAACTGAGGAGAGGAGTGGGGGGAGGGAGGGAGGGATGGAGGGAGAGAGAGGAGGGAGGGAGGGAGAGAGAAGGAGATGCTCATTCAGGGGTGGAGGGGTATATGGGCACATAGTTCACATAGAAATTATTCTGCACTGCCCATGTGGTTGACAGGTAGGCCGTTTGCCTACTGGCCGTCTTCACAGACTTCAGAGAAAATTAAAGCAAATAAATAAAACAGGATAAATGGAGACACAGCAAACAAAAGCCCTACAGCTGTGAGAGGCTGTTTCTGAGCAAAGCCTTGCAGTAGGAAGCCCTCCTCAAATGACAGCAGACTCATGGAAATGTGTGTGAGGTTTAAAAAGTGTCACTACTTACATTGTTTGTTTTCCAGATGTTAAGGGCAAATCCCCAACTTCGAGAGCTATTGTCTGTTTTGAAAGTGTGTGTCAATGTACAGCTCAAATGCAATGCCAACACTAACAGAAATGACCTCCAAGTGCTAATTATATCTCACTCAGACTTCGTAGTGAATTTTTACAAGGCTTAGTTTCTAGAAGGCATGTGATATAGTGGTTAAGAATATGAGCTTTTGATGTAGACAAAAATTGGGTTCAAAGGTAAGGGCTAAGAATTAGCCATCATGGATTCTTGGGTCATTCAGTGCAGGAAGATGTAAAAAAACAAAGCCTCAGAATGATAGCTGGCATCCAAACTTGAGTTTAGATTGGAATTGGGGGTGAAAACTATGAGGTAAAAATTAATGAATAGATTATTTAATGTAAGTGTTTTGACAGTTATTGCTCAGTGATTGATCAGTTGAAGATTTTGATGGTGATAATGGTGGTGGAAAGACATTGACTCACATAAAACAGAAATTAAAAATATAGGAAATTATAAACTCTGAGAAAAACAAACTTCAAGAAATGAAACTAACTCGTAGTAAACGTAAACTCTCTGTCTCATAAAAGAGTAACACATCTATAGCCATAATGGTGTAAGCAAGACCATTGACTCAAACTGTGGAATAACTATACTAAAAAAATAAAGGAAAGATAGTAGGAAGATGGTGGCAGTGTGAAGTTAGCTCTTTGTATACAGTAAAGGGAGAGGTCCATGGTAGAAACTGCAAGCTGGCCACACAAAGAGAAGAACAAAGAAGGCATAGTTTAATTAACAGCTAGCAAGGCACTAACCAAGGTCAAAGACCAGCAATGCTTGTAAGGTCAGTGACTGGCAACACCAGCCAGTGTTGGCAGTAGCCAGCAAATGAGCCAAGGTCAGCAGCTTACAAAACGTAAGTCAAAGGTGGGCAGAGGTGGGTATCGATGCAACACCACACCCCCCAATTGGGTGAGCAATGTGTGAACAGTGTATGGTCATTTCCATGTTTGGGTTAGGGGAACATGCTCAGAGAATAAAGGCCTTACTTTGGCTTGGCCTGTGATAGGCCCAAAGAATGAACCAGTTTTGATAAAATCACCTCCATCTTTGTTCAGTTCCTGTTGCAGTCCTAGGAAAAGCCACTAGACAAGCGGTTAAATGGGTTTCCCTCTCTTAGGACCGTTCCTACTCTCAGAGTGGCTCCTGCCTTTCCCTAGTCTCTCACTTTTCCTTCATAAAATCTGCGTTTGTTTCGTTCATTCATCCTGTGACAACATCTTTATTCTTCTTCAGTCTGAGCTAAAGCACTGCAGAGTCACTGGTTAAGACAGGAACCCTCAAGGGATTGTTGGTCACCCAGCACCTTAGTCCCTGAGTCCAGCTTATCTGGGATGAGAGAGGCCTTCTCCACTCTCAAAAATCTGCATTAGCAATATAAGAAATTCAAAAGAACAAACTGTCTAAAATTGATAACTTGATAAATAGCAGTATGAACATGTTATTTAAAACATCAGAAATAAAGGACTGTAGAATCCTTAAGAATTGAGAGAGGCTAGTGATGTGGGTCTGGGTAGGTAAGGAGGCATGGGGCTGCTTGCTGTGAGCCTTTGTTATGATTTAATGTTTTTAAGACCATATACTTAGATTACATTGATGGAGATAAAAATTAATTGAAAATAGTCCATATAATATGCTTAGTAAGATGTTTGGCACACACCAAGGCTTTACTAATTCAGTAGGAGTGAGTGAGAATGGTTTATTTTGTCCATTCTCCTGCCTTTGGCAGGAACAACTTATACCCTACTCCCTCTTCTGCTATCTCCAGGTCTGGCACTATCACAGAGTATGCCCAGGACTCTGTCAGTCTTAGCCAGCTCCATGACATTGGTGTGCCAGTCTCCCACAGTCTGTGATGGCTTGTGCCATGTATGACACTGGTATTTCACTCTTCCTCTGTCTGTGATGGCCTGAGCCCTATAGAATGTCAGGGCCAGCTCTGAGAATAGCTTTAAACAGGAGAAGTTACTGTAATGATCTTTCTGACCTTGCAGAAAGCTGGATAATGTGTCCCCCCAAGTATGTCCAAGTCTCAGTCCCCAGGGCTTGTGAAGCTTCCTTGTATGATTCTTAAATGTAACTAAGTTGGGTCACTTTGATGAACCTCATGAGATCTCAGCAGTCCTTATAAGAAGGAAACAAGAGAGGTCAGAATCAGAGACAAAGGGGCACATGATGACAAATTAGGGAACAGAAAAGCTGAGGTTTGGAGATGCATAAAAGAGTCATAAGCCTTGAAGATGTTATGGAAGTCACCATCAGGGCCTGCAGAATTGGTTAGACTTGTTGAGACTTTAAAACCACCTGGTAAAGAGACTGCACACTTCTGCCCTCTGAGCATAAGAGAGAGGGGGTGTTGTCTTTAGCCACAAACTTCTGTTGTTATAGCACCAATAGAAAACCCATGAAGTTCTAAGCTCTCCAACATCCCATCCCTGTCTCTTCTCTTCTGTTATCTCGACTTGACACAGAGCAAGCCTGGGAATCAGGATGCTGAGGAATTCTTTCCTTTGCATTGAAACATCCCCCTCTGAACTCACGGGAGATTTCCAAGACTCCGTAAGTGCAGAAGAGGTGGAAGAGTCTCAGGGCCCCTCCTCTAGGTTCTAAGAACGAGAGACATTTGGTGGGAGAGATGCTACTCTTCAGTGAACTGACTGCAGGTTTGACAAGAAGTGTCAGTAAATACAGCTTTATAGTCATCACACATGCTGGGGTGGACTTTGGGGTGATACAACTGCCCAAGTCATCCATGCTCCTCTAAGTGACCCCTTCACCCATGCTTCTGTAAGCAACCCTCCAAACCTCCCAAGCTTTGATTTGGTCAGGAGGATTCTTTTGGTCTGTTATCAGTATCCTATCTGATAAAAACAGATATTTAGTCTTTATCTCCCCAGGGAAAGTCATGCAGTACAGAGTCTCCTTGGGAAATGGAAAATCACTTCCATTGAAGTGTTATGAGTTATTATATCCTTCAAGGAAATTTACATCTTGAAAATAAGATTCTAGGAAGGGAGTCTGGAGGGGAGAGGATTATATCTTACTCCTATTTAGTGCCTACTATAGTGCATGGATAGCAAATGACTACTGAAAAGAGTGAGCGAGTTAATGGCTAAATACACAAAGGTATAAAGAACTGAGCAGGGGCCCTAGACTCAAAGAAGAACTCCATCATTGCTCATTAGTCAAAGATATTTAATATTCCTCACTGTTAAGAAAGTCTTCTTGCTGCCTAATTGAAATCCCCAAAGCTGAATTTTAAGTGATGTCTTTTTTATCCTCAGTGGATTTAGTGAACATCTGGTCATCAACCAACATCTCTGAAGTAACTCTCAGAGTTTTTTCAACCTCAGTAATCCCATCCAAAGACGCATTCGCATCTGACTTCTCTTCGTCTCATTTTGAGCAGGCTGGTTTGCATGGTGAGTTTTGCTATGGACCCCTTGACCCGAAGGAACTGCAGTGGGGAAGAGCTTCTAATTCTAGCTCTTGAACCTCTACACAATTTGTTCAGGGACTGTGGACAGAGGGACTCCCCATCTGTGTTGTCAGCTTTCTGTTTGGAGACAACGGCACCTTCTCAGTCAAACAGTGTGCCAGTGGCCAATTTCTATAGCCTTTGGAGAAGTTGAGAGCATTGTGTGTATGTGTGTGTGTGTTTAAGAGAGTGTGTGAATATGTGCTTACCACAGTGCATTATCTAGAGGTCAGAGGGCCACCTATTAAGACTAATATTGCCTTCCTTCTACTTTGTTTGAGACAGGGTCTATTGTTCACTGCTGTATTTACCAGACTATCTGGCCTGTGAGTTCCCACTGATTCTCTGGTATCTACTCCCCATCTCCCAGTAGGGCCTTGCTGGGATCACAGATACATGTGTTACTGTTTCTAGTTTTTATGTGGGTTTTAGTTCTCCAAGCTCAGGTCATCTGACTTACTTGGCAATTGCTTTACCCACTGAACCAATTCCTCTAGTCCAGGAGGACTGATTTTAGCCTCCAACAAACATAGATCCAGGAACCTTTTCTTCATGTTTTTGGGCAGATCATAGAAAGTCTCTAAACCTCTGTACTATAATCTCTACCACAGAGTTTCTACTGCTGCTGTTGTGAGGATTAGATTAGATGATATGAAGAGCACCCTTCATTGTGCCTGGCCCTTAGAAGGTACTTACTGAGTGCTAAGGACAGATGCTCCTCAGCTTCCATCCTGATAGACCCATTATAAATAGGAAACACCCTAAGTGTGAAATGCATGTGATACACCTAACCCACTGAGCTTGCAGACTATTAGCAATTCACTGCACTGTAGAGCACTGGTCGTTTATCCTTGTGATGTCTGTCAACCTTCATGAGGGACTATCTAATTGCTAGCCCGGCAAGAGATTCAATTCAAAGTACCATTTCTACTGAATGCATATTGCTTTCACGTGGGTAAAGTCAGTTCTGAATCCATGGGCTGTAAATTCAATCTGGAGCCATCTGTGTTAGCTTTGGAGAAGGGTGTGGCAAAATTTGTTTTTCCCTCCTTCTTTTTTAGTCAGGGCAGTTCGTTCGGGAGGTGGGATGGGGTGAGGGACTCAGGTCAGGTCATTGTGTATAAGAAATATGAGAATTCATTCTTTTGTCTCATGGCCATTTATTTTGTTGCCTAAAGGAGTCCTCAGTGTAGTGAGGGAATAAACAGATAAACTCAGGCTTGTACTGGGCTCTGCAGGATAAGGGGTTCTGGAGTGGCTTCAAGAGGAGGAGACATTTGAATGAGTCTTAGAAGATGAATAGGTACTTTCCAGGAAGAGATAACAGCACTCTAAACAGATGAAATGAAACACACAAAGCCAAATGTGAAACAGCAGGGCAGATCCTTGCCGTATTAAGAGGGATGTCTTAATAAGAGTTTTGTGTGTGTGTGTGTGTGTGTGTGTGTGTGTGTGTGTGTGTGTGTGTGTGATGCATACACATGTATGAGCATTCACGCAGATATGTGTGGCAGAGGACAACCTGGGGCCTGATCCTTGCCTTTATCTTCATTTGAGACACTCTCTTTGTGGTTCCTCACCATGGATGTCAGGTTAGTCAGCCCATGGGCAGCCAGAGACTCTCCTATTCTTCCCACTGTCACTGCAGGGGCATAGGGATTAAAGACAGGAACTACCATGCCTATTTTTATATGGTTCTGGAGAATTCAAATTCAGGTCCTCAAGCTTGCGTGGAACGATGACTAGTATTGTTGACACAATACCTAGGATGTGAGTCTCTGGTTACACCAGAGAAGGATTGTCTAGATGAATATTAGCTTCTGAAAATGTCTGTGAGGGATTTTAGTCATGATGTAAACTGATGGGGAAAGGCCCATCTTGCTTGTAGGCAGAGCCATTCCCTGGGCTGGACAGGGGGTGGTGTGTCTTGGATTGTATAATGAGGGCAACCTGAGCAGAAGCACACACTGATTCACTGCTCTCTGCTCTTGACTGTGGGTGCAATGTGACCAACTCTCTCGGGCTCCTGTCACTTCCCTACAGTGATGGGCTGTGACACGGAACTATCAGCTGCATTTCTTGGGCTTTATTATAGTAACAGAGAAAGAAACTAAGGTACATAGCAAATACTTTTCCCACTGAACCATCTCCCCAGCCCTTAACTAAAGTCCTTCATCTGTGGCCAGCAAAATGGTTCAGGATGGAGATCACCTGATGCATCAACCTGATGACCCAAGTTCAATCCTCAAACTCCTTAAAGTCCTCTGACCCTGCCACTGCCCACTAAATTAAAAAGTACAATAAATCAAAAAAGAGTTCTTTGTACGACTTCCAGATTTCCACTTTCTAAACCATCAGGTCTGGGTTTATTTGTATGACTTTACGACAATGAGGCTTGAGTAGAAGTTACGGGTACCCAAGCATTTTATCAACATAGTATCTTCTAGACCCCATTTTCCCCATGAAACTCATGGAGTATGATGAGACAGTAGTTACTCCATTTGACTTGAGCTGGAGCGAGGGTGCCCAGTTCCATCTCACAGTATATTGTATGGTTCACTTTCGTCAGTACAGATCAAAATCATTACTACAACATAACCTACCTTATTCTGATTTATATAGTCAGTGTAGTCTAGGGAAATAGTAATATGTAACGTCTCTTTCCTCTTCCTCTAAGACTCCCCAATGACACAGCTAGATTTCAGTGTATTTGAAAGACAGTCTTGAAAGCACATGTTATAAATGATGCCTGTCAACGTCTATAAGGCTGGAATTTCCTCCCAACACTTTACCTTTAGGGAATGAAAGTGTTACCCCCAGGTTCAGCTGCTTCAGATACATAGCCCAGTACCAGCAGTGTGGGGTCCTAAATTCTGGGATCCACGGTGATCCTTTCAAATAACGACAACTCTGCCCTTTGCACAGCTCTTTGCCTAGGGTGATGTGTTTCCACATATTTTATTTCTTTGACACCTCACAACAGCCAGCTAGGTCAGTGTTATGATTAGTCCCATTTTACAAATGAGGAAACAAAAGGTCAGAAAGGTCTCTGGGTTTGTGCAAGATCATACAATTAGTAAAATTTAGAGACAGGTTACAACTCAGGGTCTACTGATGCCAGCTTGTAAATTCTTTCTGTCTAACTCCCTTCTTCCTTCCTTTTCTTGACCAGAGGGTGGTTCAGCCCCCTTTCTAAATACACCCAGAAACACAGCTTCACATTTACAGGAGCAATAGCTTCGGGGGTGGGGGCCTAGTAGAAAATGATACCAAGCCACAGAGTTTCTTCCTGCTATTTGTTCTTTTTCATCTGAAAGAACAGGAATATTGTTATAATAATCCAAGTATTTTCACAAATGTACAGTACCTTTTGGTTGAAAGCCTTTAGCTTTGAGTGCCGTGGTCTTCTATACCCTAGAGATGGTGCTCATTCTGGAACACATCCTTCCTTCCCATATCTTTGGTCCAATTCAAATGATTCTTTCCTCCATGGAGACTTTCCTGATAACCCGGGATATACTTCTGGTTTGGTTTTTATTACATTAAAATCTTCTAATGAGTTCGTCATGAAAACACTGTGATGTAAGCTTCTGGATGATGGATAAGAGGACTTATTCTGTTCTGAGGGGCTGGTGTAGGAGAGCAGAAAGCCCTGGGTTCTAGATCTGTCGCCAGCTAAAGCTGCAGCCTTTGAGGAATTACACAGTTTCTCTGAACTTCCATTTTGTCATCTATAAAACATGGGGTCAGAAGAAAAGCTTACAGGGTCAGGCTCTCCAATGACATGCTAGTTTACATCTCTCTGCAGTTCCTTTCCTAAATATTTATCAGATACTTTAAAAGGGCTGTCATCCAGGACAGTTTATAAAGCCTCAGATTAAAGTATTTCTAAGTTTGCTTTTAGTGCTAATATTATAAGAATCCATAAAAAAAAAAAAGGATTTATCCATCAACAGAGCCAAACAGGAGACCAGAAACAGGCCTGCACTGACATTATTATTTGATTTTTGACAAAAGTGAGTAAGTCATTAAGAGTAAGAGGAAAAACCTCTTAGTTTTCATTGAAACAACTAGATATTTATATGGAAAAAATGTACCCTGGCCTTTATTAAATACTACATACAAAAAAAATACTTTTGAGATAGATCATATACCAAAAGCCAAAAGTGAAATCTAGAATCTTCTGGAGCAAGCCCTTAGGAAACCTTTAGGACTTGGATGTAGGTAATGACATCTTTAGGAGAGTGAAACCAATAAACACAGGATATAAAAAACAAGCAAATAAACAAACACAGGGAATAGGTTTTATAAAAATAAGACACTTTTGCTCACTAAGAGCCACAACTAAGAAAACAAGCAAACACGTCACAAATAAGGAGAGAGAGAATGTTTTAAAAAACGTGTCTGATAAAGAATTGAAATCCAGGACACACAAATAAATGGTACCGCTCAATCATGAAAAGATAGCCAACATAATAAAAAAAGATGAGCAAACAATTTCAATAGATACTTCTCTAGGGAATAGTTTATGAACAGTAAGTACATGAAAAAACACTTCGCAGTGAGATACTATTAAAAGTGTATAGGAATGGCAATGGAGAAGATGGTGCAGAGGAGGACATTGTCATTCCTTGTGTATGTGTGAGAAGGCCGTGTGGTGTGTACATGAAGATGTATGCATGCATTCGTGTACACATGCATTGGAGGCCAGAGCGTGATGTTGAGGAGTGTCTTCTTCTGCCTTATTCTTTGAATCATGGTCTCTCACTGAACCTGGAGCAATCCCATTCAACAAGACTACCTGGCAGCAAGGTTGCTCCCATCACTGCCTCATTTTCTTTAAAAAAAAATTATGAATGAGTGCTCTATCTGCACACACAATTTTATGCCAAAAGAGGGCATCAGATCCCACTGTAGATGGTTGTGAGCCACCATGTGGTTGTTGGGAATTGAACTCAGGACCCCTGGAAGGGTGGCCAATGCTCTTAACCACTGAGCCATCTCTCCAGCTCCGTCTCTGGCTCTTTAATGCAGAGATTACAAGTACATGCTACAGGTGCTATGGGTGCTGTGGATCTAGCCTTTAGCTTTGAGGGATTTGGTCTTTTCTATTACAGGTGTTGTTCATTCTGGAATACCTTGGAGTGGAGTGTCCTTCCTCCCCATTTCCTTAGTCTGATTTAAATGATTTCTTCTCCACAGAGCTTTTCCTGATAATCCTGAATAGATTTCCAGTTTGCTTTTTATTACATTTCTATTTTCTAATGCAGTTAGCTCTGAACAAGTCTGACTTTGCCACTGCAGTGTAAGCTCCTTACCTCAGGTCCATAGGCTTGCACAGTAGGCACTTTACTGGCTCAGCCCTTCCCAGTCATGGCTACTATACTTCTCATACATTGCAGGTAGCAGTGTTCAAGCATGTAGCTATGTCTGAAGAAAGGCCTGGTAGGTTTGTGAAAACTAAACATATGACTAGCCTATGAACCTTCAATACAACTCTTAGCAACTCATCCAAGAGAAAGCATAGGCTTACAAGAGCTTTGTGGACATTTCTTAGCAGCTTTACTGCTTAGAATCAAAACCTGGAAACATCCCAGGTGTCCCCCCACAGAAGAGCAGATGCAAACAGAGAAACTCTACTCAGTATTTAAAAAGAATGAACTAGTGATCCATACATCAATACAGGTGACTACTCCAAACAAAGATTACCTACTGTATTATTCCATCTACATAAACTTCCATGGCAGGAAAAAACTAAATATATCCTGACAAAAACCATAACAGTAGTGGCCTATGTTGACAAGAGTGGAGTTTGACTGGGTGGTACTATAAGAATGTTTTCTGGGGTGGTGGTCATAATCTACAAATCCACAGGGTTTGGGGAGTTACACAAGTGTGTGTATTTATTGAAGCTCTTTGAATGATAGAAGTGATGTTTGTGCGTTTTGGCATATGTTATATTTTAAAAATCATGAACAAATATGGAACTCTAATGATGCGTGTCTAGGGGTAAAGTGCACTGATGACTGCGTTTCCTCTTGAAATGAATCTAAGTGTGTAAGTGAGTCAGAGCGAAGTTGTGAGGGATAGCTATATGGAGACACATGTGCTCAACACAACAAGGTGTTGACCTTGTAACCTGGGACATAGGCCTCAGGATGTTCTCTGTACATTCTTTCAACTTCTCTGCTGTGTTTGAAACATTTTACAATAAAATGTTGGGAAAATAAATTCATCCATTAAAAGGCTAATAACTTACCAACCGACCAGCCAATCAGCAGGTCAGCTGATATAGCATTCCCTAGACTTTATTTACTGGCTACTCCTTCTATCATTATTGATAAATTTATATCAAAATTTGCCTGAACTTAACTTGCATTATGAACCTTTGGTCTACCTGGCTTCATCCTGAGAAATAATGATTGTGAAATTATATATGACATATGAATTATATTTATTAATGTAAACTTTCAAGTCAACTAAAAATTGTTTACTTGCATGGCATGTGAAGTTACGTCACTTACCCCCACATATGCCCATATACACTTTGTAAAATCTAAGCTCTGCTTTGTGCTGCACGTGTGGGGTGAGGGGTTTCCATAGACTGTGTGGCCCTAGTTTCAAAGACCTTTGGGGACTGTCCCCTAAAGCTTCAGTGAACAGAGTGCACAGTCTGCGTAAGTGGCGGCAGCAGCTGGGGCTGGACTCGTGTGCCAGGGAAATGTCTGTAGCCGGCCTCATTCCATGGAAAACACAGACAAAAATTGCAGGTGACACATGAGTCAATGGTCTGTTTCCCCACTCAGGACAAGCACAGAAAAGGCGAAGACACTCTTCAAAGCCTCAGGAGCTGACACTTCATTGGAAAGCCCCTTGGACCTGGAGCCTTGTTGTAGACTTTGAAGAGAGGAAGGTGGCCTGAGATGCCACCCAATCACAGGCCCCATGGCCTCCTCACCCGCCCTCCACTCGCTACCAATTCCACTCCTCTTGATTGTCAATTAAAATAAACAGCCTTGCATTCCACAGCCTGGTTTCAATCTATCTTGCCTGGGAGGATACGGGCAGATTTGTGGCAGTGCCCGAAAGTCCTTGCTCAACCTTTTTAATATCTGAACAAAGCAATCAAACCCGATAAGATCTAGCAAAGGCAAGAACACTCTTCTATCCCTGGGATGGAAGCTTATTAGTCCATGGCCCACATCATCAGAGTTATTGTGCCATGTGAAATTTATTGGTGCTATCTCACCTCATTAAATACTTAAATAGACCTGACAGGACAGAAAAACGGGCTTTTTAATTCGCCCCCTCCATGCAAAGGGAGCTGGCATTTCCCATGTTCCAGTTCACCTCTGCTACAGAAACAAGACAGCAGAGCACTGCATGAGAGTGAAAGGTTCTGGATGACTGTATGGACACCAGGGGTCCTCCAGCTCCACCTTCTTTGTGCCTGTGATGGGAAAAGCTCCCTATGTGTGCGCATTTCAGTGGGAACAGGTGAAGAGCAGGGCAGGGTACCATGTGGGTTCATCTGTTTGCTGAGTTACTTAGGTCTGTCAGGATAGTCACCTAAGAAGAGGCTTGTCAGTCAGTGTGCGTGTATGCACGTGTATGTGGTGTGGTGTGGTGTGGTGTGGTGTGGTGGTGTGTGTGTGTGTGTGTGTGTGTGTGTGTGTGTGTGTACATGTGTGTGTCTGTATGCCTATGTCTATGTTGGGTGTGGGTAGAGTCAGGGGTGAATGAGCTGCAAAACAAAGAACTCTTAGACCATCCTCCAGCCCAGGGGCTTGTGTTCTTTATTTAGCAAATGGCCCTGGCATTGGTCATAGCTGGACCCAGGCCAAGGCCAGGATTTCCCCAGATTCTGAGCTAGAGAATTTGGCAGTCTGGTGACATTCTACAGAGAGCCACTAGCCTGGATTTCCCCAGATTCTGAGCTAGAGAATTTGGCAGTCTGGTGACATTCTACAGAGAGCCACTAGCCTGAAGGTTTCAAACAAATTACAAATGATGAGCAGTGGGTGTCAAAGAATGTGGATCTGGATGTCATGTGTCCCTAGGCCTTCCCACCCCCCATGGTGTGTGTGTGTGTGTGTGTGTGTGTGTGTGTGTGTGTGTGTGTATGGTGGTGTGGTATGTTAGAAGCCAGCACAGAAATTCAGGGACTGGAGAAACTTTGCAACCTACAAAATGTTCCAAAAAGGGTTGCATGAAGAAGTGGGTGAGTTTTCTTCATTTATCAAGCCAATTTTCTTCTCAGCCAAGGTGATTTGGGACTCAGCCTCTCTGCATCCCCTTCCTCTCCTCTATCTGCACCTGCAGGGAAGGTCTCTTTCTCCAGCTGTTTTCTCTCCCGGCCTAGGTCCTCGTTTGCACCTTGTTAATAACATGGGCAAGGGGCCAGGAAGCAGTTCCCAGGCGCCTTCCGTTCCTAATGTCCTAAATGGCCATGACACTGCGCTTAATTTCCATTTTAGTACAACTGCTGGCAGGGCATCAGTGGGCTGAGACCTGGGTCCTGTGACAGGATCTTCAACAGCGACCATCAGCTTCCCTGTAATTAGATGCCGCTTGGAGCCTGCTGTCCTGGAGTGCAGGAGCTCTGCGGACTTATGTAACTGTCCCTCTGTTCAGTGCACAAGGCTTTTTACAACCCCAGAGTCTCCCAGCTCTAATCCCCTGCCCACCCTGGGAGGGAAAGTAGGTCATGACCAGATGGGTTATCTGTGTTATCAGTTTAGAATAGTGCGGGGCATGTAAAACCCTGGGCTACTGTAGAAAACCATGATGGTTGATATTTACCAACTGGGGAGCTTTGCTCCTTATCTTTTCTGGAATGTTCCATGGATTTTAGGAAATGAAATGGTCAGGAGATACTGATAGGGGCTAGGCTGCCTTCAATGCACATAAAAGTTGTTAGAGCCAGGCAAAGCATCACATGCCTGTAATCCCATCCACTCAGGAAACTGAGTCAGGATGATCCCAAATTCATGGAAGCCCTGCCTAGGATACTGATTGAGTTGAAGGCCAGCTCAGACAATTTATTAAGATCCAGTCTCAAAATAAATAATGATGATAATGGTGGTGGTGGTGGTGGTGGTGGTGGTGGTGGTGGTGGTGGTGATAATGATGATGATGATGAGTGGGGATATAGTTCCATGGTAGAGCTCTTTCCTAGAATGTACAAGGCCCTGGGTTCAATCCCCTGTGTCACTGAATGGATGAATGAATAAATCATATTTAATTAAAAAGTCAAGCCAGTATCTAAGGAGATTTCTCAGAGGGTAAAGAGCTTGCCATGCAAGCATGGAAACCTGAGTTCAAATCTTCAGAACCTATGTCAAGCCAAGCATAGTAGTGTGAAGCCCAACCCTCATCAGGCAAGATGGGAGGCAGAAACAGGAGAAGTGCCCTGGGAGGCTCTCAGGCCAGCTAGCCCAGCGATATGCAGCAGTAAACAACAGAGAGATCCTGTCTCATACAAGGTGGAAAGGGAGGGCAACACACCAGACGTCTTCTAACTGTGTGCATGCCTGTACGCCTGTACACACACACACACACACACACACACACACACACACACACACACTCACCAAAGCTGAGCAGATGGCTACAATACAGGCATAAAGAAGGAATGCCAATCATGGCAAGGATTAGCTGGGAAAAAGGGAGCCTACCTGTGCACTACCAAGAAGGTCCAGTTTGATTTGAACTGGATACTGGTTTGAGTGAGGGCAGGGAGGATGGAGCAGGTGATTTATTCCCTCTTGGTGGCAATGCATCTTCATCCAGAAGATGTGTCCTCAATTACTGGTAATGATTTCCTGTATGGCTCTAACTCAAGGGCTGGTCCAGCATGGGGCTGAGCTGCAGATTTATGTATTGACTAGGTTGTCAAAGGTGGGACAGTGGGATGGAAAATGGCTCTGGAGAGCACAAGGATGGTTTCAAACCAACCTTTCCCCCTTAGAGATCAAGGATGGAACACATGCTAACCAAAACCTGAACACTCCAGGGCAGACTGAACCTCTTCAGAAAAGCCCGGTGTCTTCCTTTATTCTTAGGTCCTGTTTGTCTTCACTCACACGTAGGTCAGAGTATTGAGTGGGTATTTTACCTTCTATCTTGTAAATGAAGAAAAGGAACCTCCCCTCCCCCGCCATACAGACAACTATTTGCCAGGTCAGAGTTTTAGGGGAGGCAGGTCACTTAACAGGCTTCCGGGGGTGTTGTTAAATGAACAGGCAATTGGGAACCTCTGCCACCGGCCAATTGTTCTTCTTGCCTTCCCAGCTGCAGACTAACTCTAAGAGTAGAGGAAGCCTCCTCATCCTAGTGACCTCCGCATCTTGGAGTCTTCAGCCTTTTCAGGGTTGGAAGTGGGCTTCGCAAAATCCAGGCTTCTTTGGTAAAGCAATAGACAGAAAGAACAAACTGATCCCAAGGGTGGGACTCTTTTCTGTCACCTGCCTGCTTCCCTGGTGAGACTAGGTAAGCCAGAGGAACTCAGCGCACTGCCGGTAGATAGTCATCCTCACTGAACACCAGGGTGCTGGGCAAGGGGAACTGCACCTCCCTTTTCTGACATTCTGATACTCCCTATTTTTGCAAGACACCATTTAAACCTGCACATGGTCCAGTGTGAGGGCAAGGTAGAAAAGGACTCCTTCTTAGGAGTCAGCCTAAATGTCATTCACAGCAGAGCCCATTACTTCTTTGTTTTCTAGGCATCTGACTTTAGCTTCTCTGCTCTCTAATGCCCGTCCATCTCTCAGCCAACCAAAACTGGCTGTGGGTGTAGACTGCCCTCCATCCTCTCCACCGTGTTAGAGCCTGAACTCTTCTGTTCTGTGCTGTTTGGGGCGTCTGGCACCTTTTCTGTTGTTCATGTAAGTTTTTTTTTTCCCTCTCCAGCCCAGAGAGTTTATTTTGGCACCCTCCTCCATTCTTGAGTGTCTCATCTGCAGGTGGCTCTTCTCAATTTATAGAATATAAATTATACCCTCACAGACAAACATTTCTTCCCTTCTTGCTCCTTATGATCTCATTGCCCTCAGCTCTGAATGCAGGGCACTGTCTCTCAATGGAGTCTTCTGTGTCTGGGTTCACGGCTACTTCAAGGGATTAGTAAGAGTTAATTGACAAATCACTGTTGTGTCTTTCAGGCTGCTTCCCCAGCTCCAACGCTAGTGGAATTTATGAGTTATGTCCCGGGGAGAGGTCAAGGATGACTCTGGTGTTTTGAGCCTTAAATAATAGAATTGCTATGTGCAACTGACCAGCGATTGACATCTGCTATACGTTCTTAACACATGGTCTTTGGGACAAAAGCTTACATGCCCACCATGACCGCACTGGGTTCAATTTAAGGGGCATTGACTGATGACCATTATGTTCCTATTGTGGTTCAGGCAGCTAGAAATGCAGGGAGATGCCAGCAAATGCAGCAACAGGCTTTTACCCAGAGGTGTTCAGTAGGAGGGTATCCACCATACTGATCCAGGAACTACAGATTGGAGAGCAGGTGCATCTGAAATATTGTGAAGAGTTCAAAGCATAATCAAGATGGCCTTTGAAAGTGATAATTCAAAATTTTAATTCTGTGGCTGGGTTAGACTACAAGAATCCAGGGTTTGCTTTGAGTTTATTATATTAGAAATTGTTTCATTACTTTCTTTAAGAAAGTTTTTACTAATTAGTCCTTATGCACAAAGGACTCTGTGAAGCAGGGCTATTTTTTCATATTGTTGTTAGAACATAACTGGGTGGAGTTCTTGGTAATGGTCTATGTCTCGAGTGTGTGTGTGTGTGTGTGTGTGTGTGTGTGTGTGTGTGTGTGTGTACACATGCATAGGTGTTTGTGTGTGCACAGGTGCACCTGTGTATGCAGTGCGTATGGGTGTATGTGAAAATCAGAGGTCAGTTTTGGGTGTTGTTCCTCAGGAGCCATGCATCTTGGTATGTACGTATTTATTTATTTGTTGATGACTTTCACTGGCTTGAGTTTGGCTAGGCTAGCCTGCAAACCCCAAGAATCCACTCATTTCCCCCTCCTCAACACTGAGATCATGAATATGTACTACACAACACTGTCCCCTGCATTTCTCCATGCAGGGGTCAGACAAGGTCATTACACTTGGGCAGCAGGCAGTGAAGGACTGAGCTGTCATCTAAGCCTCACAATTTGAGATTTTTTTGTTTAAGTAGAGGTTACTGACTTTGTAGGTACACAAAAGGCTGTCAATATCTGCCTTCTGTAGCAGAGGGTTAAGACATCTGAGAGTTTATAAGAAATTCATGGCTCCCTAATTCACCCTCTGATTCATATATTGATTCTTTGATACAGTGACTGATAGGTTAATGATTAACTCATGTATTTATTTAATAAACTCCATCGGGCTTCCTTACACAAGTTCTTATTAAAAAAAAATCAAGTGGAATGTTTTTCTTCTTCTGGAATCTCTTGTCTTGGTTTTCTTCCAAAGCAATTAGGGAAAGGAGGAGAGTTTCAATGGAAGGATGCTGCATCTGACCCTCTGGGATGCTCACCCTGCTGGGCTGCCTTCCCCAAAGGGAGAGGTGGGGTATTTTCTTGGAATCCCCTCTGCTCTTGATTCCCCAGGCCTCTTCTTTCCTCACTCCTTTGTTCTGAGATTTTCAGCCTTAGGATGAGTGGCCTGGAGGGGTCTGTAGTTCAGTGTGGCCCACAGGTTCCCAGTTCTACCCTCCTGCCTTCCTCCCCAGCAACACAGGGAGTTGGAGACATCTGGTGCTCTGGTCTCTCGGGATCCTTTTTAATATGATTTCATTTCTTTTAACCTTTATTAAGACAAACATTGAACAGAGCATAGGCTATACTCCCAGTAGAGACAACCTTCCATTTCGATATTAAAAAACAAAACAAAACAAAACCTAAACCCACTCAACCTGAGGCTCAGAGGAGGGAGAGAGGAGTGAAAAAAAAGAAAGAGAAAGAAATATTCTACAGATATTTTTACCTTCAAAGATCCATCACTCATTACGGCATATCTCAGACACGTCTACAATTCCATCTTCTTACAATTCTCCGTGAAATAAGTGTAAATGGAAAATAATACCCCATTTTGAAAGTTCAACAAAATGTCTTTATCCACCAAATGTAGCCCCAGCTGTCTCATTTTCAGAAACAAAGCCTGATTTTAAATAGCATCTCACTGTCCAAATAAACACCAGCAGCTCCCTCCAGCTCCCTGCAGAGGCTGCCTGGGTACCCCAAGCAATTGACCATCTCACTGTGAATTCGGCCAACACCCAAGCTCCAACAGGTCTGGGGGTCCCTCCCTTCGATCTGGGAGAAATAATAAAACTGCCTTTCTCTCACAGAGTGGGGAAGACAGTCGTCTAGGTTACCAGCATCCCTTCTAGACCACTTCCCACTGCAGACTCTGGAGTGGGCATTCCATCTCCCTGCACAGACAGAAAAGAAAGATGGCTCCTCACTCTGGCACCAACATGTCTTCCTCTTTGATGGCAAGTGGATGAAGAACAGCAGGTTTACCCCCATCCCTAGAGAATGCCCAGAAGAGGCACTGCTCCGAAGTGAAGCATTGTATGTATCCCATTTCCCCACCTCTGTGCCTCTCAGCATCTCAGCATTTCCTTTGACCTCCTCTCCTACAATATAAATGCCCCGGGAACATTTCAGTGTGTCCCAAACAAGCCCCTCTCTCCCACTTCCCTTCTCTACCTCAGTGGAGTAGCTCTCGATGGCTAGCTACTCCAGTTAAACACAGTTTGACTCTTTCTTGCCACCCCTGTTCTGGTTACAAAAGCTATTGGCTGTACCTGTACATAAAGCCAAACTCTCCACTCCCACAAACTGTATTTACGTGCCCAGTCCTAGCCACTGCCATTGCCCCCATCTGCTTTTACCCAGACCCTCATACAACAGCAGAGAAAGGTAAGAGAAATCCCAGAATTTGGAGCCAAACTGACTTAACTCCAACCTGACTCTGTTGTTTTTCAGCTGTGGGACTCTGGCAAGCCATCACACCTCTGCACTGTCCTCATCTATAACATGGTGACAGTAATAGACTCCAGAGCTTGTTGTGAGGATTAAGTAAGTTACTATGCTTAATATACTTTAATAACTTAAAGTTCTTGTCACATAGAAGGTGCTATGGAGGCATCATCTGTTACTGTTAGTATTATTTTTCTGGATATAGTACCAGAGTGAGCATGGTAAAATATAAATCAAGCCATGTCACTTGTGTGTTCAAAACCTTCCAGGACCTCCCTCAGCATGAGGGAGTTCCTTACAATGTCCAGTGTGAGCTAACCTCTGGCACATGCCTCCCTTTTACTCTGGGCTAGCCTTTTCCTAGCACACACCAGACAATTCCCACCTTGGGTCTTTTCACCTCAGGCTTCCTCTGCCTGAATGCACTTCCTTAGAGAGATGCATGGCTCTCTGTCATCTTTCCCAGATCTCTGTTGAAGTATGACCCCCTTCCCCAGGTCATACCTGACTGTTCTATAGAAAATGAAACCAGGAAAATCTATACCTCATTCATTCTCAAGTATTTCTCTTCCAACAGCTTATCAGCATCTCATATACCATATATTTTACTTACTTGGTTAGATGGCTTTCTATGACTTCCCCTAAAAATATAAGCTCCAGAGATGAAGGATTTTTTTTTTTTTGGTCTGTTTGTCAACTGGAATATTGCCAACACCAGGGTAGTCCTTGGTACACCAAAGATTCTTTTTTTCCCCCCTGAGACAGGGTTTCTCTGTGTAGCTTTGCGCCTTTCCTGGAACTCACTTGGTAGCCCAGGCTGGCCTTGAACTCACAGAGATTCGCCTGGCTCTGCCTTCCGACTACTGAGATTAAAGGCATGCGGGACCATTGCCCAGCTAACACCATGGAATCTTTATACATTTGTTCAACAGATGGAGACACAGGTAGTGAGCCCTGGTGGTCTTGAGCATGTTCCCTTGAGGTTCACATCCTGGTTGCCTGATGCCTCTTCTTACCTGTGGAGCAGGGAAAGTTGCAGCTAGCCTATCTAGCAGAAGTTACATCTTCAGAGCTGAAGCAACAGAGGTGACGAAGCAGTTCTGGAACCTAGAACCTTGTGACATGGCTTCAGTCCTCTTCCTTCTGCCTTGAGCCTAGGGCACTTTATTTGACCTAGACATGTTTGCTGAAGGTGTGTATGTATGTATGTATGTATGTATGTATGTATGTATGTATGTATGTATGTATGAATGAATGAATGTGTCCTTTCTCCTCAGGAAGTAGGCAGGGAGCAGTAGCCTGGCTGCTCTGACAGGTGTGGCTGACACCACCTAACATGTTAGGAAGGGTCTTGTCAGTGCTTCTGCTGGGCCATGAATCAAACAGATGATTCAGGAGCTGGGCAGCCTGTCAAGGCAATCTCAGATGGAATTGATGTATCAAGGTGTAGTCCTGAGTTGTTTATTGGAAGTGACACTGAAAAAGATTGACAGGCAGTCACTGGACAAATAGATCACAGGCTCGTAGAGATGCCCAGTGGTACCTGTTGGATGAGACTCCCTGGGAAGCCTCTGGTGAGGCCTTCACCAGCTTGGAATGAAGGCCGTTGCAATAGGTCAACATGGGAGTACTAAGGGAGGGGGCTGCTGATACTGTCTTAGGATCTCATGGCTGCTGGTGTCAGGGATGTGCTCACCAGTTTTCCCATCAAACATATTGCCTTCTGCCTTTCTATTTTCTCAGAGAGCCAACTGGATCACTGCACACCCCCCCTCAGAGTGATTATGAAAGGAACCCCCAAATTGTTATGGTCTGGGATGACCACAAGCCAACTTGTCACTGTGTCAAGTGTTTGGGGGGCATGACATTTCTTCTGGCTTGCCCAGTCCCTACCTCCTGTCAACAAGTAATGATGGTTGGTGGTTACTGAGCTGTGTGAAAAATACTTCAGGTGAAGCTTTAGCCACTCCGGATGGAGTAGTGATTATAATTCCTTATTATAGCTGAAGAAATGAGCTCCTAAAGGTCAAATTACGTACTCAGGTTAATGGTTGTATATTCCCAGAGACTGAACACCACAGGATGACCTTGATCCTCCTGCCTATACGTCACAAGGAAGGGATGATAAGCATGCACTATGCCTGGTGTATGCACAGTTGGGGATTGAACTCAGGACTTCATGCATGCTAGGCAAGCACTCTCTACTCAGCGCTACATTCCAAGGCCTGGAGCCCTCTTCTTGATCTCTGGCCTCCGCTCTACATCCCTTCCAATTTCCATTCTTGTTTTTGTCTTCTCGGCAAAATGAGATACCTCCACAACACTTCTGGTGTGCCTGGTATCATCCGAAGTTGGAATCTTTGCACACCATTAGCTTGTTCAGTGGTCATAACAGCGATGATCAGAGAATGTGTTCATTGTTGCTCCCATTTTACAGAGGAGAAATGAGGGGTGCAGCAGATTTACAGGAGGTATGCCAGGGGAGCACCTTAGAGCTGAGCACAGTGTCTGGCTCAGCGGGGAGCTTTAAATAAAGAAATCCTTTGTTTAGACCCCACCTTGATGTTTTAAGCCTGCTCCTTCCAGGCCACTGCTGTCTCCACTGTGGCTTTTCAATTCACCTCTTCCCATACTTGCAAAGCCTAATTTAAATCTTACTTTTCTCTTATTATTACGAGTGTACCTTGGTGAAAAACTTAACAGAAGACTTGACAGGACATAATGAAGAGCCCAGAAACATGTCCTCCTTTGACTTCATATGTTTCGTGGTAGGGGGTTATCTTAAAGAAGTAATCAACATGACGAGAGAGGGAAGTACTGGACACCTGCCACTGCACCCAAGTGGAAATCCCTGAGTCTATAAATACACATTTCCTTCTATGTTCACACAATAGGAAACCTGGTAGTCATTACCAATAATGAAGATATATAGCTATTGACATAAGAAATTAAGTGAAATAAGTAGGTTATAAAATAGTACACCCAGAATAATTTGATTTTTATTAAAATTGTATGAATATAAATACATACATCGAAAAATGTCCAAAAGGACATATATCAAGCTGTAGCTAGTGGTTATCTTCAGCTGGGGATTATAGGTGATTTTTATTTTCTTCTTTTTATTTATTCATTTTCTAATTTTCAGCAAAACACTTCTTCAAAAAGAGAGGAAGATAGATGTTCTCTAAGGAGTAGTTCCTGACTAACTCTTTCCTTCCTTCATCCTTCCTAGATCCACAGGTTCTGTTGATTGCTTGGTATCTGTGTTATTGACTGTAAGGGTCTCACATTGTGTCCACAGAGGGTGTGTGTGTGTGTGTGTGTGTGTGTGTGTGTGTGTGTGTGTGTAATTACATATATTAATATATGTACACACTCCAGTGATGGTTGATGGCTTTAGAGCCATGTAATGGGTACTACATATGAAACTCTTTCCATATTCCAGGGATTTATCTCCATAGCACCCATATGGAATAGGCATACATACATTTTGCTACAGAACAGTGTACACTGGGACACTTACATTTTCCCTCTCCAGCTTCCATCATTTATTTCTATGAGGTGAAAAAAAATGAAGGGTGTTGAATTTACCTCACCCTTGGGGGAAGAAAGGGGATGAAACCATTTCCCCAGGGCTGGGCAAAAGCCCAAATTAGCCCATGAAGCCAAAGGCAATCAATTATCCAGAGACCTCTGAGGTCAGACCCTGGCCTGCTCTGGTCCCCTCCTTGACCTGCATAATGGGCTACGGGCAGTAATGATTCATGCAGATGCTGGCTGGGCTGCTGCCAGCCTGATCTGAAGAGGCTCCACAGTTGGAACTGAACAGGTCTAAAAAGATGTACCCCCTCCCCAGGGACAGCTGGGGCCGTGTGCTGGAGAGTCTGGTAGGACAGAAGTCTAGAAGGGGTTCTTAGAATCAGGACTGGAGACACATGGCCGGCCGCCTGAGCCTTCTCTCATCTGTGCAGTGGGAACCCCAGGGAGAAATCTACAGCCATTACCCAAGCAGACAGAGCAAAAAGAAATGAGTTTAAAGTACCAGAAGGCAGACTTAGATAATAATAATGAAGTGAGTGGCTTGGGCAGCAACAGTTGCAATAATAGTTTCCATTTGCACAGGACTCTACTGTACACAAAAGGCTCTCACCTATATGACCAGATTTGATCCTCCCAACCAACCCAGGTCTTTACCTAGATTCTCACAAGAGAGAGTTGGAACTTGGAGAGATGAGCTGACCCAGTGTTCTGCCTTCGCTATGCTAAGAGGAGCTTCGTCAAGAGTGGAAACACGTGAAGGTGAAGGGGGTCATGGTCAAAGAGTGGAGACTCTTAGAGGAAATTCAGACAGAGAACCTGGCTGGGAGAAATATGAAGTGACCCTTGCTAGCCCTTGGTTAATCCCAGAGTAGCAGGTAGGTAGGGCCGGGGCTGTGCCGCCCCCCACCCCCACCCCAGAGTATGTCCTTATGCTTCTAACACATAATCTGGCTTCTGTTATTAGATTCAGGTAGAGTGATGGGTCAACCATGCACTTCTCTGCCAAGGTTTCAGACAAGACCTCCTGGTCATTCAATGTGCAGGTGGGGGCGTGAATAGGCTCTACAAAGATCTAAGGTTTAGGCACAGTCACATTGCTGCTTGAATTTAGAAAGAATCTCAAATTGGCCTCAGAGGTCCATGAGCTGTCGGGGAGGGGTGCAGGCACTCAGCCAGGAAAATACCTTCTCTACCCTTATACAGACAAAGAGAGAACATCTCAGTGGTTGTATCTTTGTCAGAAAGGGCTTTAAATGTAAAGGATTGAGTGGGTTTTCTTGTTTCTTTCTCAGTGTGGTCCAGAGGATTCTGCAAGACTCTTAGCCACTAAAATTGTTGCCCTCACCTCTAGGAGAACTCTCTCTGGCCTGTGGTGATGATATGGACTTTGTGAATTTCAGGAATTTAGTCAGTCCAGTTTCAAGTTCTTACAGTCTTTGCTTTGAGACCACTGATGCCTCCCTGCCTGGTTGTAAGTACTCAGACCACCATGCTTCAAGGAACTGTATTTCTCACAGAATAGTCAAGACATCAGAAATCACCCCAGACATTTCAACCAGAATGACTTCATTCAGGGCATTGTTTAAACAGAAGTTTATTGTTTGGGACTGAGCAAGCAAAGGGAAAAGTGTGCGAGTATTTGAACCTATAAGCATCAAAGAGCACCCTGCAGAGTTGGGACCTAGACCAAAAAGAGGAAGCGCCTACTGGCTGCCGCTGGGACGTTTCAGGGGGCTGTGGTGAGGCTGATATTGAAAATCAAGGAAGATGGAGATTAGAAACTGCTATTGGGGAACAGAGGTTCTGAGCTGCCCGAAGAAGCAAGTGAATTAAAAAGAGTAAATCCCTGTTCCACTTGCCCAGCCTCTCATAGATTCCCCTCGCTGTGGGACCAAACAGGTGCCACCATCTGGCAACGGAGAAATGCAACAGGCAGTGTTCAACATGGCCAGGCTCCGCGTTTAACAGCCTCCACTGGGCTTTGTTCCTGGCGGTTGCATTGATGGGGATGGGGTTGGGGAGCGTTTCCAGACAGACAGACGGAGCCCTGGAAGGCAGTTTGCTCCGTTATAACCCAGGCACTTTACTAGTTCCTGGAGTCACTGTGTGTGATCTGCCAGTCCTTAACTTTTCAGGTCCTAGGGCTTTCATACTTTGTGCCCTCTCTTTTAACCTGGGAAGGTGGGATGCATCCTCTTTAACCCTTTAGAGATCATTTTGTCTTTTTGCCCTCTGCCCCAGACTGAAAACAGCCTCCTTCCAAGGGATAGGAAGAAGGATGGTTTGAGTGTCGAAGAATAATGGCAAGATATTATCGATGTAGCCTGTGATTGTGTCATATAAAAAATAAAATACACACCAGTTAATCAAAGCACTACAGACACTTTTAAGTAATCCCACTTTGGCTTTGCATAACTCCATATACTGCCGGCAGCGCTCTTGTCTACCACCAGAGACCATAATATACATCAAAAATTCTCCTTTAAATTTATTTTCAGTAAAGATTGGTCTTTTGAACTGCAGCAGTGGAGGCTTAAGGGTACAAAATCTCTCGCCTTTTTCTCTCTTTTTCTCTCTCCCCTGTCTTTCTTTTTGGTAGAGCGGTGACTCCAGGGCGGCGGTGGGGGGGGGGGGGTGGGGGGTGGTTAAGAGCGGATGTGGATTCCACATATCTGGTCAAACCTTCTGTCCTTTGCATGGATCAGTTCCTCTCATCTGCCACTTGATTAAGACATTAAAGCTGGAAGGTGAAGGAAGGTTGAGCTGCAACAAGAGGGGGTGAGGAGAAATTCCTCTCCATGCACTTTGGAGAGGATCTCCGATTGCTGTACCTTGGGATGGTTTTGGACTATCTTGATTGAGATAGTGCACACGTAATGCTTTCTTAGAATTCCAGATTTTGTAGACTGTACAAGCTGGGTATCTTGGGGTACTGGTGACAGTCAATCATTTTGTTGCCCTCAGAAACACATTAATAAATAGGAAGTCTCCTTGACTCACAGGCAGATAGAACATTTTATTTGAAAAATTTAAAACATCATCATTATTATTCCTTCCATGTATTTATTGATTTATTGGTTTTCTGAGACAGGGTTTCTCTGTGTAGCCCTGGCTATCCTGGAACTCTCCCTGTAGCCCAGGCTGTCCTCAATCTGATCTGCCTGCCTCTGCCTCCCGAGTGCTGGGATTAAAAGTGTGCACCACCCAATTATTAACTATCATTGTTCATGATTGCATGCACCACCAATGCTCGATGATTAACTATTATTGTTCATGACTGTATGAGGTACGTGGGTACATGAGCACATTTGAGGTCAGATGACAACTGTGTGGAGATGATTCTCTCTGTTCACTTTTATGTAGGATCTGAGAATCAAACCAGGCTTCTATGCAGGCAGGTACCTTTCCCTCCTGAGCCATCTTGCTGGAAAAAGATAGTTTATTTTAGTCTTTAGTCTTTGTCTGTGCTGAAATATATTACTTGATTTAAAGTTGTACTGTGGGTAAATACATATAGCCTAAAATTACCACCTTAATCATTTTTAAGTACACACTTCAGTGTCATCAAGTTCTTCCACAGTGTTGGGTAGCCATCACCACCACCGGTCTCTAGACGCTTTCTATCTACTTAAGCTGACTCTATATCCTTTCAGCCCAGCTTCTCACCCCTAGTCCCCCTCCTGACCATTACCATCTAGTTTTCATCTGTATGAATTCCACTACCCTAGGGACCTCATATATGGGGAATCATACAGTGTGTGTGTGTGTGTGTGTGTGTGTGTGTGTGTGTGTGTGTGTGTGTTGTCACAGGGTCCCCAGGCTAGCCTTGAACTCATCTTATAGCCAAGGATGACCATGAACTTCCAATCTTTCTGTATCCATCTCCAATGCTGGGATTACAGGTGTATGCCATGACTCCTGACTTCAGTGTTTATCTTGTTTGAGACTAGCTTCTTTCACCTCATATGCCTTTGAAATTCATGTTATAACATGTGTCTTTGATGGTTGTTTTAATTCTAAATGTGTGGGGATTCTTCAGCTCATACACTCTGGTTCCTTGCCCTGCCTACACAAGAGCCTGTTAGGTGAAATCTACAGAGTAGGGGGTTGAGGGGTGTGGTAGAGGAGGGTGGGGAACAGAATTCACCAGATGATTCTAGAGGACATCACGCTACTCCTCTGAGTGGAAAGGGTCCAATGAGAGCAGTACTCCTCCACAGTTAAAAGTGAATTATATATTCTCCTGACATGTTATCGGTGTTATTTCATTTGATCTTAACAATAATGCTAATGTAGATGTAGCCAAGTCTCATTTCCTCAGCTTTACTTAAGGCCACTAAAGCCCAGAGTGTAGAGGGAAATGGCTCCTGAGCAATGGAGGGGAGCCTCTTGTTCTCGGCTTCCTGTTCTTTTTCCAGGTCCCGGTTGGCCCACATCTGTCTGTATCTTAGATGGAGAGACAGATCTGTTTATGTCTGATTCCTTATCCAAGGTTTGCTTAATATTCCTGCTTATTTGGATTTACAGCTTTGAATCCCAAGTCAGCTGCATGAATCTTCTGCATCCTGTTCTAGAAAAGGGAAAGTGCTAGGTAGATACTGTCAGAGCTGAGCTGGGGTGAGGCCACAGTTCCAAGTAAAGCAATCAACTACACTAGAGGAAAGTTCACATCTTCAGGGCAGCCACCCTGGCAACCAAGGGGTCCTTAGTTGCACATGAAGCAAGTCTATTGAGCAATCTGAATAATTATTGTCCGCCCTCTTGTCCGGAGGGTAGAGGGAGCATGGAGCGGCTACAGTCACCTACATGGTACCTGAAGACGACAAATATGATACCAACTGTCGTTTGCTGCTGCTTAAGCTCCAGATCTCGAGATTCGAGGGAGTAGAGAGGCTCCAGGTGCCCAGATAGAGTTAGCTTAAGGGCTTTGTCTCCAGGGGTCCCTAAGTGATGGATGAAACTTAAGAACAGCAAGCTGTTTTCCATCTGCCAGCCCCAGAGGTCGTGAGCTCACAGATGGTGCAGTGGGGGTGAGGGCAAAGGGCAAAGGGCGAGGGGGCAAGGTGGCAACTGGAACAGCACAAGCGTCCAGATGAGGACCATTGTGGTCCATGTCCTTCTTTCTTTAGATCTCCTCAAAGGAACACACACAATCCTCCCATAAATACTTGGCCTTATGTAAACAAGCACCAGACTCTACAGGGCTCTTTGCCCCTGGACTCTTGACATGGGAAATGCAGATGTGTTCCTTTAAAGGGGTCATGGCTAGGAACTATAAAGAAGACCTAGAGCTAAGAGGTAGCCAGTTGGTAAAGTGTTTGCTTTACAAGCATGAGGACCGGGGTTTGATTGGCAGCACCTGCAAAACAAAAACAAAAAACAAACAAACAAAAACCAGGCATAGAAGCACATGCCTGTAATTCCAGCACTGGGGAGGTGGAGAGAGATGGATCCTGGGGACTCCTTATGCAGCCACCCCTAGCCTATGTAGTTCCAAGCCTGTAAGAGGTCCTATCATTAAACAAAAAAAGTTTAAAGAAATAATAATAATAAGGGAGCTGTGCCTGAAGAACAATACCAGAGGTTGTCTTCTGGTGTCCACAAGCACACACAAATTCATGTGTACCTACACACATGTGAGTGAACATGCATGCTCATGTGCATGCACACACACACAAACACACAAAGTGAGAGAGACAGAGAGAGGTGCTGTGATTCTGGGGTAAACAGTCAAATGGTGTTAGGAGGGGGTGGGGAACAGGGAAGCACACTTCCTGAAGTTTTTCCCACGGGATGTGGAAGCCTAGTAGGAGATGCTGGCTTCTAGGTGGCAGTCCAGTTGGGAACAGGGGAAACCAGCTTTGCTTTTTACTGGCCACCTGGCTCTCTGGAAGCCGAAGCCTAAGACTCCAAAGCATTCTTTCAGCTGCCCCAGCTGCACATTCCTGAAAAGCCAACACTTGAGTGAGGCATGGCCCAACCCAGACATGAGTTACGCCAGCTTATTTTAAGTCTCGAACTCTTCCTGGGAAGGGAATCTGACATGGAAAGCCACGTGCTGTGAGACAGCCCTGGACCCAGGCCAACAGCAACAGAGGCTCCCTCCAGCTTGCTGACAACCTTCTCCAACGTCCTGACAGAGCCAGGAGCAGCTGTGAGCCCTTAAACCCTTCACTTGTGGCCAGAACAACGGTGTGTGTAGCACTAGCAGCTTGTGTGCCCATTGAGATACCACTGAGGGCCGGAGAAGGGGGCAGTGGGCAGGGATAGGAAGCCTTATTGTTGCCCCTTTCTGGGACCCAGCCTTGTTTCGTTATACACACTAAATGGTGGGGGAGGCTACCCAGTCCTTTGAGGACTTGTGGATGGAGGGGTGTTGAAGTGCTGGCACAGGCACATTTGGTCCAATGTATTTCAACTTTTTAATAATTCATGTGAGCATTCCCATACCCAGCCCCACTTGCTGCAGGATCCCAGAGACACTTAAAAGCTTTCTGATCCCTCAGCCTCATCCAGTATCCTCCTAAAAGGTTCTCAACTGGCCTCTCAGCAGCCACAGCTCTGGTGCTTATGAAGAAGAACTAACAGTTCCAGCTGGTTGTCATTGGAAAGTCATTTAATATTTCTCAGAGCAAGGAGCTGGACCTAATGGGACACAGTTTTTTTTTTTTTTTTTTTTTTTTTTCCCTAAGCAGTTGGGGGGGAAAAACCCATTGACATCATATTAATAATGTCAAGTTTTATTGGCTCTCTCATTTGACACAATATTAAACTTTGCAGACTCCATCTCGAAAGAGGTACAGGTTGTTAAAATGTGGACAGATTGAGACTTTGCAAAGAGTGACAAGAAAAAAAAGTGTCCTCCTGAGGTGAGTGGAAAGAGGGGGAAAGATTGGGCATACTACCCGCTTCTTCCTGTGGCTTCTGATGTCTTCTTCCAGGGACCGCCAATGCCGGCAGCTCAGGGCCACAGGCAGCTCCGGAGCCATAAGGTGTGGGGTTCCAGCCAGTCCTCTCTAAGTCTCATTCTCTGGATGGAATCGAGTGACAACATCAAGGCTAAGACAGATTCCAGGGTCTCCACGGTGCCTCCGTGGGAACAGAAAACTCCCTGGGTTGTACAATGATAACAGCACAAAGAACAGCCAACTCTCAGTTGTCGCTGTCTGGCTGAATCCCATCCTTGGTGCCTCCCAGCAAGCCAGTGAGCTCATCATCCTCCCTTCTGCCACTGGTTTCTCTCTTTTTAAGACAGTATCTCATTATGTGTTCCAGGCTGGCCTTGAACTTCACAACCTCCCGCCTTAACCTTGAGAGTTCTGGGATTCTAAGCACATACCACCAAGCTGATATTATCCCTTTTTAGAACAGAAAACTGAGGGAAGGGATGTGATGTGATTCCCCACATTTGAGGTTGGATCCACCCAGGAATCCCATTTGAACAGGGGCTCTGCTTGGAGAGTCTGTGCTCACCAGCATTCAGTACAGTAGGTGTTGCCCTGGAAAAGCAGGGCCTCACAGCTGCGAAGGTCAGAGACTCCATCCTCTTCTACCATTGGGAGGTGGAGTCCTGACCCATGAGCAAGAAGGTTACCAGCCAGGAGACAGCACAGGCTTCATCTGTCAGATACAAAACCATAAATAACATACTTTAAGTAAAGAACACCCTGGCAAACCAGTAATGCATGTCTAAAGCCGTTTTGATGTGGGAGACATGCAGTAATACTTTTATGCTTTGTTTAAAGAAATTGTTTGCAGCATATTTGTAGTGAAATCACTCCAAAGAGTTTATTTGGGATGATTGATTTATGGGAATCCGGCTCTCATACCCAGAGGATGACACTTAAATCATATCTTCTTTTCATATATAATAAGGAACAAAATGATCCTATTTTGACAAGTCTGATCATTTGGGGGGTTGAGCAGGTTCCCTCGGTGGGCTCAGTCTATAGCTCACAGAACTGATAGAATATTATTCCGTCTCATTAAAATCAGCTGTGGTTGCTTCGGCTGGCAGCCCAAAGAAAACAGAGCTTTGGCGGGTTTTCCTGCTGTAGTCAGCCAGTCTACCTCCTGATTTGAAAGAGGAGAACAACTGGAAATATCTTTAGCTGTGATTGTCAAAGCCCTTCCTCTGGATTTGAATTGAGAGCATTACCTTGAGACACCCCTCCCCCTTGTGAGTGACATTTGCAAATCTGAGTCCTTCCTTCTCCATTGATGTTGCTTCAGCCCCTGACCCCACAGAGGCCTCATTACATCTCCAGCCTAGCAGGAGATCCTCCACGACTTGGGGTGGTGGTAAGGGCCACATCTGTGGCTTTGGTATCTACCCTTTGGCTAAACCAAACAGGTGGGTTTTATAGCTCTCTTTGGTTTCCACATCTGCAGCTGGGGCAAAGGAATTTGCCTCCCTGTTAATGCTTACGCTCGGCATCCTGGGTGGGACTTTGAGATGCACAGAACCAAGTATACTGTAATTATTTACCCTAGGTAGAAACATTCCCTGGGACAGAGGTTGGGGTGGGGTGGGGTTTGGGGAGACAGCTCAGCAGGTTTAGCCCTTGCTGCACAAGTGTGAGGATCAGAGTGGGGATCCCTAGCACCCACGTAAGTCAGAAGACAGGGACAGGGCATCCCCAGAGTAAACTGGTCAGCCTGACTAGCAGGAATGGAGAGTTCTGGGTTCAGCTGAGAGGCTCTGCCTTCCTGAGGATGTAGATTAGAAATAAAATGTTTGTCTGGCATACACAAGGCCTGAGATCCAAACCTTAGTGCTGAAGGAAATAAGGGGGAGATCAATCTAGAAAGAGTCCTACTATGCACACACATATACTCACATCTGCCCACGTAAACACATGTACACATTCATATATGCACACATGGACTACACACACACACACACACACACACACACACACACACACACATGCATGCACGCATGCATGCGCACACACACTTCCTCTTGAGAGAGGGGTGAGGCTCAACAAACTCATAAGAAAGTTATAGGAAACATACAAGACTCTTCACTCCACAGCCCCAGGTTATAAAGACAGTAAACAATTGGCTGGTGTTGGGAGGAGACTGTTCCGTGGGGCCTCAGGAGAACTTGAGGGACACAGCTTTCATGAGTGTCACTCATGCTGGAGTGTGCCTGTTGATGATGCAGCTGCCCAAGTCACCCATCCTCCTGGAAAGTCCCCTCAAGCCACATTCCTGAATGTAACCCCAATCAGCTCATAGGCTGAGTGGGCTCTTCTCAGGTGGAACTATTTCTCTGGTCTGTGGTCAGCACCTGCCTTGGTGCCTTCTAGAAAGTGTTGTGCTTCTCTACTCCCCTGTGCACTCTCAGGCCTGCTCATCCGGTGCCCTCTCTGGCAAGGTGGGTCTTATGCCACTCCTTCTTCTTGGGGCAAACTGAGAGTTCCGTCTGCCAAACTCACAGTGAGAAACCCAGGAAAGTTCCTCTGTAGCAAGACCTAGCCAAGTTCTGGGGGCCTCCGCAGTCTGAGCTAGAGAAGTTCAGTTAAAGGGTTTCCTTCTCTCATGTCCCTCTTTCATCTTGCGGAATCCCCTCCCCTCGACTTATCTTTTCCCCATCTCTGCCCCCAGCCCCCTCCTCTTTCTATTCAGTATCCAGAACAGCCAATTTAGCAGGCAGCCATCAGCTCCACAGAAGTCCCTGGGATCAGCGGCTATAGGGAATGGCCCAGGCAGAGGGAGGAATCAAAGATGAAACAGGCATTTGGATCTTGCTGAAGCCGAAGCCGGGCACCCTCCATGCATTATTCATGGGTGACACTGTCACCCTTTCTCTGCTCTCTCCACTGAGCTACAACAGAGCCTTGAATACACTGGCTTTGAAACACTGCACTGTGACATGGATCGATCCTCAGCCCTGCACACAGCAGACAGGGCCATGTTCTGGCCTGGCTCAGGGATACTAAGGGCAAGCCAGGTGAGCAAGACTCCTCCACAGCTCTCGTTTGGCCAGACCCTGCAAACAGCACGGAATGTGTGCCCTCGACACCTGAAGGGAATGTTCAAAACCCTAAGCAAGCAATTGCCTCTCTTTTCACAGTTTTGAATAATGAATTATTGACCTTGGGCAAGTCATCAGATTTGTCTGAGCTTTACTGTGGCATCCCTACAACTCAGAGTTCATCACGGCTTCTATACTGGGTGCAGTCAGGAAGGAGTTAGTTAATCCACACCAACATGTTCTGTAACATGTGAAAGAGTCCATTCATAAAAAGCCACCTGAGAGCCTGGTAGCAGAGGCAAAGGCAGGCAGATCTCTGTGAGGTCCAGGCCAGCCTGGTCTACAGGGTGAGTTTAAGGACAGCCAGGGCTGTTATACAGAGAAATGCTGTCTCAGAAAACGAACAAACAAACAGGAGCCACAAAGAGGCTGAGGCCAGGGTATTCACCGTGCACTGGCAGTTTGTTTTGGACACTTTTCATGCTTAGGGAAATCTCCATGAGGTCAGTACTGCTGTTTTAAGGAGGAGATCTTGGAGGTGCATAGAGGCGAGAAAGAGCTGGGATTCCAAAGCGGGTGTGTCTCTTCCTTCCTACTCCACAGATACCATCTCGACCAGGGAGAGGGAAGCTCTGAGTGTTGGTTTGCTAGTGTCCCTCAAATTTTCGCTTCTAGGGGACAGTCCTGGTCCAGGTAGCTGCCCTAGGACCTCTTCTACTCCATTGGCAAGAGTCCTACATCCTTTCTGGGCATTGTGGTGCTCGGGAGGCAGAGGCAGGTGGAGCTCTGTGAGATTTTGGTCAGCTTGGTCCACGTAGTCAGTTCCTAGGCATGGCAGTATGCTCAGACCTTGGCTCAGAAAAATATACAAAAACCAAACCAACCAAACAAAAAACCCGAATGAATGAATGAATGGCATACAAAAAAACCGAAAAAGCCGGGGAGGCTGTGAGGGATTGGGGTTTCTAGACGGGGGACAGTGGTGCTCCCCCTCACTGCCATCCCTGGCCTGGCTCTGGCCTTTGTGGATCCGAGGCCAAGGTGCTGTCCTGATTTGCTTCCTTTGGAACTTACATAGAGAAGCACTGCTTGGCAGAAAGGAGCCATGGTCTCCAGTAACCGGCTCGAGGATTTCAGGAGGGACAGAGAGGGTAAGGCAGAACCTGCACCCATTTGATGGAGCCGATGTGAGATCTTTCCAGAGAGTTACAGTGACAGAACTCCGGCTGCTCAGCCCTTCTTGTGGGCATGAATTGGGAATTACAGAGGGCAGACTTGATCTGAGGCATAAACAGTCTGGCTAAGGCACTTAGAAAATAGTCTGCCGACATTGTTGTGCATCTGTCCCTGGCTCTGGACACAGCCAGGTCGGGGTATTAGCTGATTAGCTGATCCTATCAGCATGGAGCTTTCAGAGAGTCCTAAGAACCACTCAGGAGCATCGGGAGCTGTGCCCCTGGGTGGTGCTTACTGTAGGGTGGAATGCTGGGCTTGGAGATGCTACCCAAGCTTTGTACAACCACACAGTGATGGGAACATAGGGGACGGGAGTGGCAATCTGAGCAGCAGATCCTGTCTGAGAGACCTTTTCTCGGGAGTGGCTTACACCGCCTTCAGCTGTGGAGAAAGCGCTCTTCCCGCTTCAGCCTTTCAGGGAGTGTTGATGGTGTAGATGTAGCAACTTAGGAATGAGAGGTGTGGAGAAGAGCCATGTCTGCCAAGAACTCACCAAGAGGCTGTTCTTCCCACTCAGGGTTGGCTCCAAGGGCAGCAGAGGAGACTAAGCTCAGATGAAGCTTGGGTTTACAGGTCAACCAGAATGCTCTGGTCGCTGTGTTATCATTACTAAGTTGTATTATTTACTATATTTATTGCTCTAAGAACTTTTTTTGTATTATCTCACTTAATCCTCCCCCACCTGCCTTACAAAAGGGGTATGATTACTGAATTTTCATTTCGTATCTCAAAAAGCCCAAGTTCAGACCACTGAAACAGCATCACGGTCTGTGGCTAGTCCCAGGTCCTTAGGTTCAAGTACCACTGTCACTGATGTGGCTTCTTGCTTTTCCTTCCCACCCAGGCTCTCTAGTCCCACTTTTCCTTGTGTTGTGGGGGAGGGCAAATGAAAACCATCAGTCTCCTCAGCTGTCATAGGAGCTCAGGCCCACCCAGGTACTCAACCACATCTGTTTCTAGGATCTGCTCCTACCTGCTGTGTTAGGTCGCCAACCCCCAGGCCAGGCCATGGAGTAAGTCCTGGGGTCCATTGATCCTTTCCTGAGCCCAGCTGTCTCAAACACGTGGTAGCCTCCTGACCCTTTCAATCAATTGCCCTCCCTGGTCTCTGCAGCTCAGCAGAGGTTTGCTCTGGCCCAGGAGACCTCTTAATAAACATTTCCTGTGTTATCAGAATTACTTCCTGATTCATTCCCTCTGTCCCCGAATATCTAAATCCTATTGCAGTTAATGCCCTTCATTTTCATTTATAAAGACAGATACAAAATAATTACTTCCTATCTCTGTGGTTTCCTTATCTCCTGGCCTAATAATGCCTTCAGCTGATGAATATTTCCTGTCAACGGAAGCAGTTTGAGTGTTTGCTTGAGACTTGTTTTTTTTCTCATTTTTTTTCCTAATTAAGAGAAAAAATTGTGTGTGTGTGTGTGTGTGTGTGTGTGTGTGTGTGTGTGTGTGGTGTGTCCAGGTTTGTGTACCCCTAGGTGAATGTGCAGAGGCAGGGCTTGACATTGGGGGTCCCCCTCTACCACTTTGCACCAGTTTTTGAGACAAGGTCTGTTACTGAAGTGGTGCTCACTGATTGGCCAGACTGGCTGACCAGCAGGCCCCAGAGATCCTCTTGACTCTGCCTTGCCCTCCAGGCCTCCCCTCCCCATGCACCCCTACCCCCTGCTCCCCAGGGACTGGGGTTGTAGACACTGCTCTGCCATATCGGGCTTTCCCCCTTTTTTTCTGCGGGTGCTGGAGACCCTAAATCAAATCCTCACGCGTCTGTTGTGAGCACTTTACTCACTGGGCCATCAACGCGCCCTGCCCCCCCCCCCATCTCCTTCTCTTTCACTTTTAGCCATTTCTCTCTCTCAACCTGCCTTCCTGGCTGTCCCTCTCTCCCTCGGTCACCACACCCTCCTGCTACCCCAGTGCAGGTCTTCCCTCTTCTGTCTGTTGACACTGCAGCCTTGCATTTAAATTTGACCAGTTCTGGCCTGCCTCTGAGCACAAGTCCCCCTAGCTAGCAAAATTGGGCGGAGGAGCAGGCGCGTCTCAAAAAGAAAAATTCATTGGTTTCCTCTCATGAAAACCAGCAAGCAGAGAATTCACAGCTCCTTCTCCCAGCGTTTCTTTGAAGTGTTTGATTGAAAGGAGAGGGGGGATGGAAGTGGGGGGTGGGGTGGGCTGCAGGAATGAGGATCCAAGGTTTAACTAGCAGCTTTGAAGGCAGGGACCCAGGGTTCAGGACTCTCCCTGTTCCTTACCGTTCAAACCCACTCCAGACTTTTTCACCCACCTATTTTATTTTATTATTTTTTTGGATAAAGTAACATACAATTAAATCCAAGGCTTTGAGAAAGTCATTCGCAGGAGCAGGCTGATTTACAGGGACGGTTATGTTCTCAGCCAAAAGTTGTTCAAGTCTAACAGCTAATGTGTGCCAAGCACTCCTACATGCCACCGGCCTCCTAAATGGTCTCATCCACTTCTCACGAGAACCTTGTGACCTGCGTGTTGTTGTTTGGTGGCATTGTTTCCTTATCATGCCAGTTGGGAAACTGAGGCTCCCAGAGACTGAATACCTTGCTCCCAGGACCCAGCGAGCTGCGCTGTCTCCAGACCTTGAAGCCAGGCTTTTCCTACATACTCCTCCTTCTCCAGCACCCCGGCTTTCAGAGCAAGGGCAAGGACACCTGTCATTCTTGTAGCTTTAAAAGCTTGATCAAGGCCAAGGACGTTTGCTCAAGAGTTCCTGTGTGAAGCTGGTTGAGGGCTGAACTCCAAGCTCTTTCTTCACTGGTAGAGAGTCAGATTGTAAGGCCTGGAGTGGAAGGAGTCGGGGAGGAAAGTTTGAGAGCATGGTGCCAGAGACAGGTCAAGGCTAGAGATGAGAAACCGGGAATGCCTCCCTATCGGGTCCTTTCATCTTAGAGTCAAAGAAGCTGAGGCCTAGGAAGAAGGCCAGCCTTCTCCTTTGTCTTTGCCTGGCTCAGCAGCTGAGAGTCCCTGGTTTGTCCATAGTGCCTGCAGAACTTGGCTTTATCCTCTGGAGAGAGATATAAAAGTCAAACCAGAGTCCAGAGGCATCTGCTTGAGGAAACCTGGGAAGTGGAACCCCCCTACATCAAGACAAGAGTGAAGACAAAATTTTAATACTACGAATAAATAATAATAAAACAAAATGGGGGGTACATGGCTAGAGACTCACACTTTTAGAGCTGTAAACTCTGAAATCAGTCAGCGTCCCTCAAAGTATGAAAGGGTAAGTGTCCCTAAGACCTTGACCCTCAGGGAAGTGTCTATTCTTGGTTAGTGCCTGGGGCTGGCCAGTCAGTGCTTTCTCATGGCTTCCTAGAAGAGCCTGACCTACAGGACCAGCATGACTTTGAGTTCTCATATTACAGAAGTCCAGTGACTTGTACAGGTGCCTTATTAAATAATAGTCAGTACAAGACCTTGTGCAGTTCAGGATAGAGGGAAATTCAGGCTAAAAGGAAGGTTTCACAGCCTAGGGAATATTTGCAGAACATTGTCCGCTAAACAACTCCTTCACAGAGTAGACCGGAACTTAAAGCCTAGGTGGCTAGCTGAGGTCTCTAGCTGAGGTCTGAAAGGCTACAAGAGGTCTTCCTGTTCCTTTGTTTAGCCTGCGAGGCTACATTTAGAACTATTCTCTCAACCCTAAGAAGCGTCACTGATGGACAAATGCCAGTAACAAAGAGAAGGATGGCAAGTCACAGATAGACTTGAAGCTGCGAAGGTGTGGGACTCCAGGGCAAACACAGTCTGTTTGGCGCTGCTTGGGACAGGGCAAGCAGTGGATTCTGATGTGAGCATGAGTGATGCCAGAGAGGATCAGGACCTTGGAGGAGAAGAGTAGAGAGAGCTTGGAAAGGAGGACAGCCCTGCAGTGTGTGTTTCTAGGTACAAAGGAGTCCTGAGTGTGAATCCTGAGAAAGGCTGCTCAGGGGTGAAGGGAAACCAGAACAGTGCAAGGCAATATTCTGGGAGCTACCAGAGCCGAATTCTGGTGCCACTGTACAGCAAGACTGTAGGTCTGCCACCGTTTTTTCAGCCTCAACTTATTCATATACTGTTCTGTAAGTTTTGTTAGATTTTCCTTCCAATTGTTTTTAAACCCTGCCCCCTTGAAAATACCACCCACAAAACATGGGTCAGGTTTGGAAGTGATTCATCTCATGCATGCTGACGTGAACTTAACCATTCATTTTCCTAGTGTTCATCTGTGTGCTAATTTCAATTATGTTTTATACTACTGTTTGAGGAACCAGGGGCTAACTGACCTCAGCCTCCTGCATCTCAGTGACGTGGTGACAGATTCCTCCACAGGGGACACCTTCCTTTTCCTTTCTCTAAATGGAGGACAGCGCTTGGAGAAGTCCCTGCTGGGAGAGAGAAAAGATCTGCCTGTCTTCTGGATGCTGAAGCCAGGCTCCGAGAGGAATGACAAAATCATTGCTAATTGCAGCCAATTACTCTTTCGGAGGTCTGGTTAGGAAAAATGACTTCCAGAGTTGTCGCAGAAGGAATTTCCATGCTGGTAAATAATTTTGACTGGAGTGATTTTTAATGCTAAAATTTGCTACAGGTGCATAGAGAATAACAATATTAAAAAAAAAAAAAACCCAATCGTCACAAAACACAATGTCTCCATAAGCAAATAAGGAGGCCACTTTGTAATTAATATCCCCGAGCCACACCTATAATTCCGAGTATGAAGAAGTACTCACGATGTCTTTCGCTTCCTTTTTCTAAATGGTGCAATTATTTCTCCTCCGTCTCCTGATGCCTGAGATCACCCACTGAAGAGCTTTGCTTTTATTCTCAGGGGGCTGACTGCCTGCTCATCTCTTAAAGGAACAAAATTGTCCCCGAACAAAAATGGCTTGGTTGGTAAAATGTTTGCCTTACAAGCATGGGGACCTGAGTCAGAGCCCCATTGTTCCTGTAACAAGGGTCATTTGGTGGTAGTGTGGGCTTGAAATCCAGCAGTGGGGAGGTGGAGATAGGCCCGTCCCTGGGGCTCATTGGCCAGCCAGCCTAGCCTGTCTCAAAAATCAGTGTGGACAGCACTTGAGAAATCATGCCTGAGGTTGCCCTTTGGCCTATACATGGGCATGCGCGTGCACGCACGCGCACACACACACACACACACACACACACACACACACACACACACATACGGCATGTATTCAGCATGTCTCCACTGGAACTGCAGATGGCAAATTTCCCAGACAAG